>NC_064763.1:26671136-26981036 GCF_011397635.1 Epinephelus fuscoguttatus | reverse complement strand
TGTAGCACACCTGTCTTTGTCAGCCAGCCCTGAGTTAACTTCCTGTTCCTCTGTGCGTCCTTATGATCTTTTCTCACGGTAAATCTACTTGCTTGGAGCGTCCCTCAACAATATATAATCTAGAGATCCTATGGTTGCCTTCAAGAAACTCAATCTGCAACAGATATTAAAAGTTACAATAAAATATCCTACATAATATCTATATATCACTGTATATTTATAGTTGGCAAACTACCAGCAGGAATTTCACCATATTGTCCCAGATGTAAAGCTCACATAGGCACTAGGTTCCTACTTCTGTCTCTCTGTAGAAGTGTTTGGCCTCTGAGGTTGTGACTCTGGAAAGAATAGGACATCATATTGATGGAAGGAGTCATATTTTTCTGCAGAAATGGAAGAAATCATTGGAATCTCAGGGACTTAAATGTATTCTGCATTTAAAAACTGGACAAATGTCTCAAGTGGGGACATTAGATATGAATCAGATCGATGTACATTGTAACTATCATTTAACCTCTCCATATTGTGCCTCTTATTATGTAAGTAAAAAAAAAAATTTAAAACCTCCTGAGCTGAACCCCCCCAAGCACTTGTCTGCTTCTAGAATCACCTTTAAAGGGTGAGCAGTCAGAAACTATGTGGACAGGCCTGTAGTTTCCAGTTCTAGGCCTATAACATGTACTTTTTCCAAGCAAGCTAAGTTACAGTTACCAAAGTTACTTGTTTCCTGTCTAGCTCTAAAGCTCAGTGGTTCTTCACACAGGTGTTGCAGTTTTTTTTAAACATAATTAAATGCTGTGTTGGGTCTGGACAGTATCAGTATAGTTTTCATATAGGCCTACTGTAGACCACCTCTGTTTGGAGATCCAATAATCCCTGGTGTTTCTGCAACTTGTTGTATCCAAAGTCGTCTCTAGTTCTTTGGGATGGCTCAAAACCATAAGAAGGGCTGCGAAGTGCAGGATGGATCCACACACAAGGAGAGGGGTAAATAGTGCAACCATGAACAGTGGAGGAGGGAAGACAGAGGAATGTGACACTTAAATGTTTTTTTTTTCTCCTAAGCAGTCTTTCGTTGCAGAGGTGGAATTTGTGGCATTCTCTCTGCCTTTGGTCATCAGTTGCTGTCGGCTGTACGCAACAGTAGTGATGATCCCACCTCTGCAGGGGCAGGGTTTCTATTTTCTTGTCACCAGAGATAAATTAAAAACGCTAATAACAATTTTCATTTGGCCCCAAATAAAGAAAGGTCTGTCTGTTGTGCCTGTAGGTGTTAAAGCAGAAGGAAACCCCAACAATCTCTTAATGCCAGTGCTCGTCTTTGCATTAGGACATTATTCAACACAGTACATTTGTCTGAGACAGTAAACTTTAATCCTAATTGTAAACCTTTTTCCATAAGTAATCCCTTAAAGATACCCTCCAGACATTTCTTTCATTTAAGTTTTTTTTTATTGAGGTTTTTCTATTTTAAGAACATCAACACAAAAAAATAAATAAACACAAACAGCACACACTAAACAAAAACACATCTCTGCAGTGTTCTTAACAGTAATGATTCAAAAGTCCATCAGCACAGCACCAATCCTCATATCATCAGGTGAACTCTTCTACACATCAAGCCTGGAAACAAACAAACAATGGCACGTATGACACAAGTCAAAAGAAACCCATTCCCACAATCTGTATGTTACAATTGTACTTCATTTCAGTTCAGTGACTAGCTCCTATGACATGTTTAGTCCTTTTATAAAAGGCAAAAAATCTACAGTTATGCAGATTAGCTATCATATAACTTGACTAGTCGAGTTGCGTAGGATGACCCTAGCAGCTGAGGTAAAGCCTGTCAGGGCTAGAGCAAATGTTGGTTTGGAGATCTTGGGTAGACATAGCGTGTCCCCCAAGAGGCACAGTTGAACTAATTCAGGAACAGACACCCCGAGCCAGTCTTGAAAGGTAGAACTAAGGACAGGACCACATTGCATAGATAAAGGTGCCTTCCTGCCTTTTACATTTGCAGCATAGATTCTCTTCTAGTATTTTTAGGTAATTTAAGATAGTGCTGTACCTTGTTATCCCCTCCACACATTTTAAGAATAAAAAACAAAATTTTGTGTTGTTTAAAGTTTCCTTTAAAAAAAAATCTTCTCACTGCAAACTCCAGAATTCATGAGTATTTAAATATATTGTATATTTCAGATGTTTCCCCTATTAGACATTAGTTGGCCCCTACTTCTCCGTGAAGTAAATTTCAGAGGTTTTCATATTACACTTGAGGAAGTTGCAAACTTGACTATGACTGTCTTACTTGTTGTGATGTTACAAAATCCTGTTTGAAGTCTATATCAGATTTAAGGTAAGAAACTTTCCCCCTTCAGCAGATAAAACAGCCTGCTAGTGTCAAACTCAGCACAATTTATTTTGCATAAATTCTCATTTTGTTTTTCAGAGGTTAACTGAGTTTTCCCTCCAGTTCTTTACATGTGTTCAGAGAGTCCTTGATTGATAAACCACTGTAACCATCATTTTGCATTTAAGAAAGATGAAACTGAGTTTGGATGCCTTTAATATTCATAAAAGATCATTTAGGACATGTGTGGACTGTCAAATTGTGCCTTATGCTTAATTTTTTATGGTGATTATACAGTTTTTGGTAATATGGGATTAAGCAATTAATCTGAGCTGCATCAAATTGTTTTTAATGTTATTATTTTGTAGAGGTATGCTCTTTTATGTCAGGCACAGGATCAATATTCTTCACACATGCCTAACCTCCCTGTTTGGATCTAATACATCGTCACAAGCTCTCCAAGTTTTGCAGATCAATACCATCGATCAACCCGATCACCTCCTGGATCAATCTCTTCCTCTGAGGGGAGGGAGGGAGGGTGTGTGGGTGAAAACGGTGCATTCTGGGTGGAAATAAGATGCAGGCACTGTCCGCAAGTGAAAAACGCCGTCACCGGGGTGGAGGCTGTCTTCCAGCCAATCAGAGGGCGGCTGTGCTGTGGAGGGCGGAACTGAGACGCACGCTTCCTTTGCATAAATGAACCAAAAACTGTGCAGCTGCCCGTAACGTGCTACAATAAACTGTTCAACGGAGCCGTTAGACGGTAGGTGATATCTGCAGACATCTGCATATCTATTTTTACATATTATCGTGTTGAATGTCCATGTAATTGGCTCACTGTCGGCAGGTGAGAGTCCTCTGCTGCCTGCATGCTAAGCTCGCCCTGTGTGTGTGTCTTGAGAATCTGTGAATGAACCTTCTTATCGTTTTGCATTGGAGTTTGCACATTTGACAACTTGACTTAAATTATAGGTGTAAATTGGGTCTGGGTAAGTCTATGGCAGATGCACGCAGCACCAAGTCAAAGTTGTAATGCTGTTAAAAAATGAAAGCTGCGTCAACCACATTCTTTATGTCTCATCATGAACCAGGACCCATTGTGTTCACATTGTACACAACACACAGTACTTCTTGTGTATGTTAATTAATTAACTTGATTCTTCGGATCTAAATTTGTGAATGTTCAAAATGTATAGAAAATCACAATGTGAAAGAATTGAATTTAGCACAAATTTATTCAGATGCATGGTTTTTAAATCAAGTATTCCAGTGATGTGAATAATTTGAAGTTTAAATCTTATCTTAAATCTCTTAGTTGCTTCAATATGTCTGACCGAGTACATGTACAGGGGTTTGAGGTTTTTCCTGGAAGTTATCGAGATGACTTGGTAATCCTACTTCCTGGGGCCTCCTTTCCATTGGATTGGATAGGTGTCACTGTCATTTACTGTAAAACTTCACCCAAAAGCCCAGTTGTAATGTAAGGCCCAGTCCCTTTTTAACAAGTCTGTTGTAGCCACATGTTTTAACATTTAAAGGCCTGTCTCAAATAGAGGCCTGGTCTGGTTGCTAAGCAGTTAATTTCTTCATAGAATTTCTTCAGATGCCTAAAACCAAGATGTTGGCCACCTTAAATTATGTATCCACCCTGATTACCTTGTAAGTTATTGATATTCCTTTAACCTATAATGGTCCTCCAGATCAAAAGAATCAAAAGGGCTTTTAATAAAACTTAATCCAAGTTATATTGTATTGTTTTGACAGGATGAGGTCGTGCTGTGTCTGCGTGCTGGGTGCTGTAATCTGAGTGCCATAACTATCTCTGCACTGCCTGGCAGAGCTAGATCAAATGAATGATTCATAACTGATATGATGTTTTGAAGTTTAATTTTTACACAAGTAAGATTCTTACTGGTTCAAGTAAGTAACTAACTTGTATTCCCAGCTTTGCTGAGCAACAGAATTATGTAAAAGGAGTTAAAGGCCTATTCTATGATACAGATGCCGGTCTCAGACATAGGTCCATTGAGTTCAGTGATTTAATCAAATAATAGCCTGGGCAATTAATTGAAGATTTACAGTAACTCTCAGTTGCAAATCATAAATTGTAATTGCAAATAAGCAGACTCATAATTGCAGTTGGTGACTGTTTTCCATAAACAAATGGCTGCAGCAGTATTGTAGTCATAGAAGTGAAACAACAAGGCTCACTGTTAACACTAGCACTAATGACCTGTAACATTTTTTCTCTTGTGCAGACTAAAAGCCAAAATGACTGACAGGAAGGCAGTGATAAAGAATGCAGACATGTCTGAAGAGATGCAGCAGGATGCTGTGGACTGTGCCATGCAGGCTATGGATAAGTACAACATTGAGAAGGATATCGCCGCCTTTGTCAAAAAGGTACATGATTATCAATATCAGACGGGTAGTACGAAGGTGTAACTCAGTGGTTCCCAACTGACAGGTCGTGGATCCCTTTGCATTGACTACAAGTAACATGCATACTTGTGTTATATGTCAAAAAAATACACTTTATTAATTAGTACAATGAATTTTTGAAGTGCTTTCTGCTGTTGAGTGAGTGATTAATGAACAGCTACTTAACAGAAACGGCAAACTAGTGACATGGCCAAATGCAAGAATGATGCTAAATGTATTAAGTGGAATAATGAGTAAGGAGCAATCTGGACCCTGTGGCTGCACCAGTTGGGGACCACTGGTGTAATTCATCAAAACCTGCTGAGTGGCCTCTTATCTATGATAATGCTAATTGTAACTGTTTCCCCTGCAGGAGTTTGACAAGAAGTACAACCCCACATGGCACTGCATAGTCGGGAGGAACTTTGGCAGCTATGTGACGCATGAGACGAAGCATTTCATCTACTTCTACCTGGGCCAAGTGGCCATTCTACTCTTCAAGTCGGGCTGAAATCCAAACATGCCCTCCCAAAACTACTTAAAATTCAGCCCACAATACTTCTGTGCCATGCTGTACATTGGCTACCACCTTTCTGCAGACATGCCTACCTCCTGGTTTCCTGCTTGCGTCAGTCTGTTATTGTTTGCCACCTACAACACTACAACCATCGCTGAATGGCGCTTTAGTCATGCCTGGACTGGTGATGTGCCATTAGTAGAAAATGCCAATTTCAAACTACTCTCCATTCCAGCACTCAGTCAGCATTTTCACATCTGACAGACTCACCATGATGCATAGTTTCTGCGTATTGTTTTTGCTGTGCGTTGATGCACGGGCCTTGTACATTGTTTCATATCGATATGTTGTATAATAACTTATTTTTCATGATATTAAAAAGAGCAACAGACAGTTTTTGTTGAAATGCCTTTACTTTTCAGTGTTGACTGAGATTGAATATAAATTCCAAGACTGTTGCTTACACTTAATAAAGAAAGTTACATGCCAAGAGATTTCAGGTTTTGTACATGCTTGAACATTCCTGTTCCCACTTCAGTTGTGAATCTTTACAATGTTACTGCTGTATATCTCTGGAATGTAATTTAGTGTGCAGTTTGGTATTGTGATATTTTCAACATGTTGAGCACAAAACAACTTTGACACAGTAAATTGGTTCAAAATGTGTATTGTGTGGATGTGTGCCTTGAATTTGTTGCATTTGCATGTACAAAGATCAAATGTCTTCATTCTGTTACTGTAAGTCATGACGGACACAATTTGTTAGTTGAGGCTACCAACCAGTCAGATTTCCTTCAGCATGTGTTTTTTTTCCCACATACCCTAGAACAGGGATATTCATCTTGCTTTTCCTGTGGGAAAAGTTTTGGAAAATGACAGATTAGGAATCAGTTAATAAACAATATTTACCAGACAAAGGGGATATTGGCTGTCCTCACTTATCTTTTCCAAGAAGCAAATACAGTCGCAGTAGTCCCTCACAGGCCAGATGTAGGCAGGGGCGTTTCAAGGATTTGAGGACATTTGAAGCAAAACCTGGACCACTGTTGGAAGGTCTGAGGCAACCTCCCCTTCCACTACACTTTAATCAACAAGATTTCTTATGTTTATTGTATGCACTCTAGCATCTCATATGAGAAAACAAAAACTATTATGAATTAGAAAATAGTTGGATTGCCATTTGGCATCCCATCATGGGTCATATTTAGCCCACAGGGCATAACTTACTGCTCCTGAATAACAGTCTAGATGCAGGCAGGCAGACATGGTATCAAAGTCTGCTCATGTCTAAAAAATAAAATTAAAATTAAGATCTGGTGGAACTCTTTTGAAGCAAAGTATAGTTTCTAAATTTGTTTCATAAACCCACAGCAGGGAAAGTGATGGGGGTAACACTCGGGAAACATATAACAGAGGACACTATAATATCAATTTAGGATTTCAAGATAATTATTCTCCCCTAAGTTTAAAATAAATATTATCTGAACTCCTACATTTACCTGACATTCACAGTCAGACATCTTGTGTCTGATCAAAAAGTTCATCCAAACAAGGATGTAAACTACTAATCTGAATAAAAATAAATCAGAATGAGCTCAACTATGACCAGTTAAAACGTTAAATGCTACTCACACATTAATGGATCAGTATTTGTTTATTTCTTTATAGACATACAGCATGGATTAATGCCACAGCTTGCTTACAATGCCATCCCTGTGTGCCTTCAGCCAAATACACAAACTCAACAAGACAATTTGTACAAAATAATAAAATACCGCATTAATAGATATTTTAATACGTAATCTAAATATTTACACTTTTATTAAACAAAACAAAAAATATGTGTTTTTCCATAGTGATACTGCTTCATTTAAGGTGTGGTAGTTTCTTCACTACACTGTAGGGGGCAGTAATGATCCTGACGTTTGGATGTCAAACTTGACACGAGGAGCGTGAACCCACAAGCAAGTGAAATACTTCCGAGATCAACAAGATGGCGGCTCAAACCGGGTTGGCACCGGCTTCTGTGAGCCGCAGTGATGTCCCTACCTTTCCTCCGGTGGCTCTTTCCGCGGAGGCCGCCCCGTTCACCCCGCTCGGGACGGACGGCTGGCGGCTCGGCTCACCGTCGGACGTGGAGAAACAGTTTTCCCGCTGCGCCGCGAAGCTCCGAGCCCTGCGGGCAGACTCCGGCCAATTGAGAGAGGAGCTCAACCTACTGTTTGACCAGCTGCTGTCCGAAAACTACAACAAAACCTTCGACTTTAATATCAACATCCGACCAGAGGTAACGTATTCTCTTTTTGCTCGTATTGCGACGACTGTTACGTTACGTCTTTTAGCTTAAAACACAAACTAATGAAATTAGGTTGTGTGGTAAAAATTCGGGCAACATCAGCCATTTTTGTCCTGAGTGAAAACATCCTAGCAACCATCCAGTATTCCCTAGCAACCGGCCTGTATCACCATCCCACGTCATACACCCCAGCAACCATTTTGCATTCTGGCAAAACACCCAACGACCTACCAACAGAGAACATCTGATCAACCCCTCATACTACCACCCCCTAAAGATTTAATGTTGATGTGTTTTTCCATTGTATATACACTGCTGCATTCTGGGAGGATTTACAGCACTGACTGTCAGCTCAAATCAAACTATCTGCTCCTCTCACAAGAGAAAATATTGTATATGGTTTTAATATAAAGGGCAGTAAGAGTAACCTGATATTGACAGTCCTGATACTGGCAAAATATTTCAACTCACACATCCAAACCCCTTTCTTTGTTTGAAAAGGGACCTTTTGGACAATCACCTCAGTCCTTTAAGACTAATGAAGAAAAAAACAAGCGAAGGCTCGTCTCAGAGCTTATGGGGCGACAGAATCTCAGTCCATGGGGACTCGGGTTGGGAACTGTAGGGTCACCAGTTCCAAATTCCTTGTCCAGAACTAATATGCAGTGTCCTTGGCACTTCTGAGAAGCCCTTGAGCAAGGCACTGAACCCCCAACTGCTAGGGTGCCTCTCCATGGGCAGCCCCCTCACTCTGACATCCCTCCATATAATGCACGTATAGGCCCTGTTGTGCATGTGTGTGTATTTCGGACCTATATGTATATGACAAGAGACAACAATTTCCCCAGAGGGATCAATAAAGTATGTCTTCTTCTTCTTCTTCTTCTGACGGTGATGAACTGAAAATATATGAGGACTCCTCACTAACCATACCCGCTTATCCTGTTAGGGGTCGGGGGGTGCTGGAGCCTATCCCAGTTGACAGTGGGGTACAGACTATCACCCACAGGGCTGACACATGAGACACAGCCATTCACGCTCACATTCACACCTACAGCCAATTTAGAGTCACCGATTAACCTGCATGTCTTTGGACTGTGGGAGGAAGCCGGAGAACCCGGAGAAAGCCCATGCAGACACTTGGAGAACATGCAAACTCCACACAGAAGGGCCCCCCACTCTGCGTTCAAACCAGGAGCTCTCTTGCTGTGAGGCGACAATGCTAACCACTGTAACACCATGCTGCCTTTTTCTCCACGCTGTGTTATATTATCATTTTATATAATTCAGTCTTTCTTACTTGTTGTACCTTGTTTCTTAACAAGTGCTTTTTTGTGGTTATGGATTATGTGCATTGTTGTTTGTAAATGAAGAAAAAAACCAAAACAAAACATTGCACTTCCCTAGCAACTGCTTAGAACACCCTAGCAACCACTTAGAAACAGCCACCCATAACGTTGTAAAACTAGCAGCCACCTTTTGACTCATTAGCTACCTATCCAGCACCCGCAATGTCCTACCAAAAATTTTCCAACATCCCAGCAAAAAAGAAAGTGCAAGCAGGTTTTGCTCTGGGGCCTAAATGTTCTTTAAAAATGTTTTTGCCTTTTCTTTTCTTTTCTATTTTATCTCTGCATTAGCATCAACATGTGTGGTGTTCAGGATTAATTACTTTGTTCTGTGAAAGACAGTCTTTGCTGAGCTTCTGAATTTTCCATTTCAGGATGTTTGCACTCTGCTGAAACATGTCAGCTGTCTTGTGCCACTGAGTCAAGAACATCTAGTCATCAAACTCTGCCAGCTAATACATCATCTACTCAATCAGCTCAAGGTAACGAACAGCCTTTAGTAACAGTAGACCTTTAACTTCTAACTGTACACATCTACTCATATACTGACTGTGACTAGGTATGCAATCACCTGAAATGTGCTGCACTTTTTTTCTCACTGTCTCTCCTCACCTCTTTTTAAGGTAATAATGGACGAGCAGACATTAGACGTGTTGGTGAACTATACCGCCAAGGCACTGAAAATGTGCAGTACATGGACACACTCAGATGTCCTTCTGGCACTCTCCACAGTAGTGTACGGGAACGGACCTCAGTGCCAACAGGTAGGTATTTGTACAAGCTCTGTGAATGTGTATTGTAGTGATAACTGTTGAATATTTACACAAAGATTTTTCTCTTTCAAAGCACCTCAGTGACTTACTGGGTGAAGATGGAGTCCTCCTGCTGTATAGCTCTCCATCTCAGCCAAATATGGAGCTACGCCGTGTTGCTCTCACCTGTATGGCCAACATCTGTCTCAGGTACTTCACCATGCTTATATATTTATATATACATAGTGCAGTTATGTCTACTGTTTGCCTGCTTTTTAGACAATGTAAAAACATGGACACGGTGTGTCTGATTTGTTTTTGAAGAGATGTTTTAAAACTTTAAGGTAGGGTTCACCTCTTCAAATGTTGGAGCCAAAATGTATGAAATTGGACATTGGGGTGAACCAGGGGAGAAACAAGCAAACCAAACTTAGTCCTTAATGTTTTCTTAGTGTAACAATAACTCTTTAGATTTCCATCTAGATGCACATTACAAGAAGTGAAATAAGACCATCAGATCCTGTGGTAAAATTGTATTGACGTTGCCTTTCAAGAGAGAATTCAAGGATTTTCACCAGTAGGTTTTAAAGTTGGCTGTGCTTTCAGGGATCATTTTTGTAGTTGTTGACTTGAGAAATGTTTTTCTTTTAGGTCCAGTGTGTAGGATTTAGGGGGATATACTGGCAGATGGGATATAATATAATAACCATATTTTCTTGAGTGTATAATCACATGAAAATAAGAATTGTCGGGGCATCGGTGGCTTAGTGGTAGAGCAGGCGCCCCATGTACAAGGCTGTTGCCGCAACGGCCTGGGTTCAACTCCAGCCTGTGGTCCTTTGCTGCATGTCACTCCCTCTCTTTCTCCCCCTTTCACACTTGTCTGTCCTGTCAAATAAAGGCTAAAAATGCCCAAAAAATATCTTTATAAAAAAGAAAATAAGAATTGTTGCGTTATCGTTACCTTAGAATGAGACATTTATATCTATATAGGGAGCATAGCCATGTTTCTACTATTGTTTAGAACAGACAAACCAAACAGTGGCTCTAGACAGGGCCATTCGCGTTTTCACATAAGCCACCGTAGTTAGCAGCCCCTCTGCAATGAGCAGTATCGAATAGACACAGATTTTTAAAAATATAAAACTGCGTTATTCATCGTTAGCGACCCATCCCCACAACATGTTCTCATTCCAACTTGTCAAATACTGCTGCTTTGTCAGTGGACATACCCGTCAGCAGTATTTGGCAACCTGTGCTGTTGCCTCCTCTAAAGCTGGTAAAAACCTCCTGAACAATGAACACTGAAGGAAATCTAACTGCGAGAAGTTTCAGCAGGTTGCGATCTGCAATCCAAACTGCTAGATGCCACTAAATCCCCCTAAATTTTACACACTTGACTTTGAGTTTGAAAGGTGGCACTGAAAAGGTTGTGGCTTGGCTGCAGCTGTTTTCACTTTGGATTATAATGAGGGTTATAACTCGGGCATCACAGTAAATAATATCCAGATATTTCAATTTCAATTATTCAAGTCTGCCATACCAACCTAAATGATGATGGCGATATATCAGTGTTCTTTCAGTTCAGTTATTGCAGGTTTAACTTCTTGTTTCTGGTTGGTTGTATTGTTTCTCTCCAGGATTCCTGGTCAACCACCGCTGGATGATCAATACAGGAGTGTATCTTTCAGAGTCTTCCTGAAAACACTGCAGTCACCCAAACCTCCCAACACTGATGAGCTCTTCTACTGCATGGTACGGATAATTGGTGTGTTGAAAAGAAAATTTCATTGGGATAGAATGCATTTAATCATAGTTGACCCACACCTGTCCATGTGTCCTCTGTGCAGGTGATCCAGGCAGCACTAAAGGGACTTCAGTGTTGTCTCTCAGGAGGGAAGTGGAAATTTGGTGGAGGGGAGGAGCTTGGGTCTGTACTGGCTGCACTAAAGGTACCAAATTGTAGAACATCTGTTGCTTTATCTTTTTTTAAATCTCTTTTCCAGCACAAACAAAATGACAGCTATATTATGTTGTAATAATCTGGAGATCTGTACATGTTTTCTGCAGAGGCTCATGTTTCAGGGAGCTCCAGGTGTGAGTGTCGAGTGGCCAGCAGTGCTTTACCCAGCACCTCTTCCTCAATATGAGGGTCTCCCTTCATCGAAACCTGCTGAACCAACAAAACCCGAACCAGCAAAGGACGCAGCTGTGCCAGGCAAAACCTCAGGAGTAAGACAAGTCTTATTTTTTTGTTGATAGAGATTTAAGTAAGGACAGTTTCAAAATCAGTGCTTAATATCTCTCCTTAGAATAAAAAGAGGAAATCAAGAGGAAAGGGGAAGAAGACGAGCACTGAGGAGAGCAGAGGGGATGATGGAGAGGAAGATGATCGAGAGGCAGTGCCTGCATATCAGAAAGGAGGGGGAAGAGATGGAGGCAGAGGTGAAGGAGAATTCATGTCTAAACTCTCTGGCCCATCTCTCTACCCGTCCTGGAAAAGAGCCAGCTCTGACTCTGAGTTTTCAGACCCAGAGGGCAGTGCACAGTGCAAATTAAGGTACAGAAAAACACTGTCCATATCCATCCATCTCACCATCTCTTTTTTGGTTTATTTGGTTTTAGTTTTTACTGGAAATTGAAGATGCCTTTTATTGCTGCAAGCCTAGATGTCTTGAAAAAGTGCTCTGTTATTTTATTTTTGTAATGCTTCATGAACGGGTGAGAAATCATCCTGCATAATTTTTCTTTTAGGCTTTACCACGGTCGTGTGCGTCAGAGAGCACTGCACTGTCTGCTAGCGGTGGTAAAAGGTGTTGAGAAGAGGACTCTGTATGGCTACTGGTCCTCCTTCATACCTGACTCCCCTATTGGGGGGCCGCCGCCTCTCACTCTCCTCACAATTATCCTGAAGGACCCCTCACCAAAGGTATTAGACAATCTCACCCATGTTAACCCTCTCAACTTGAATGGCTGTAGCATCCCTCTCCTTCCTCTCCATCCAGGTGCGTGCATGTGCACTTCAGGTGTTGTCGGCCATGCTGGATGGCTCCCGTCAGTTCCTGGCTGTGGCTGAAGATACAGCGTCTCCTCGTACGTCTTACACTCCTTTCTCCTTCACGCTGGCTACTGCCGTCAGAGAACTGCACCGCGCTCTCAGTCTGGCTCTGCTGGCTGAGACGTCCCCTCAGACGCTCACACAGGTCATAAAGGTACAATTGGATGACCCCTTTACCTTCTGAAACTTTTTCCTCCGGGTTATTGCTGTTTTGTTCTCTTCCCCAGTGTCTTAAACATAACAAAAACCTTTTTACAAGAATGATTATGTTGATTCAGATTGTTTTCAAACGTAATGTTAAGAGTGAAGCTTTATTGTACAAAGTTAGCACCCAAACATGAGCTTATCTCCACCTTTCCGGTCTGTTAGTGTCTGGCATACCTGGTGGCGAATGCTCCCTACCACCGTCTCAGACCTGGTTTGCTCAACTCACTCTGGAAGCAGATGCGTCCCTATGTGCGCCACAGAGGTCTGTATTCCGTCAGTGCATTTAGATAACTGCACACATTGATTAAAGGGAACATAACACTGTTAATACAGCTGCTCCCTGTCTACAGATGTGAATGTCCGTGTGTCAGTCCTGACACTCTATGGGGCTCTGGTGACGACTCAGGCGCCTCTCCCTGAGGTGCAGCTCCTCCTCCGACAGCCAGAGGGCAGCGGCGGCAGCAGCACTGGCTCCTTCACGCCGCAGGACTCGGCTCTCAGCTGGAGACAAAGAGACGGAGTGTCCTCGCCCTCTCGCACACCAGTCAAATCCTCCCTGCACACGCACTCCCCCCAGGTTTCTCACACACCGAGGGAGGAGGACAGCACCCCGCCGTGGCTTCTGCAGCTGTGTGTGTCGCTGGTGACTCAGCCCAGAGAGGACCAATCAGACAGCGAGGGAGCAGGAACAGGAGGGGGTGCTGCTTTAGAGCCCTCTCCCGTCCGACTAGAGGCTCTACAGGTGAGAGATGGTGGATGAGACAGAAAGTGACAAAAGAAAGCCCCAAACTGATATTTCTAAAATCTGAAGATGTTGTTTTTTTTAAAGTCTTTCCTGTGCCATGCTTCAGGTCATGTCCCACCTGGTGCGTGGCTACTTCTCTCTAGCCCAAGTATCTCTGTGTGAGATTGGGCAGGTGAGTGCTCGCTGCCTTGGGGAGACAGACCCCTCCATACAACTGCACGGAGCAAAGGTAACACCTCCTAGTTTCCAACTCCATCTGTAAAGCCTGATTTATAGTAGGGCGCTTGACACTTGTGAGGAGTGTCCCCCCACAGAAATTATACAACACGCAAAACACACACAATGTTTTCTTCTTTTGCTTCTTCAAAAAGTTTCAGTCGTCATAATGGTAACCAGATGCTAACCTTTAGTCGGCTTGTTTAGTTACATTTCATCATCCTTTTGCATTTTGATAATGGAGGCAGTTCAGGCAGGGAGCTACAGAGTGAATATGTCCCTGTCCAACAAATGCACGATATGGATGAGCAAATATACTTACAGTTTTTCCAGATGTCTGATCTTTTTGATGTTTTGATGATCTTGACACCCTTATACGGTGCTTTTACTGCTCTAGCAGATGTGTCAGAGAGGCTTGCCATGACAACCTAATCACATTGTGCAACAGAATGTGACGGTTTTAGCGACATAACAAAATTATCCAGGTGTGCAGCATGAAAGGAAAGGTAACTGGTGTAACTTTTTCAGTCAAAAATGCATAATTTCTGTCGAGTGACACATATTGAAAGTGTCCAGCACCCAACTGTAAATCAGGTTTAAGTGATTTCCACAAAAGTTGTGGTTTGTGTGTCCCTTGCACTTTTTAGCCTCAGTAGTCCAGATTGTGTAAATGTATGTTGTAAAACCAACATTCATGGGGTCAAGATCTCTGCACTGACGTCTACATCTTCATCTTTTATTCAGTTACTGGAGGAGCTGGGGACAGGAATAATCCAGCAGTACAGAGCAGAAAACAACGTACCTGAGAGCTCCAGGGTCCCCATGAACCAAGTAAGTACAAACTGTCTTTAAACTGTATCAAGGTAGACCTGTTTAAATTTGTTACAAGATTTTTTCTGATTTCCTGTTGCTGTTGTACCCTTGGTTTAACATAGTTTCAATGTCACTTTTTAAGAAGCACCAAAGAGATAAGAGAATTTTAGGTTTAGTTAACTGGGATATATTGATGTGTTTTCACTCAATGAAATAGGTGGTGCTCTTCTGGTCAGAAGTCTTGAGTGGTCCACTGAATGGAGCACTGCAGAACGAACAACACCCCACGCTGCAGACGAGCGCATGCGACACGCTCTCCTCCATCCTGCCGCAGGCCTTCGCACAGCTGCCTGTGAGTTTCCCTTTGATAATTTCTATACAGCTAACACTGAGCTATACAGTCATCAGCTGTAGGTGTAATGTGTGTAATGTTGTTCTTAAGGATAAGACGCAGCTGATGTGCATCACCGTGCTGCTGGGGCTGACCTACAGTGAAAACTATCTGGTGAAGACCGCAGCCGTCAGAGCTCTGGGAGTCTACATACTTTTCCCCTGTCTGAGAGAGGTAGGGACTCTGACCAGCAACTATGAACATACTGAGCACTGTGAAACATGTTTCTGACCCATGATGATCTGTTTTATCTCTTCCTCTCTGTTCAGGATGTTATGTTTGTGGCAGATACAGCAAACACTATCCTTGCTGCCCTCGAAGATCGATCCCCAAATGTCCGTGCCAAGGCTGCCTGGTCCCTGGGCAACCTCACAGACACACTTATTGTTAATATGTAAGAAAACATGGATAATAAGGATTGTAGTCTGTTCATAGAGATTTTATTTTTGTAATCTCTTTATCCTGTGTCTCTATCAGGGAGAGTGTAGGTGTGGACTTCCAAGAAGAGTTATCAGACATGCTGCTGCTCAAGATGTTGCAGGCAGCCACCCGAGCATCGGCCGACAAAGACAGGGTGAGAGCATTAACTCTTAAATTAAGTTTACACCACATGACTTTCAAAGTCTTCAGATTGCTTTATTGTTCACTACTCAACTTGCTGTCTTGTAATTAGGAATCTTGAAGTAGTAGTACATGACTGACTGGCAACAGGGGGTCACACACTATGAGATCTTTGACCAGGAGGAATCCCAGATGAGTCAGTCATGTGATGCGAACCCCTTGCAAACACACATGCACCACTTGTCTCTGTCCTCAACAAGTGTCTTGCTCTCTTGTTGGCTGTAGCATGCTGTCAAAGTCCCCAACAGGTTCAGATATGTAGCATACCGGGGAGTGTCCATGTTGCATCGGCGAACCTCTCAGCTTGCGTCTTTGAACAGTTTACACATACCGCTTGAGCGCCAGTTTGTGAGGTTTGAGCCAGCACCAATTTGCCTCTGATCTGGGGCTTTGATCCACGAGTTTCAAAAACTGTCGACGAACAGATAATCTGGGTGTAGTCATGTAGTGTGAACTAGGCATTACACACAGGAGCAAAATTCATATTTGTTAGGGTTTGCCACATTTTGTTCTGCTTTGTAAGTTGTTAAAAAATGGATGCAACTGAAACTGAAACAACTGAATCTGTGAGAATGTTAATAGACGTAATTATGTAAAGTTATGCCAGCTTGCTTGGTATAACCTCATCAGTATGACTGACTGTGTTTTGATATCCTACTCATCAGTATCTGCCCCTGTGAAGACACTATTTTCTAGTTTTCTTTTTGACTGTCTCCCACCTCTCTGAACTCTCCAGGTGAAGTGTAATGCGGTGCGAGCACTTGGAAATCTGCTTCATTTCCTGCGTCAGAGCCAGCTGACCCGCTCTGCGTTCCAACGTCCGCTGGAAGAGGCAGTACGTGCTCTGGTTAAAACCGTCCAGTCAGAGGCCACTATGAAGGTCAGGTGGAATGCCTGTTACGCCTTGGGAAATGCTTTCAGAAATCCAGCCCTGCCGCTCGGTAAGTGTTCATTCATTCACCTGTGTTTGCCTTCACTATGACATGATCAATGTGGGTCGTCAGATCAGACTCTGTGAGCATACTTACAATAGAGAGATTTATAGAAGATCTTTTGGGAACTATATCAAGCAGCTGGTTGAGAGTTTTGTCAATATTTGGTATCTTTCACATGGTTTTGTTTGTTGAAACGGTGTAAATTGTACCCAACAGTGATGGATCTGAATTTAAGTTTTTGTATTAATGATTTCTGTCTCTTCCTTCCTCTCAGACTCAGCCTCGTGGTCCTGTGATGCCTTCTCCTCCCTCTGCCATGTTGTCACTTCCTGCAAGAACTTCAAGGTGCGGATCAAGTCTGCTGCCGCTCTGGCAGTTCCTACCAACCGCGCCTGCTACGGGGACACAGAGCGGTTCAGCTGTGTGTGGCGATCCCTGGCTGCAGCGCTCGAGAACAGCGAAGACACAAATGACTTCTTAGAGTACCGCTACAGCGCCAGCCTGCGACACACGCTCTCACAAGCTCTCCTACACCTGCTCAGCGTCAGCCAGTCTCAGGACATGCTTGCCTTGGGGGCATCACTGGCCGGGGAGGAGGGTGGGGGCATCAAAGAGCATTTGATCAAATATCTGAGAGCGGAGGAAGGAGGAGGAGAGGGGGCGGAGGGAGAGAAAGAGACAGGAGGGGACAGTTTCACCCCTCAGCAGAGAGTCAGAGGTCTGCAGCAGACCCTGATCAGACTGAAGGAGTTGAAGGCTGAAGGAGAGAGATGGAGAGAGGAGGAGAGCGGTAAAGAGGTGGTGGTTTATTTCCTAGAGGATTTGTTAAAGACCTGTGAGGAGCAGTGAAGACTCCCATAACCAGCTGTAGCGCTGGGTTTCAGTTAGAAAACTAGCTGAGATCAAGAAGATGGCACTCTCAGGTTGGGCACTTGGAGGAGAAATATCCAAGCAGCTGTAACCAGCTTTGTCATAATGTGATTGTAGGACATCACAAGGAACCACAAGACTGTCTTAAAAAAAAGGCCACTTTTTTTTCTTATGTACATTTCAAGACATTTTGAAGGTCACAGTGGCTTTTATTTCCTTTTTATTCATCTATTTGCACTCGCACTCTTTTATGGATTAACATCTGACGTACAAAGACATGCCATGTAATCATGTTTTGAGAACAAAATAATTTAAGTGATGAAAATATTTTGTTGTTGTTTAACAAAATTTTGTTGCCCAAGTTAATTAGGACAATTTTTTAAATTGTTTTGATGTAAAGAGAGTTTTGTCTGAACATGTTTGACTGCATTGAACATCAATTTGATTATTCTTTCCTTGGTGTTGTAATTTACATACATCTGCGTTAATGAGATATTTATCGATATATGAAAACTACTATTTCACAGCAATAAATCAGATTGTGAAGTCCACTGCATTGTCTGTGTGAACACAGCAATGATGCTGACTGGACACATAGAACAGCTAGGAAGATGTTATCCATACTGAACATAATTTAAATGCAGTACAAAAGTGTTATGTTTTGTTCAGTGTATAATATGTAATAATAATAAATATTTTCAGTTATATTCACACTTAAATCATCAAGCTTTAGTGTTTTATTTGGCAAAAATGTTTGTCATTGATTGATATTACAACATGATGACGCAGCCAGCAGGGGGCACCAGAGTGCAGACCGGAGGGGAGGAGCTGCCGGTGGATGATCCGGTGGTTGATTAGTGATGCCTGGGTGCTGACAGACCACGCTGCTGCAGGAATGGACGCCTTCGAGTTGTTTCGGAAACTCGGAGCTGGAGCTAAATTTGACCTGAAGAGGTTTGGTCAAGACGCTGCTCGGTTTAAGGTAAAGTGAACAGGTGTAGCTGGTGATACACTGCCTTAAAAGAGAGACTGATAACCTCACGAGCCCCGGTTTCATATAGTTTGGCTAGCAACGAGTTGAAGTGTGCCGTAGTGTTTGTTTTTCGGACATGTTTTGACATTTTAGTGAGATTGAATGCTTTAATTTCGTTTTTAATTTGATAAGTGATCAGGTTCAAGTGTAATATTCTCTGACAGTGACTGTACTCGTGTTGTATTTCACAGGTTGCCAGGTCTCACGGTGGGGAAGCGTCCACAGATGCTCTCTCTGCGATCGATTATTTTGGCACAGGAGCAAATAATGGATCCCAGAGCAGTTCGCAGGAGGACGAGGAGGATGATGAAGGAGAGGATTATGAGGTGGGAAGTGACAGTGGAGATTCAGGTGCAGGAGGCAAAAGGAAGCAGAGGGATGAAGAGAGGGACGTGAAGAGAAAAAAGAAGAAGATGAAAAGCAACCAGGTGGAAGGTAAAGGATGCGGCTGTGTGCTGCTGAACACATCAGACATTACAAACTGATCAGCAGCTGACCATAGATATTGTTAGGATTATCTAAAGTTTAGAGATATTTTTTATATGTATGACCTGTTTGTATTAATCATTACTCAATCAGCATTTGCTGATTTAGTCTGTTACCATTGTTACCATTTAGTCTGATCACCATTGTGATCTGATTATTGTCAGGTTTTATTATTATATTTTTATTACACTTAAATTTATTAAACTTGTATTTAAGACACTGCCTTAGGCTCAGAGAGCTTTTGATTGGTATTTCTTTACTTACAAGAAAAACAGATTTTATACTTACTCATTCAGGATAAATCTAAAAATAATTGATAGATCAATCAATAATAAAAATGATAATTAGTTGCAGCCCTAGTGTGATGGGCCATTTTAAATCAAACATTTGGTGATGGAGAGATGAAAACAAAAGTTAAGCAGCCAACTTTATGTTATTAATATTGTATTGAACTGTTTTCTTATGTAAACAGTGTCACTGTTTGTCAACAAATCAAACAACTCGGGACACCCAGCAGCTCAGTGGGTGCGGTGTCCCATGTATAAAGGCAGTGTCCTTGCCGCAGCGGCTGCAGGTTTGATTGCAACCCACGGTCCTTTGCTGCATGTCATTCCCCCTTTCTCTCTCCCCTCTTTTACACCAATAATCTGTCCTGTCAAATAAAGGCAAAAGCTAGAAAAAAAACAAAACGACTCTTATAAACAATATGAAAATAAAAAATAGATGGATTAATCTAAAATAAAAGGTCCACGCACATACAAATTAAATCTATATACCTACATTGATATGCACCATAATATAATCTAATTTCCAAACAGCTAATTAATTTTCAGACACATAAGGAGTGTATATGCCTGTATTACGCACATGGTGAGCGATTTACTTAAAGATCTGTCCACATTAGCGATGTACTCTCAGTAGTCTCTGCATTTCGCCACATATTTCTCAGTCCTGTCCTTACAGCTGAAGGAGATTTGTTTGTGTGATACAACTTTTGCCAATTCTGCGAACCTTTCCTGAAAGAGGGCTCACCTGGTTTCCTCCAGTTTCTCTTTGCTGCTGAACATTGTTAAAAAAGACCCCAGTCAATTTGTATCTGTTATATGTGGAAAAAAGTCACTTGTCTGGCTGTATGAAAGTGATATTGTATTTCTGGATATGGGTTATACGATGATGACAATGATATAAATTTGTCTGTAAGAGACATTACATGCTGTATATACAGACGTAGCTGTGACATCTCCGTGCATGCAAATCAATGAGCAGGACTGCTTTATAACAATAATAGATTTGTTCCTCTCTTTCTATTTTGTCCATAAACAGTTTCTCAAATAACACACTAGATCCAAATATATTATCACACTAATACAAAGTGACATATACTGTGATATTATCCACTTCATCCAGTCCCACATGGCTCTTTGGAATGTGTTTAAAATGTAAATTCCACATCACAACAGTGGTTTGTGGCGCCATTTTAAACAAACAGGATGTAGCTCTTAATGTCAGAGATTCACTGCTGTTTACTGTCTTCTGTCTGATTGAAGCTGATGGCGGAACGTTGAAAGACACGGAGGGAAATGGCATCACCTGGACCTCCTCGCTGGACAGAAAGATCCAAAACCTGTCAGGTGACGGGAAGGAGAAATCCTCGCTGAAGAGGCTGAAGCATCTTCACCAGGAAAAGGTCCTCATACAGAGACAACTCGATGAAAAGATTCTATATGATTCTGACAAATACTAATCTGACTTTGAGTTCTGTAACGTCCTTTTCTCTGTATTTTATTTTAGGTGAATCGTATTCGCTCTCAACACCGTATAAACGTACACGGCTGCGACGTGCCTGACCCTGTGTGCACGTTTGAAGAGCTACAGTCCGAATATCGTCTAAACCCGCGTGTCCTTCAGAACCTCAAAGATGCAGGGCTGAACTCCCCTACACCCATACAGATGCAGGCGATACCGCTCATGATGCATGTGAGTGCAGACACACACATTCAGTGGTTGGTAAATAACGTAGAGACGTTATGTGATGATTTCTGTGTGTCTGGTTTCTTGCTCAGAGTCGGGAGCTGCTGGCCTGCGCTCCCACGGGATCAGGAAAGACTTTGGCTTTTTGTCTTCCGCTGCTCGCCCACCTGCAGCAACCGGCCAACCTGGGCTTCAGAGCTGTGGTCATCTCTCCGACCAGAGAACTGGCCAACCAGGTACACAAACACACTCAATGGCTGTTTTTATTGTGACAAGAAGGTGACCTGAAAACATGAGTGTCCAGGTTTTATTGAATACATTTAGAGTTTCAGCTGTTGCTAAAGTTGTTTTGTGAAATGATCACACACATTTGCATGTATCACTTTTGTTGTTCTGTGTTTAGACCTACAGAGAGCTGCTCCGCCTGTCAGAGGGAGTGGGATTTAGAGTTCACATCATAGACAAAGCCTCTCTGGCAGCCAAGAAATATGGACCACAGTCAAACAAAAAATATGGTAAGAAAAATGTTTTCACAGAAGAGACAAAATATGAGATATGAACTGGCTTTACCTCACCTCACTGTTTACCTGCTGCGCTCCTGTACAGATATACTCGTCAGTACTCCAAACAGACTCATCTTCCTTCTCAAGCAGGATCCTCCAGGTCTCGACCTCAGCAGGTAACTCTGAATTTGTTGCTCTCTGAAATTTTTCTTAAAGGTGCCCCATGAAGGTTTATTGCAAACTAGCAAAAGTTATGTATACACTATGTTTACATGCACACTAATATTCCACTGTTATTCCGAATATGACAATACTTTTGATTTGGTTGATTTGGGTCATGTAAACAGCGTATTCTGTTTGTATGTCCCAAATTAAACCCTTTAGAGACGTGGAAAATACTGGTATTATTCTTGTTTTAATAGCACTCTTTGGACATTCAAACATACAGTCGTAATATGTGTCTCAGCTGGGGTTTTTGCTGCTGTTACCACCACAAAGTTAACTAACCATACAACCACAACATTGATTCTAATGGGGGACCTTTTGTTGTGTGTCTTACCCGTCACTCCCGTCTCATTTCCTGTCTCTGTCTCCACTGTCAACTGTCAAAAAAAAAATCTTGAATAAAATGGGAGATTGATTGTTGTGTTTTGTTGGTGTTCAGCGTGGAGTGGCTGGTTGTTGACGAGTCCGATAAGCTGTTCGAGGCCGGCAAGACGGGCTTCAGGGAGCAGCTCGCCACAATTTTTCTGGCCTGCTCCGGTTCAAAAGTGCGCAGGGCTTTCTTCAGCGCCACCTGCACGCCAGATGTAGAGCAGTGGTGCCGTCTGAACCTCGATAACCTGGTGTCTGTCAACATTGGACACAGGTAATGATCTACATGTAGAACTCCTTACTTTGATTGAGTTGTAAAATCTGATTCTCACTTTAGAAAAATGAATTTATCATCTCAGAAACACGGCAGTTGAGACGGTGGAACAGGAGCTGCTGTTTGTTGGGACGGAGAACGGCAAACTGGTGGCCATGAGGGACATCATCAAAAAAGTAAGGACACTCCAGAAAGGTGACTGTTTAAGCTTGTGATGAATTCATGTTTCATGAATTAATTAATACAAACTTGTTCTTTACCACCTAAGATGATTAAATGAGAGGATTTCCTCTTTGCTATTTTCAGGGTTTCCTTCCTCCCATGCTGGTGTTTGTGCAGTCTATAGACCGAGCACGGGAGCTTTTCCATGAGTTGGTATATGAAGGCATCAATGTGGATGTGATCCATGCCGACCGCACACAGCAGCAGGTACGTTCAGACACTTAATGCACTGTATCAAAAGTCCTGTATTTGTCACTGAAGTGCAAACTTGTACTCATGCTCCGTGGCTTCTCTGTTTCAGAGGGACAACGTGGTGAACAGTTTTCGCTCCGGTAAGATTTGGGTGTTGATCTGCACGGCTCTGCTCGCCAGAGGAATCGACTTCAAAGGAGTCAACCTCGTGCTGAACTACGACTTCCCCACCAGCGCTGTGGAGTACATCCACCGGATTGGTTAGTTTGTATTTATAATCAGTCGTTTCACGATAAGATCATCCTGTATCAGGGATGATTAATCGATTTAAGGTACACTATGGAGGATTGTCAGTTACTGTTTGTAAACATGCTCAGCAGGCAACCCTAGATTCACTCTCATTTGGCATTTCGCCTCGCTATATTTGCGTTTTTTTCTTCGCTGGGTCTCTTGGATGTCTGCTGCTTACTGTCTGGCACTGAGTGCTATGATGGTACACACTCATAAACATCCTGAGCACAGAAAATACATGAATAAATACAGGCAGAGGACAGAGTCTCTGCTGGAAAATACATCACCACACACCTCTAGTGGGTCATAAGTGATGATTGAGAAGGATTAGCTCTGTACAAGTCTATACATGTTTTTTTAGGAAAATCCTGCATAGTTATATCTTTCATAACAACAAAAATGTCAATTATATGTATCGATTGATGTATTTCTCCCCTATCTCTTCCTGTCTGCTCATTGGTTTCCTCATATATCATTCTTTTTGCTGCTCCTCAGGTCGGACAGGTAGAGCTGGACATCAGGGGAAGGCCATCACCTTCTTCACAGAAAATGATAAGCCCCTGCTGCGCAGGTACATGGATGCAAAAAGTGCAAACTGACGTCCTTTGCTGTGAAACATGTACAGCTTGTTTTTGTGTTTGACTCTGGAAAATTAGTTTAAATCAAAGTTTGATAACACAGCAAATTTCAGGTGAGGCAGACAGGTCATCAGATGTTATGTTTGATGGTAACTAGCACGAGGCCAAACATGACGTCACTGCTATGAGGTAAATGTCTATGACCATAAGCTTTCAGGGGCTTATAAACTAACGGTAGGTAGTGTTACCTCCCTCACGGTGTCGGCCAAGTAGCTGAAAGCAAAGAACACGAATGGAGGCAGAACACTTAGTATTGCAAGCTTCCAAAATTTTCTACAATCTACATATTTCTCTGAATCTCTTTCTCTCTGCATCTGTTTCCAACAGCATCGCCAATGTCATAAAACAAGCTGGCTGCCCTGTACCCGACTACATGATTGGCTTCAAGAAGATACACAGGTAAAGGAGATAGATTCCACAATAATGAATATATTAAAACACATTTTTGCTTTTATTTCTTGCTTTAACTGATCAGTCTCATTTTTGTAATATGACAGTAAGAGTTCATCTGTATTTGTCTGTTTGTAGCAAAGTGAAGCGGAGACTTGAGAAGAAACCTCCCAAGAGAAGTACCATTTGCACGACTCCTCGCTTCTTAATGAAGAAGAAAGGCAACGCACCAAATAAAGGACAGAAAGAAAAGAAGCAGAAAGGAGAAGGTGGAACTCAAACAGCAGTGCAGCAGCATAAAAAGGAAAAGAAGCCCAAAGGACAGGGGCTGAAGAACAAAAATAAAAAACAGACAGAAGGGGGAGGAGAAAAGCACAAGAAGACATCTCAGAAGATGGGGTCAGATTCTTCTGGAGCCAAATTAAAAAAGTAAGTATTATTAGTATTATTGCTAATATACATCATTGTCTAACGATCTGTTTAATGCCATAACTGACATTTAATCTGATCGTGTGCTTCAGAAATATGACATGACAAAATGCTCTTTTCTTTGTTCGTTAACTTTGTCCACCAGAAAAAAGGGGAAGAAAAATAAGCCACAAGACAAACAAAGATGAGTGGAACAAGCAGACTGATTCGGAGATGGATGTGGATTTTTTTTTTTTTGTATTTTATTTGACTGATCTACTGCCAATTTTCACATTTGTGCTTTGTAATATCGGAGTATAAAATAAACAGGTTTACACATTTTTGTGTTATTGTGTTTCTTAATCAGTTACAATTGCTCACTTGTAACTTCTGACATTGATTTAATATTTAACATTCTGAAAGTTTTAAACTATTTGTAACATAAATGAAACTGCAATTAAAGGCAATTGTGAGAGAGATGTGAAAACAATATAATATACATTCATTACTTGACATCAGAATTTTACCCTTGACACAGCTCACTGGACCTGATCAGAAAAATATTCAGACTATTGAACAGATAAATTGTACTTCATGTGATGGCTTAATGGAAAGAAAATTGGATGATTTTGCATCTTAGCGATACTTTTTATACCTACAGTATAATTAAGAAAATACCTTCAAAAATAAATTATATTAGCAATAAAAAGTGCCAATCTGCAAGAGTTGCTTCAGAGCGGCAATTTTTAATGAAACAAGCAAATAAAAACAAAGCAACACATTGTGGGAATATACAGTGCCATATTCAACAAATAAAACAATCATACGCTTTCACAGCCTTCTTGTTTTAACATAACCAAATATGGTGCTATATTCAAGGTTCAAGGTTCTTCATTGTCAAATGAACAATTACGAGAGCAGACGTTGCCATTGAAATACTAGAGTCACAGGCTCCCTCCAACAATGCAATTTAAGTATGTATGTTAAAAAAAGGTAAAATCACACAAGTAGAAGAAAAAGATGCATGAATATAAGGATATTGTAAGTTATAATAAAAGGTAAAATATAATAAAACATGATGTAGGTGAAATAAATCAGCATGAGTAGGCCTACGTAGAATATAACAGGAATGTGCTGTGGTAAAATGTATATGCTTAGCAAGACTATAAATAAACGTACAGAGGTGCAAACTGTTTAGTTTAAAGAAAGGTAAAGTGACCTGAGTGAGTGAGTGAGTGAGTGAGTGATGAGTAATATTCAAATAGCTTTTGGGAAGACAAAAGATTATCACTCCAACGTTGACTGATTAACAGTGGGGTTAACAAATAGTTTATATGTTAATCTATAATCTTCTGGGGTAAGATGAAAGACACTTATTTCGGTTAAGAATTATCTGTTTGGTGAGTTTGTGCGCATTGGGAGTTATAGGCTCTGACTGTTGCTGAGCTTTAAAAGATGTAAAAGTTGACACGAAAGGGGAAATCTTTTTACTTTTATGGCATTAATGTAAAATTAACTTATGATTATGATGTTTATAATTATTATTATTATTATCATTTTTACAATACACATGGTAAAAATCACTGATCGTCTGGATTCAGTTCCATTTCCTTAGCTATCGCGATACATATGCAGCGAGATCTCGCCCATGCATTATACTGCAGGAAACCCCGTACAGCCTTCCTTTCTCAACATGGCACCGAAGGTGAAGAAGGAAGGTTTGTCAACCTTATGATTTTAAGTGAATAATTCTTAATAATTACACCAGTATAGCATCTAAGGCTCATTAGACGCGCCTTAAATGTGTGGATAAACCGACAGTGGTTTAAATTTCCTCACTATATCGCTGTCAACTACCTAAATATGTAGTTAACGCAGCCCGTCTCTCCGGCATGTATCCCGGAGCATGATGCTAGGCTAATATTAGCATGTTAGCGTTGACGCTGCATATTGGACGTTGTGTATTTATCAGCTAATGTTAGTGTTGTGTACTGATTCCATCATACAGTCTTTTATAGAAGTATATTGTCAGTGGTTTAAATATCCTCACCATATTGGTGGCAACTACCTGTATATGCAGATAACGCAGCCTGTCTCTCCGGCATGTATCTCAGAGCGTGATGCTAAGCTAAACTTAGCATTTTAGCGTTGGCGCTGCTCACTGAACGCTGTCTATTTATAATCTAACGATGTTATTCTGCCCTAATATCTTCATACAGTATTATAGATATGTCTTGGCTAGTTAACGTCAAACGTTATTGTGTAACAGGTTCGTGGATTAGCTGTTGATATGATGTTAGCACATGCGGCACCTTGGCGGTGTTTGAAATGTTTCAGTACGCTAGTTACACGTGATAGTTTAAGTTACTGTTTCTTGGAAGAAAGCTACATGCAGTGTGTAAAACTTTGGCTATTTGGGTGAGTTAGTTGAACATATCAGTGGTTATAATATGTAAAATAGTGAGTTGAAACTATCACCAATTATGTGGAAACTGATGTGTATACATTTGTCGCTATTTAACTTTAAAACACCTAATTCTGGAAAATGTGCTTTAGTGATATGTTCACACAATTTATTTATTGTGATTTAGACAGAGGTCTGCTTGATCTGATATACAGATGTGAATATTGTACTGTATCAGCGTGTCAGTGCAAATAAAGCTCTTCTGATGACACTTGGTAAAGGGAGTAGCAAACTCGGGTCAGCTATAAACCTCATCTAAGGACTCATTTTAGTGGAGTTAATTATAACAACATGGCATGATGGTACTGTTTTCAGCATTTATCAAAATGTCTTGTAGCTCATTACCAAATTACAAATTGGAGGAGCATGAACAAGCTGACCTGCAGTCGTTTTGTAGTTGGCATTAGGGTTATTTGGTTTCTAGGTTCTTGGATCGTTTTAGGTTTGTAGGTTGCAAATGTACCGGCATAATACATGCACCTTTTTCTTCATAAATCTAGACATTGTGTTAGTAGTCATATTTTAAATAACATTTGCTTTTATGTCTGGGCCCCTATTCTTAAGCTTTAAATAACATATTGGGGTGTCCCACTGCACATCTTCATTTAGTCTCATGAATTGTACTTGTGTTTTTTAACTCTTTTTTTTTGTTTGTTTGTTTGTGAATAAATTTAACTGGTGTTTTTTCTCTGTTTAAGCTGTCCCTGCCAAGACTGAGGCCAAGTCAAAGGCTCTCAAGGCCAAGAAGGCTGTGCTCAAGGGCGTACACAGCCAGAGGAAGAAGAAGATGAGGACTTCTCCCACCTTCCGTCGCCCTAAAACCCTCCGTCTCCGCAGACAGCCCAAGTATCCTCGCAAGAGTGCTCCTCGCAGGAACAAGTGAGTGACAGTCAATGAGTGCATGCTGCTGAAAAATACAGAGATGAAACCTGGTGCACATGATGGTTTAAGCGATCAAAGTATGAAAAAGCATGATTCCAGCTTTATAAATTACTGATGCACCAAAGTAAAACAAGTCATTACATGAGAACAAGCCAAGGCGTGTGTATGCTATGTTGTGTTCGTGTAAATATTAACAGGCCTGTTTCATGGACTGTGGACCAGAAAAATGTGATGGCTTTTGTTTTTTTGGCCTAATACATATTTTTTTTCCTGTAGGTTGGATCACTATGCCATCATCAAGTTCCCCTTGACAACAGAGTCCGCCATGAAGAAGATTGAGGACAACAACACACTTGTGTTCATCGTGGACGTCAAGGCAAACAAACACCAGATTAAACACGCTGTCAAGAAGTTGTATGACATTGACGTCGCCAAAGTCAACACACTTATCAGGTAGAGATCTTAATCCAGGCTGAGCTGAATGCCACCTTCATGTTATCTTGTTGGAAACTTGACTACTGGACTGATGACACTAGGGTGCAATCCTTTAAAGTAGACCATTCATAATTCAAGGCAGAACTGTGGCCAATGGTATATCAGCTCACTGTAATCACATGTGTTTGGAGTTTGTTGGGCTCAGGAATGAACAGTCTCAGTGGGTGATTGTAGAATTTGAGGCATTAATTTGAACCAACATTTGAGATTAGAATATTGGTTCAAAGTCTGGTCAACATAGGTCCCCGATCATCTTGTCTTCCATTGTAAATATAAATGTGATATCATAGTTTTATCACCATCATTCATTGCTTCATCTCACATGCCTGTTCTGTTCTAACCCGTGTACAGGCCTGATGGTGAGAAGAAGGCGTACGTTCGTCTTGCACCAGATTATGATGCGTTGGATGTTGCAAACAAGGTGAGTCTTTGATCATTCAGCAGGGTAAAGGGGAATAATGGGTCTCAAAAGCAAGTTCACTTCAGCATGATTGGTGTATTTGCTTTCTGAAGTTGTCAATCCTGTGCAAGTGATGTAAACTTTTACAAGTCTGAATGTTTGTGATGCATTCAAAGGAACCACTGATGCCAGATAGTGCAGATACAGATGTATTCACTCTGTCAGTGAACATAGTTTAAATCATGTCCTTTTCTTCTCTACAGATTGGCATCATCTAAACTGTGGCTGAAGAGACTTGTGGAAGAATAAATATTTGTATAAACTACAACTGATTACGTGTCGGTGTGTTTGTGAGTTGTCTTCACACACAAGTACATACAGCAAATGAGGTTTTACACTTAACACCACTGCCTGAGTTAATTAGAATAAACGTGAGAGACTGTGAGGCTGTGTTGAATTCATAGCTAGCTTTTAGCTAGCTTTATTACTAAATAGAGCAGGGAGCTTGTTAGTTACATCTTGCAGTTAATGTGTGCAACTTTCTTCAAGAACCCTTTGATTATTAATGTAATGTTAATTAAGAGGAGTGTTTGTCAGCAGTGTCTGAAAGCATTGATTGCTCCAAACAGTGCCACCTTGTGCTGTTTTTTTTTGCCAGACATCAGGACTAATTCAGACACTTAACTTGTCTTGATCAGTCAGTGTATTGGAGTGTTACAAAACTGAGGGGTATTTTTTAGAAACCATCTTCATAAAGCTTTTTAACTGCCTCCCTGTTGGATTGTTACATCAAACAGTATCCAGCATTTAAGTCTTGTTTGTAGAGGGCAGGGGATTTAAATACTTTAAGCATGGATTTGGTCAGTTTGGCTTCTGAATGTGTTATTGACAAATGGAAGCATATTTTTCTGTCATGAGTGTTGGTCACAAGTGACTATCTTTTGTACTGACCATCACATTTTGATGGTCTGGTGACCTACAGAGAGAAAGTAGGAAGTTCAGCATGCCATCAAACTTATACTAATCTTCACTGGTGACATTGTGAAATGTTATCATGGATAAAAACTGAAACAATCTAATTGATAAAACAAACTTCATGACTTTTCCAAAGCTTTCAGTGATTTTTACTAATTCCTTGACTTCTCCAGGCCTGGAAATGTGACTGGGAAGACTTTTCCAGGTTTTCCATGACCACGGGAACCCTGTAATATGTAACTGGTACATTACACTTAGTGAAAACACATGCTTTGAGGGGCAGATTTGGAGCACATGTTGGTGTCAACTTCCAAGTTTATTAATGCTGTTTCTACATTCATTGAATAAATCACAGCAAGTGCAGACCACTTAACTGACAGTTGTCACTGGTGTGAAAGCTTGAGGAAAATGCTGGGTTAGTATCGTGTTTACAACAGAATTATATCCATGTTAGGTTAAAAATCTAAAATACAATAGCTGCAGTTAAACTGGAGATGTAGGATACACAGTAATAAATGTCAGTTCACTTTCATATTTGGGTAGTATCATTACTGTTTTTCATACAGATCATGAGAATATGCCTTACATTATCTATTGTTCCTTGGTGAAGTGGTTACAGGGTGATTAGATTTTTTTTTTTTTACAGTAAATTATCAAGACAGTTGTTCACACAGATGTTGATGTAACTTGGCTATTTTGGGGGTGGGGAGTCAGCACTGGGTGTACTCGTGACCGCTGTTAAGTACACTTGCTTCATTTGAACTTTTCCCTCACCATAGTGATGACAACAGTATTACAAAACATGCATCAGTACCTTGGGGTCACCATCAGACCACAGCAGCTTATGTAGCTGCTCCAGTAATCATGAGGTACAGTAGCTGTTGCCATTGCTCAACACACTTGAGTCTGGAGACATTTAGACCTTTATCAAACTGACATTTACTGCAGGGCTGCTGTTACTACTTGTGTTAGCATAGTACAATCATGTTTATCAGAACAATTTACTGAAGTTCAGTTTTACATATGTTAAGTTTATTGTAATAACAGAACACAGGTCAATGCACTGATCAGATTATATTTTTCAAACATTTTCCTATGTTGTGGTATTAAGCAATAGTGTGGAAATATACCCATTAATAGCCTTGATTAATATTAAGAGTATTACTTAGTGTATTCTTACATCTGTCAGATAAAGTTCCATTGTTCAGTGATATGTAATTATTAAGATAAATGTAGAAAAAGGATTAACATGGTAAGATATATCACAGAGGCACAAAAGAAAAGATGAACCACCTTCCTGCTTTAATCAATAAATATAAGTTTATATGGTATTGCTTACATTCATTTAATCACATCGCTGTGACACATGAGACTGCTGGTTATGAGAGGAAGGTTCGGACCGTGCCTTTAACCAGGCCTCTGCAGATTGGGCACTTTCGCAGCGATGGCGCACACTCTTTGCACACTACCAGGTGTCCACATGGGATGAAGACGATGTTGACCTCTTTGTCCATACACACTTTGCAGGTTCGCTCCTCCTGCAGGCGCCGCAGCTGCTCCTCCATGGGCAGGTCTGCAAAGAAATAGATGTTTTCTTATTTTAAAATCCAACGTGCTGGTTTACATTCCTGCTCGTCTTATTTACAGTCATTCTTTAGACGACCCACAGTTTTAAAAACAGGTTACATCACAGGTTCATCTCTATATTAAAATGCGCCACACAGTACTGATGGCTGTACCTCCAGTTCACGCAGAAAATACTGTATTACACATTTGACAAAAACATGTATATTGTTTCATGTTACATTCAGGAATTTCGCATCATAATATTAAATAAAGTTTAACAATTAAAACAGAAGTTACAGAGAGCTTCAGAATTAAACAATTAAGCACCAAACATAAAACTGGGCGTGTCTTAATACCTGATAGGTCTTGACTCGGTGATGCAGCTTCATTTGATTGGGCTGAAAATGTGAAAGACAACATGTAGTTAGCTCAGGCCTTGTTCATTGCAAACAAACATGCTCTAAATATATAATATGCACTCTTAAGGGCTATCTTAATGCTCTATTGTTTTTATGGACAGAACAGCGTCATGCTTTGTGCTGTGGATGCGGTCTGGACTGAAGTAAAACCATTAAGCCACAGTTTGAACACTGTATTAGTGGTTTCAACTTTGTTTTGTCCAGGTTGATGGTTTGTGTTTCCTGAGTTGATCCACATACACACTGAATCCTTAGTCGCCAAATATTTATCATCAAAGGCCTTTTGTCAAGCTTGAGCTCATACTGTGTGTTCTTTCTGTGACATGGTGGGAAAGTCTTACCCATGAGATCTCTGAGCAGGTGCACGTCATTTTTCTGGATCCAGTTGCGGAAGACCTCGGCTGCTGCATTTCCCTTGGTGAGGACGAGCTCTATCAGCCTGGCGGTTTGCTGCTGAGCCGACGTCTGAGCCTTGAGACCACTATAGTCCTCTGTAGCTGCAGGTTAACAGGGAAGTTAGTTATGATTATTAATTTTGATGAGCATCTATATTACGTGATTATTATTAACCACTGAACAACAGTGAGCATTTTGAACAAAATGAAATAAAATCTGCTGATCTTAGGATAAAAAAAAAAACCAAAAACAAATCAGAGGAACTTACATATGACATTTTGTTCTCTTAAATGGTCCAGCACTGGCTCCACACTCTTCAGTCGCTGAATCAGCGCTGCCTGGTGTCTCTTCACAAAAGTGAAACCATCTGAAACAAATGAAGATAAAATTAATTTATTGTTCATGGTCTTCACATGTTAACTGGCCTGAGAGCAGCTGATAATGCAATTAATAGTGGTGGTTTTATTTTAAGGACAATACATTGCAGAGATCATATTTTCACTGTCAGCTGTACCTGATGCCATCGCCTCCGCCAGCATCTCTCGCTCCTCCTCCCTCTTCTGGTCCTCGGCACTCAGCAGGTCTGAAACCAGCTCCTGGACTGTTCTGTAGTTCTCTCCACTGGTGAGGATCTTGCTCTGTACTGTTTGCTTGACTAGACTACGCTCAAAGCCCATCTCTAAAGCAGACTTGATCACCGGGGTGTTCATCATGACAGCATCCTCAGACCGCTCCTCTCCTGGACCGAGGTGAACAACTGAGGGGAAAGAGGGGGTACAAATGTCAGGCTGGATGATACGTCTGTCTTTAAACCCTTTACATAATTCCACATCAATAAGCTCCATTCAGACTTGGACATAATAAATCATGTCAAACTAACCAGGTGGATCCACAAACTCTCTGGAGCTGCTGTCTCCATTTGTTAAGAGCTTTGGGGGAGAAAACAGAAAAATAAGCATTTTTTTAAAATAACTTTTCGAATGCAAACGTTTGAAATAATATCAGATCTTTATGTAGCTCTGTACTGACCTGTTCAAACAGCCGCGGGAAGCGAGCCTGAATCTGGTGAACAAACTCTTGTCCCTTCTCCTGGAGCAAATATTCACACCTGAAATCAACCCAGAGCAAGAATACAAACGTTGATACATTTAGTAAGTGCTCTGGAAAACATATTTTAACACCAAACTGAATGATAAATAATAAAGCATAATTTTAAACCGTAGCATTTACCGAGGGAACCATTTTGCATGTTCCACCCAAGGGTCATCTCCGGACTCCCAGCATCGCAGGCCGCCATCGCAGCAGAAACACTTGACATCATCGTTACGACCTTGAGGATAAACAAAGAGCTGTCAGTGTGACGAGTAGTTTTGGGGGATTTCTATGGATTCTGATAAAGATGACTGTTTGAAACCAATTTGAATACACGTTTGTTTCTCATCTTTCAGTTTCTCTTTTTTTTCAAAACCATTACTATTAATCTGATGACATCTGGATGCCAGATTTAGTATTATCACGAGAAGTCCCGAGAAAGATTTCTGTCAGGACTTTCCAGCACCAATAAAAAACTGGACAAATACTGATACTGACAAATATCTGTCTGCAGTAGCTACCCGCCAACAGGGGAAAACTCTTACTGGTATTAAAACTATTTCAGGAAAGGGGAAATAAATTACCTAATTCCAACCTTTCATCTGCACATACGTAAATTCTCTGAGGGACTTTTGGACTTGTGGAGGTCTGTTTTTGACCACCTGTTAAATGTAAGTTCAGTATTCACCCTCCCTCTCGCTGTTAAATGCTTCTTCTTATCAGGTCACAGTGATGTAGTAACTGTGCCACTCTGATATTGTGCATACCGACATAGTAGAAGCCAGCTTTAGCCAACTGGTCGGGCCGAACAGGGATACGAGATGGCCAGTTGACAAAAGTGAGCAGCCTCTCTTCGCTCTGCTGCATGGCAGGGTTGGACACATTACTGAGAGCTGGGGCTCCAGAAGACAGCTGGGAAGTAACTCCTCCGGACGCAGCTCCAGCCAGCGACACGTTGTCTGCTCTGTCCCCCCGCACAAAACGACAGTTTGGATAATGCCTCTGGTGCTCGGATACGGCTCTGTCACCTGGCTCCCAGTTACTCAACTGTAAACACAAACAGAAACTTCAGTCGTATCTACTGATCAAGAAATAAAGGTGGATGTACTATAGCCTGCATTACACTGCACTCTGTGTACTTATAAATGTCAAACACTCTTCCATGCAGCAGCTGGGTTTGTGTCCCTGTAATCCGCACCTGTCCTCCGCAACTGAAGCAGGCCACTCTGTCACCCTGGCCCAGGTAGTAGAAGCCCGCCTTGGCGAGCTCAGCGGGAGTTATAATGGAGAGTGTCCAGGGGTGGAAGGAGTCCAGGCGGTCCTGCTCTCTGCGCATGCTAGGGTTGTGGCATGTTGGTCTCTGGTGGGACATGTCCTCTACGCCACGAGAGCTGAGTGGGCTGGAGGGCGGTGGAGCGGAAAAGCCCATATTTAGGTAGACTGGCTCATCACCTTGACTTACTGTCGGGTTAGGAGCGGCTGGGCCTGGACCAGAAAGCTGGAAGAAAATGATGCAAAATTTAAGAATTTTCTCAGATAGCTTATACGATTAGGAAAGGCGACTACAGTAGTTTAAGAGTATAAACGTTACTCTCTGATATTATTTCAATTCTTTAAACTTCTGTTGATCTTACTGATATGGCTGGAGCAATGCGTAGTGGGGAGAAGGCGGAGTGAGAGGAGGAGAGCAAGTTGGCTGTAGACGGAAGGCTCTGGATGAAGGAGCAGGAAGGAGAAAGCTGCCTGTGTTTCTCTGTTGGACAGTCTCCGGCCTGCCAGCCCTCTGCTGTCACGTTACACCTGAAACACTGCACCCGGTCGCCCACGCCGGTGTAGAACCAGCCTGCTCTCGCCAGACTTCGCTCCGTGACTCCTGAAGCTGGGAATCGGGCGAAGGTAGAGATGCGGAAGAGCTCTGCGGATGAAAACAACATCATAGCAACACATTTCCTTGAGAACATATCAGATGGTTGGATACAAAAATGATCTTAATGTATTTCTGATGAAGAAAAAAAATGAAAGAGACTGATACCTGAGGAGTTATCGTATTGCAGGTCAGGTGGGGGCCCATTGCGACACAGCCCCATTAAGAACGGGTTATTTTTGAGTTGAACAAGTGTTTCCATTTTTGGATTTAAGTTTAGAAATATAAGGCAAAAGAGATGTCCGTCAAAGGGAGAGGGGTTTGAGAAAACCCAAGGTCTTGCTTTCTCACACCAACACACTCACTCACACTGCAACAGATAATCAACTCAAATCAAAAAACAGAAACAGTAAAGAGACCGAAAAAAGAAAGTGAAGCTTGGCTAAGTGTGAAACTTAATTACCAGTCCAGTAACCACTATCATTCCACTGTACTGGATACAAACTGCATGACGTGCTTGAGGATACGTCATTTCTTTTCTTCCAACAACCTGTTTCCTACATGTAGCCCAGACTTAACACCTGGGTGGATTTTACCTGTACCTAGCAGTGAGTGCTACCTCTGAACCTTTCAGTAAGAGTCCCAGTGGATGTACGGCCAACAAAACACATCCTGTGCAGAAAAAAGGATGGACTATTCTATTAAAATTTTATTAAAATGCATCCTTAAATCAATAATCAGAATATTACCCTGTGGTCACATCACCCAGGATCAGTACACACTTTATTACCTTGTATATTTAGCAAAGACATGTCTAATAAATCAACTAGCCATTTAAACTTAAACATGTGGTAAGTGATTATGTGTACTAACATTAGAAATTAAATAAATATCTCAAGCCCAAACACACACACACACACACACACACACACACACACACAGACCAAGGGATATATACTCTCAAACCCCTCCCCCCATCTTGGACATCCCTTTTGAAGGTGTCTAGGCTGCCATAATTGAATACTAATAACCCAATAAGAAAAATTTAATCCTCCTCTGGTAAGGATAATGGATGCTCCACTTTGGTTTAATTATAGCAGTATCTGTAGAAATAAAGAAAAAACAAAGAAAAATGTTAATTATTGTGTTCATATAGAAATTCTTCATGGAAGGATAAAAAATACATACACAGATCCTAACTGACCACTTTAATATAATGGTAGAGATTATAGGATTTGAGTATTTCACGAATTAGGAGTATTATATTTTTAAGCTGTTATATAGTATAATTCTAATATGTAAAAATGAAAGAGAAAACAAATATTAGCAAAGAGGATGCACAAGTAAAGATTTTGTGTCATCATTCACTGTTGAATAATAACAAAGTACATGTGACTTCAACAAACAATTTTCCAGAGAACAATGTGACATGATTACTTGTTCTGTCTGACCAAGAGTCCAAAAACTTAAGATACTCAAGTTATAATTATATTAATCAGAAAAAAGCAGCAACTTCTTGCATATAAGAGGCTAGAAACAAAGACTGTTTGGGAATTTTGCTTTACAAATAACTTTAATGATTAAACCTTCCGTTAATTATTCATTACAGGGGTAATCATGTGACATAGTACTGCATTTCCACAAAGATGAAAAAGTCACAGGGGACAGATTTTAATAAGATTGGTCAAAACCAAAGCAACAGAGACCAAGACATCCTGATCACTGGATCCTATATATGTTACAATTGAGCCACAACCTGCAGGGCTGAAAAATGAAGCCAGGCAAATAACCAAAAGCAAATTGGTTTCCACTGACCCCTATGTTAAAATGCTCAATTTTACAGCAGAATTGACGGTTTTGGTCTCTATAGCTAATTTTTCCCTTCACGACAACTGTACAGGGGGTGCATTTTATATAACTCACCCATTTACATCTTACTGAGGCTTTAAGTTAGGCATAATTAAGGGTGGGCCACTTTGAGTTAAAGTCACTTCTGACACTTCTCTCACTTCTGTAATGTTGAACTCGAGGCTTGAAATGGGAGTCCACAAACCAAAGGATGATGTCACAGTCGCTAAGTCCATTATTTTTGCTGTCTGTGGTCATAATGCCACTGATAACATCATTGTATTGACTCCTTATATGTGATATATGCCTTTCAGTATTCATTCCCCCCGTTTCTAATGCAATTTTTTAAATAAATTTTTTCTTTATCTATTCAGTCAAATTTAAACGAACAGACAGTACTGTTAATGGAACTCACACATCCACAGGCCCCTGGTAGCTGCACCTTCTTAAACCCAAAACAGTAATTTAGCAACCACAGCAGTACAGGTAAACACCAATCACTACAGTGCAGCAGGCATACACAAACAAAAATGCCTGCCAATCAGCTCTGAAAGCTTTCAACTTCATCGTTCCCACTAGCTAACATGTGTTCCTATGACACAATGTCAAACATAGATTTCCTTCATTTTTCAAAATCTGAAGAGGATGCATTTTTCCAGAGCCTCAGAATGATTTGAGCAGCTGTGGCAACCTCCACATTTAACACAAGGGCATATTTTGACACAACAGGAAATTCTGTTCAGTCCCCTATAAGGTATGACCTTGGTGATTTAGATACTGTCATACCCAACCACTTCCCTATGTGATCCACAACTTTTTCCAAAATGGGTTGACCAGTTTACATTCCCAGATTTCAATGCAGAAATGTTCCTGCTTCTGTCTGACAATTCAAACAGGAATCATTAGTCTGCAGAGCCACCCTGTGGAGATTAGAAGGAGTAAAGTAAAACCTTTAAAAATGTTTAGTCTCCAAGCCCAAGTTGAGATAACCCTGATGACATCATCAGGGTTATCTTCCCTGACTTAATTAAGCTTTTCCGGAGCCACAGACGACATTATACAACTATTTTCCCAGGCTGTGTGGTACTCCTCATGACGAGTAAACTGACATTGTATGTGGAAAATCTGTGGAGGGCCCCTTTAACAAAGCTGACAATTAACTTCCTTAATTTATCTGATAAATCACCAGGAAGTGAAGACAGTAAAGCTAGGGTCTACTGGTGAATATGACACCATAAACTAAAGACTTAAGGGAAAAAACAATCAATATTTATATGACTGGTTTGTTTTTCCAGCAGGGTATGCTAGGTACTTTCCTCAACATGTCAGTAGCTTACTGATCGGGTTACATGATCAGCTGCCGCCGCCACCACCAGGCACTTCCGGTTTTAGCTTTGGTATTATTGTGGTTCAATTCTGTTTTAGCTAACGTTAGCAACGTCTTTTAATATTTAGGGAAGGCATTAGACGGATCTAAAATTGGGTTGGGCAGTCAAATATAAACTAAAACAAACACTTAGCTAGCACTAGCCGAATGACGTGACATTCAACGCACCACAGAAACCAGTTTGACAAGATCAACGGGCGTTAGCTTGCTAAAGCTAGCTGCTAATGCTAACAGCTGTTAAACTTTACTCCGACGCCCTGCGTATGAATCTGTGCAGCAAGCACGGAGAAAGGAAAACGAAAATGTCCGGCCTGAGTGGCACAAACACTTGAGACAACAGATAAGACAGCTGACTAACAAGTCCTTTCCGATTGTGGACCATACTCACCGTTTCGCAAGTCAGTGGGTACGGAAAGTCCCAGTGTGACGGCGGAGGTTCTCGTCACAGCTCTGTCTGCTTCCGGTTATAAGTGAAATGAAAATGGAACAGAGCAGATGTGTAAATGGGTTAGGACTCTCTCAGGTAAGTCCCTCAGGTAATGTCAGCTGTCTCACAGCTGGTTTGGGTAGCTTCTTGTGGGGTAAACCCCCTGTTCTGACTGATTAATTAGGCCCACATAAAATACCAGTACACTCACATATCAATAAAGCATGACGGTTGCCAGGAATGCCTTTGTTGTTGCATCATCTACTGGGAAACTGGGACATTTGATCATAGCAAACACACTGTAATTTTCCAAATTTTGTATAGAAAATGAAGACCAACGCTGTGACTATTAATTTTGTCTCAACTGCACTGACCTGTCCAGCCATATACTTTGTAAAGATGAATGTGTAATCATCTAATCATCTAACAATCTTATTTACTTGTTAACTATATTTTAAATTGATAAAAAAAATAAATGAAAACCTCAGTTTGCTAAGTAAAATCACATTAAACAACCCCAGCAACCTGCAGACTTCTGTAAAACAGCCATTTGTGTACAAATTGTGTAATACAAATGTACAAATGTTATATAACATTCCTAAATATGCAGCTTTGGAAGAACATAATTTGCATATTTTACTTTAACGAAAGTAGCAATAACGCTCTGTGGCTGTCTTAAATCCAATATTTCACTTAAATAAATGTTTGAAACAGCAAAATGTACTTAAAGGATTAAAGTAAAAGTACTGGTTGGGCCAAATGATTCCTTTCTGAGTGTTATATTATTATATATGACATATTATTTAAATATAATAACAGATAGTTTAACACATAAGCAGCATTTAAATGTTACAGCTGGTGGAAGTGAAGCATATTTTAACCACTTTACATACTGTTGGATGATTTAATCTAAAGTAACTCCAGCTTTCAGATAAATATATTGGAACAAAAAGTACATTATTCACCCCTGACATGTAGAGTAGAACTATAAAGTAGTATTAAACTGAACTACTAAAGTAAGGTAAAGTACCTCAAAATATACATAAGTACAGTTCTTCAGTTAAGGTACTTGGTTAAAAACTTGTCACTAAGGTTTTAAATTTAAGTTAATTAATGGTACAAGGAATGTTCTCATAAGAAAAGATACTTACAGAGGTCGAGTCCTTGCTGAAAAAGAAGACGACTCATACACTTCAGAAGTCATTCAAAAAATGCCTCACATGTGGTACTTCCCCTAACTTCCTTCTCTATAACCACTCCCCCTTAACTACTAAAGATGTGTCAGCTCACAGTGCTGCGTGGATTTTACTGACCTTTTATGATACAACAATCTACTTTCAAAAGCAGGTGCCATGTCTCTCCCTACATTGCTTTTTGTAAAGTACCGTCATTTCTTCAGAAGGTTCTCCCCCTGTCCCCCAGGGTGAAGTTCACATAACTTTCCATCACTGAGTGCTTAAAAACTCAGCATTTAGGACTGAGTTAGTCAGATATGAAAAAAAAATATAATTACAGAGAGCCCCATTCCAGGAAATCCCTAAATCCCTGCAGCCTTCAAGAGCGGGAAACGATCTACAAATGTGTAACAAAATATGCATCCTACGTGTGGAGACTTGATTGTGTGATTATGTTGAGTTCAATATATGTATAAAATCCAAGGCTCTTTGGAAAGCAACTGACACTGAGTGAATAATCTATCTATCTATCTATCTATCTATCTATCTACTTTACTTTCTCTACTTTATATATATATATATATATATATATATATATATATATATCTGTAATTAAGAATGTATTAATATAAGTATTTATTTTTTATGGGTATGTGGGTGTACACACATGTATATACTGGTAGAATTACATATATTCATACTTTGAATAATTCATGTTCACTTATTTAAATATAAAAAGATAGCACGACAAGTTGCTGAAGATATATATGTAATATTGATGGATAATTCATCATTTACATCATATGCTAAGATGGGTTTTTATAAGATAGATTTTTGGTAATTATTATATACACATACATGGGTTATTTTTGTGTGACAAAGTTAAAAGGTAACAACAATCGTATATTTAGAAAAGTCTTGGTTATAGGTTTCTCTACATAAGGAAGGTGTCTGTTTCATTTCACTCGATGACTGATGGAGAAGAGTTGGGATTTAATAAGTTTACACCTCCTCCCACTCCTTTATGAATGAGTAAATCAAACTAACTATACACTGACAATTGCTTTTTATTATGCTTTTAAATATTTGTAAATACAATTCTTTCTGTCTGTCTGCTTGTTTGTATGTTCATGTCTTTTTTTACATGTTTGAAATAAATGTCAAATATCCTATCTATCTTATCTATCTGGTTGTAAATTGTAGCATATTACATTCATTTTTATATTTCTAAAACTTTATTAGTATAATACACATATTTTTATATTGTTAAATATTTTACATACTAGTGTTAAACATAATGCAGCATAATACACATATTTTTTATATTTTTACATTCTTGTTAATTTTACTTTCTTACAATTCCCTATGCTATACATCAGAGTGATTTTAACATATCACAATTCCCTCCAGTGATCAATAAAGTATTTGTGATTTATGATAAAGTAACTTACTGATGGGACACCACCTGGCTCACCTGGTAGAGCAGGTGGCTGCCTACTCAGTTTCAACCCCCAGCCCCTCCGCTGCATGTCATTCCCCCTCTCTCTCCCCTTCACACCATAACTGTCCTATCAAATACAGGCAAAAAGCCCCTATAAATATCTTTAAAAAAGTATCTGCATATTCAAAGAACTGTTTCCATATTAGTGTTTTTGAAGACAAAAGTTTCAAGACATGATGCTCGGCTGCAGGATGTTTAAATTCCATAAATTTACAGTATGAGTATGAATGGTTGCATACTGTGGCAAGCTTTAAGAAGTACAACACAAATCTCCACTGGCTGGGTGTCAATTCCTGCCATACCTAAATGACGTCAATGAAATTAACATAGTATGTACATAGAAACACAAACACAATAGAAGCCAATCATCCAATAAAAACAACCAGGCCACAAGCCACACTAGACACATCACTACAAAGTAGAAACAACCACTTGCCGTGTGTATTTAAAAGTTTATTAAACAGAAACTCCTTTAAAATGATTACAGTGAGAGTAAGACGAAATATATTTATATAAAGCACATGCATAAAAAGGTACAAAACAAATCTGACTGCCTCCAAACTCTCTGTAAATGGGATAATAAAACATCATTATATGGAACATACATAGCAGGTGTCATGCATGCTAAGATAAATAAAAGGCTAGGTAGTGTGTTGCATCGTGTGTGTGGACAGTAAGTTGCTCCAGGCCCGTGGTACTTTAACTTAGAGAAGATAAGGGTGACTTGGCTCTTTATTTGGGGATATTGTGAATGACCGCTAAATACTGTATATATATATATAAACAGGAAGCTGGTTACAAGAAATGCTCTCACCAATAATTAACAGCTTCAAATTCAGATAAAATAAAAACACACTGCAGAAACAACCCAGCGGATAAAAACAAAAACAAAACAAAAACAGATTATATACTTATTATATAGTTTAACTAAAAGAGGAGAGTTAAAGAGCTCCCCTTACTGACGATTGCCTTCTGTATTACAGCACCAGATAGCACTTAGACAGTTAGAACAAAATACACCAAGAACACAGCATCCGCAATTAGTATGTTGCTTTTTCTGAGGAGGCAGAACAGAATACTTGACTTATGCTATGACCCTTTGACTGAAATCCATTTTTAAAGCATGATATTTTAATGGTTCCCACTCACAATACAGCTTGTTCAGAGTGGAAAACTGAGCTGCAGACAGAGGAAATCATAACTCAGTAGAGCGGTAGCAAACTAATATCTCAAGGGCACTGACCAGGATTATTTTTAAAGGATTCTACCAGCATCTTTTAGTGTATTTACAACACACAGTTTACGTCACTGCTGAGTATTAAGCAACTTCAGAAACATGAACAAGTTTTCCTGTTTCAGGCATCTAATCCATACAGTATGAAAATATGTTAGCATGATCTTGAAACTTGCTTCTGTTGTGCAATTAATTACCAAAGACTGACTTTTAAAATAGTGTTTTATAAATATTCTAACATGGAAGGGAGTTAACACTGTTACTCAGAGTTCCCAGTCATGAAAAACCTGGAGAAGTCATGGAATTTCACAACCACACTTTCCAGGCCTGGAAATCTATACCACTCCCCCTTAACTACTAAAGATGTGTCAGCTCACAGTGCTGCGTGGATTTTACTGACCTTTTATGATACAACAATCTAGTTTCAAAAGCAGGTGGCTTGTCTCTCCCTACATTGCTTTTTGTAAAGTACCTGTCATTTCTTCAGACGGTTTCTCCCCCTGTCCCCCAGGGTGAAGTTCACATAATTTTCACAACCACACTTTCCAGGCCTGGAAAAGTCATGGAAGTTAAAGAATTTTGTTTTGTATAATGACACTGTTAGAGTAATCTTCCGTGAATAACCTTCAATGTAATGTAAGATAACAGTAAAATCATTAATTTTCATTTATCATCACATACATTTCGTCTCTCCCGTCAGATATGCCAGCTAGCTGAAATTATGTTTGAATAGAGTTCCAATCTGATACATTTAAAAATGCCAGGCAAGTGGGGCAAGACATAAAAAAAAATCTTTAATATGGGTCCTTGAAAATTTTGTAAATGAAAATGTGTGGGAACCCTTAATATTAAGCCCTTTTACACATTATTAATGGCTTAAAATGGAAGACTGTATTTGCTGGAGACTACTCTGTAAAGCTTTGGTTCCCTGCTGGTGGGTCATGGTCTACAAGTGGGTCGTGGGTCCATTCTGAATGGACCGCAAGTGACTCGCAGATGTGTCAAGTTAGTAATAAAAAAATGCACTTTATTACAGTGAAAAAAGTGAATTTGACAGCACAGAGATTTTATTTTGAAGTGCTGTTTCCTGCTATAATGGACAGCTACTTGACAGAGACAGCAAACTAGCTTGACCACATGGCCAAACTCAAGTATGACTCTGATTATATTAAATTGTGTAGACCTAATAACCAAGGAGAAATCCCGACCCTAGGGTTGGACCAGTTGGGAACCACTGCTGTAAAGATGACTGTAATTTTGGCCTTTATTTTTGGTCATTTATATTTTTGTTGTGAGTTTTCTTTATATAAGGTGTATTATTTAAAGAAAAGGATGATGATACTGTGATCCACTATGCCATGTGTACAAAACCAGACTGAGAAATTTCACAACAAACAAGTTTCAAGAGTCTGCTTATTGATTTTGGAGATGCATGGACATTTGTAGTTAAGGAGCTAAAACTTTACAAATGTGACTGAGACGGTTGCTGTTTGTGTGTCTTTCTGTGGAGGAAACCAAACCTATGATGCCAGTGAATGAACAGATGCTTAAGATTTGAAAAGGAGAAATTATTAGGAATGTATCAAGCCAATAATGGGAAAAGTAAGAAAAGGGATTAATTGAATTTTTTTTTAATTTATGTTTTATGAGAGCTAAAATCTGCTGCACACTAAGGAGAGAAACTGTCCAGGCCCTGATGGCAACTATGTGGCATCCTTTCTAAAACAAGGGGTGGACAGAATAAAATTACAACTGTACAATATGATGCAATCCAGTAACACAAATCTCCAATAAATACTACCTTTGTGAAGCTTATATTCAATGCTGGAGTGGGAAAAAATGACTGGAACACTGCAATAAAATGCAATCCAGCACAACAATAAAAACAGTATTAACAAAACCTGAATATTAGCAACTTTAAAAAAAATGTGTTTTATAGTGAGACTGCTGCGGGTTTGTCTGCAGTGTTCGTAACACACTTTCATAAAATAAAACTACTTAACACAGGAAAGGCTATATATATATATATATATATCTTATGTGACTATAGTTAGGCTGTCATTCATTAACTAAATTGATCAGACGACCAGATGCTTCAGGATTATTGTGGGGGAAACCCTCAGTTGTGTTGGATTGCATTATACTGAACATGTGCTTGTTTACTGTGGATCCACTTTATGTTCCAGCGCTCCTTTCTGTAAACAGACATCCTAAAATCACACTTTTTTTGTAGTTGTAGATATTCCATGCAGGCTTATAAGTGACTCTGACAAGGCTGTTAATACTGTTTTTTGGCTTGTGTGAATTTTTAATTTAAAGTTTGAGAGCAAACTGTGCTCCTGTTAGTGTTCTTTACCTTTCATTAGCTCACCACAAGGGTGCGTCCTCCCCTCCCTTCCTTGGTGTTTCTGTGTAACCTGGTAATGTGAGGGACTTGTTTTGGTTTATGGAACCAGTGTAGTGTTAAATTATTTGATTCATCCCTCGCTCTCAATCCTCATGCATTTTAGGAACATGTTTCAGACAACTATGAGCATTAAAATCCCAAATTACAGGCTGCTTAGACACAGCAACACGAGATGTTCTTTTCTCTTTATCCCACAAACTATATGAAGTAATCAAGGGGAATGTGGGTATCTCTTTTAAGGATGGGATTGAGAGCTGGCTCCAAATTGTGTGATCTTTGGGAGTCATATGCCTTGGAGCTTATCAGTATTTTTTATCGATGTCGACATGTTTTTCTGAGGGATGCTGTTGCAAAACAATGACGTCAAACTTGTGCATTTTAACAGCTGAAAACTTGCAAAACAGAGTCATGGCGGAGGGGAGGAAAGGGTGGCTTCATTTCACAAAGATGACAACAGTGTTGCTTGTAATGTGTTCAAAATGATAATGCTTTTTTTCTACTCTGTTTCTAGACTGTGCTTAGACAGATATGTTAATAAAACAGAGGTGCTGATGCTGAAAACTTGTGTGGGCCGACCTTTTTCACAGAGAAATCAATCAGGTATCAGGATAATGGCATTGGTTTCAAGGAAATCTTGTCAATTCCCATTCCTAATATCTGTTGTTTCTGTTAATTATCGTTTGATCAACCTTTATGCTGTTTTAACATGTCTTTTTGTGCATTCTTGTAACTGCTACATGCAGAGTTCATTGGCTTGACACTGTTTAAAAGCTTGCAGCAAACACTATTACCCAAGTGGGAATAATAAAAGAAATCTGTAGTCTAAAATTAACTGTGACGCGCTTCACCAGAGACGATCTGAGGTCGATGACTAAGGAGAAAGGAGTGTTGTCAGAATGGATGCTCTGTCATGCATCTATGTAAAACCAGGCCCAAAAAAAGGAGTGAACACCAGCAGCTTACCACCTTCTGCGCGAGTCAGGGTTTTTTCATTCCTCAGGGTGCGAGTAGTGTTAGGAATCCATCACACAACAGTAGCATAATCTCTCAGTAACGTCGCTCTGTACCAAAGATTCTCCAGAATTCTCAGTCATGTTATGAAGATTTGATGTGGTTTGATGTGACGGGGCGGCAGCTGGGTGTGTCTATAGCCAGGTGAGCAGGCTGTCTCTGTCCATGTGCGACCCAGAGAGAACAGTCTCCATGTCCATCAGGAGGTCTGAACTGAGACCCTCTGGGATGCAAGGCATTAGCTCCTCGCCCTCAGACATTGGGAGCACAGGCATCGACTCCTGTAAGGTCATCGAGGAGGCCTCGCTGGAGTCGCCTAGACAAAACATGACTGTGGTGAGGATTTAAATATCGACGGTGAACTTGGAGGAGCTAAATATATGCACAAATATAGATAAATAAATAGGACACATATAAATAGGAATCATCGTGGCACTATTTGAATGCTACTTGAGGAAGAGCACAAAGCCTGCAATGCACTGCAAACCACAGAAGCTGCCAGGCTGTATCTTCTCTGTGTTTCTTATGCCATTAAATGTATTTTTTGTACATGTAAATGGCATATTAAATGTTCTAACTCTTTCTTTGTATTATTACTGACCCGTTTGGGTATGCTGTTTTTGTGGATTAAAAAAAATAAAATAAAACAACTGGATTTATACTTCTGTGTTCTGCATCGACGTAGAGCCATGCTGTAATGTACGCCGCAGCCTGACCTGCACCTCCCCAGAAATGTAACTACAGGTCGCAGGGATGCAGACCTCCTGTCTATATTAGTAAGATGAAAACCATTTCCCTCAGTGGAAACAAAGCTTTTATTTACTTTATTTAACAGATCAGAAACAATAAATTGTGAAGACAATAAAGCCTCCACAAAACAGTGTTTTAAGTCTTGTGTGTGATTTATCCTGGCTTCATATGTGTAGAGGAAATGTCTGCTAGTCACTAGGCTAATCTCTACAATGTAAAATGCCATAGCTTTGTGCTAATAACGTTAGCTTGTTGTATTTGTTTGGAAAACATGTTTAAATTAAGACAGTTGTTTTGTTGGTGGATCTTGTGAGTTGTAATGGAAACAAATTTTGTAACGTTATCTTTATTAAATGTTGCTGTTGTCCCTGGCTTCATACGAGTAGAGGAAACTTTTGCTAGCCACTAGGCTGTAAAGTAAAATGCCATAGGCTTGTGTTAAAAACATTAGTATGCTGTATGTGGGGAAAATGTGTCTAGAAAAAGACAAGTGCTTTGTCTGTGAACTTATTTTAGTGAAGCTGATTTGTGTACTTTTGTTTTTGACAAAAAAGCTACTGGAGAAGAAGCTACTGGAAGGCCAGTGAAAAAGTCAGATTTTACAACCAGTTCCTAAAGCATGCCATAGTACTACAATTGAAGTCAACATTATGGCATTATAGCTGGCTAAATTTGTGACACATTTACTCTTAAAATCCCCAAATAAACTGCTTCTCATTGGGTGTACTGTACAATTATTTAAACTCATGTCACATCTGGACACCATGTTCAGAATACACATTCATAAATGTTGTTTGTAGTGATGACTTTCCACTTTGCCCCGCTACCATCTTTCTGAATTTAGTGTGTGCATGTTTGTGTGTGTATTACCAGTGTCCATGTGATCCACAGAGCTCAACATGTGGTCCGACGTGCGGGGTAAGCTGCTGACGCTCAGACCGCTATCAGTGCTCTCATTACGGGAGTGAGCGCTGCACAAGAACACAGACATGTAAACATTCCTTTAAATCTGATCGTCATCTGTTGAAAACTAGAATGACCAGAAGAAACTCTGCATTGAACTGACACTACACTTTATGGGAATTACATATACAATAATTCTTAGTTTTCACTGACACTACTCTGTAATAGATCGCTGTTTTGACATTTTAACATTGTTTAGATTACTATTTTTCCACTTTTGTCCCTTAAAAGGGTAGTTCAGATTTTTTTTAGTGAGGTTGTATGGTGAACTTATCCATAATCAGTGTATTACCGACAGTAGATGTCCTTCGATATGCCCCAGTTTGGAGAAGTGGCAGGAGTACTGACACAGAAGCTAAGCAATTTACTGCTGGGAACAGGGACAACAGCAAAATGTATTTTAGCCACCTTAAAAAGTCCCACCAAAAAAACTCCACATATTGAGGCCATAATGAGGATATTTTTACCACCTAACCTTTCCGTCAGACAGCCAGTTCTGACGGTTAAGCTGTTAACAGCTTGAGTTCCCCATCTATGCTCTCTTCAAAGTCACCAGACTCCATTGACAAAAACAGTAATTTTGGCTCACTGAACAAAGGAGTTACTGGTCTGCCGCTGCCTGGAATGGCAGTAACCGTTTAAAATGATTGAGTCATGCAATAATACAAACAACAACGGACTGAGGCAGTGGTAGACCAGTTGCTCCTGTGTCCAGTGATGTTAAATTACTGTTTTTCTCAGTGGAGTCTGGCTTTGAAAAGAGCGATGTAACACCTTCTATTGCCCTTCAGAAATTGCTGTCTGATGGCAAGGTCGTACACTTTAACACATACTGAGGTGGCAATTTTTTAGGTAGCTAAAATAGGTTTTGTTGCTGACCTATTGACGGCAGTAGATTGCTAAGCCCCTATGGCGGTACTCCTGCTTGCCTCTCCAAAGTGGGGGCATACTGACTCACATCTACTGTATATAATACACTAACTGTGGATAAGTACCTCATACAACCAAACTTCAAAAAATCGAAACTATCTCTTCAATGACGTGACAGCTATTTGACAATAAAAATAAATCTACAGTGCATGACAATAATCTTAAACATGAACGCACCCATTTAGTGTGGGTTCATGGTTTGAGCCTCTGATTCTGACATCCAGAGACGGGACAAGTGTCTGTGCGTTCCTGTCATGGTCCATCCCACCGGGCATCTGGTTCCTTCCTCCTGCCTCCTATAATAAACAAAGGTTTGCATAATGTCATGTTAAACTCAAACTGTGCTTGCATGAAACAGTAACTCAATTACTGTGAAATCTGAACTGAATAAACAGCCTACAACCAGATAATTCAAGACATAACTTAAATGTAAGACGGCTTGTGTTGCGTGATACAAAAATGAAACCCTTGAGTTTTGGGCGGCACATCCAAGTCAAGTTTTATTTGATCTCTGACCTGTGAGATTTGCGGAGGGAGGCCTTGTTTGCATCTAAGCCTTTCCTTTTCCTGCCTTTGCTGCAGTGCCAAGCCGAGGATGCCGGGGTTCATCTTCTGGGCTGGAACATAAAATTCATAGGAAAACAACAATTTTGACAATTAAGTTAACATTTCTACGAGTTTCAACATTTCAGCAATGACATATATGAAGAAAAGTACTGAAAACTTTGCGATCTTTCTTATGTTTCGTTGCCAAACAGCAACTTTTGATGGTGGACATTGGAACAAAAAAAAAAGCTTCTTATTGACAAACAAGAATTGTCAATTCAGGAGACACAAATTTGATAGTGTGCTACCTAGACGCGGGTCGACCCATGAGGTGGTCTTATTTATGTGATCGATGTAGTACACCTCTCCATCAGCAGTCACAGCCTTCTCCCAGCCTTCAGGCAGTGGACCTGAACAGCAGTGAAAGTACACAGTGAGAAGGCAAATGGTGGATGGAGTGCATGGAGCGTTGAGAGGAGAGAAGTAAAAATCTGCCCCACGTCTTTTAATGTCTGTGAAACTTGTAGGTTGTAGAGGTTTAATATACAGAGGGGAAGGTTAGTGGGTAAAGAGCGACAGTATAGTTCTGTAGAGTAAAAATGTACTGGCCTATGTGCACCTGAATGCCATAAAGTATGCAACACTGCTCTTTGTGGGAAAAAATGGATACTCTTAAAGGGTCAGCTCAGCCAAGTTACAAAATTAAAATTCAATAGCGACAGCTCCTGACAGAACCATTGTCCCCATTATTCTATATAATCCAGATTATTCCTATTGATTTTTGATGATATACATTCTGGAGCATTTGCATTGGGACTATTTGTTCAGTAGAAAGTAGTTCCAATTAAAACTGTTCACAGCGAGGATTATCCACAGTGGCCATGACATTGTTTCTGGAAAAACACTTAAAAAAAATTAAAAAAAAATCAAACCTGCATTCACTGACATTTTAATATTGAACAGTTGTTGATGAGAGCAGTGAGAGTGAACTAAAACAGTTAAGTTTGCGGCTTGAAAACAAAGAGCTGAAGGGTGCTACATTGGTCTGTAGAGCTGAGGGGAACTGCGGAGTTGGGTGGTCACTTTCGGTGGGTTCACCACTTCCAGTGACCTCTTTGACATACAGATAGTCATGCAATACATTGTCAACATAAACAAAAAGATTAAAGCTGCTTTAATGGTGTTTAATTGTTTTTACATTTCAGTGCAACAGGTGCCGCAAATTATTTTGACTCACACTAGGATTGTGCCGAAGCGTGGAACTGCCATGCCAGAAAAAAACAGATCAGTATCAGGTAATCACATGAAAAGCTTCTTTTTATAACAAGATATTTTTAGAAGGTATTTTATTGTTGTTACATGATACGTGGTAATGTTATTATAATAATAATTCTTTTTATCTATAAAGCGCTTTTTAAAACAGAGATACAAAGAGCTTTACATGTCAGAAAAGACATGTCCGAGGACCTCAAAGTACTAAGAGGTTGGAAATATAGCTGGGAGAGAAACAATAAAATCAGTAAAATTTTAAAATCTATTCTAAAACATACTGGGAGCCCGTGTAAAGAGGCTGAAACTGGAGTGATGTGATCATGGCTCTTGGTTCTGGTTAAAATTCTGGCAGCTGAATTCTGTACAGTCTGGAGTCGATTATGTAAAATGTTTCACATTATTACAAGATAAATAAGTATAATGTTGTAATGTTACATCAGTAATTAAACAATAATCAGGCGCCCATGTGCACAAGGTAACAGGTTTTGCTTGCTGTAATTATTCCTCCTGTTCATAATGGATACAATATGATCCCTTTCTGACACACCTCCACTGTAAGTTATGGGAGACAAAATCCACTAAAATCCAATGCACATCCATGGATGAATCTACAAGTAACCCAGTATGAACAGGAGCAATTATTACATTCATTCATTCATTTCCTGTAACCGCTTATCCTGTAAGGAGTCGCGGGGGCTGGAGCCTATCCCAGCTGACACTGGGCGAGAGGCGGGGTACACCGTGGACAGGTCACCAGACTATCACTGGGCTGATACATAGAGACAACTGGACAATTTAGAGTCACCAATTAACCTGCATGTCTTTGGACTGTGGGAGGAAGCTGGAGTACCTGGAGAAAACCCATGCTGACACGGCGAGAACATGCAAACTCTGCACAGAGGGGTCTCCCCATCCCAGGGTTTGAACCAGAAACTATTGCTGGGAAGCGACAATGTAAACCACTGTATCACCATGCCGAAACAGTTGTTTTCATATCCTAACGGGCACCTGACTATTGTTTAAAGAAATGACTTTCGTTTCATGACACCCTTGTCTCTGTCTCTTTTTACTTTTCATTTCAGCTCTTTATTGTTTATTTTTTGTTAAAGCAAAAAACTATCATGATTTTTTTTTGTAATTTGGTTGAACTGACCCTTTAAAATTTTGACATGCGTGCAATTATCTCAAAGACAGCAACAGTCCAACAAGCTCCCTCATTTTAGGGGGATGTTCTCTGAAAGCTCTCTTCTGTAGCGGTTTCCATCAGGCTGTAATCTACAGTATGAATGTTACAGTTCCCATCAAAGTCACCAGAGCCATGGATGTAGAGACCAAAAAGGAAATCCCAAAGAAATCACAACCAGCAGCAAAGACCTGGCCCACTGTTGACGGAGTTGAACTGTGAAAAGCAGGTCTATGCCTTTTAAAAGAAACTGGATAGTAAGAAGGGCGGGGGGAGCAGAGTGATACCTGTCTCTGGATTGATGTTTTGTGGTTGTGTAGTGGGTGCTGGGTTGCTGAGAGAGTGGGCGTGGACCGGAGGGCCAGGGATGGGATGCTGAGATGCAGCCGACTGAAGCTGCGCAAGTCGAGGGTCGTGCCAAGTGGTTGTCTTTTCCAGGTGACTGCGAACACACAACAAGTCTAAACGTATCTGCATCTGTCAAAAACCACTGCAACTGATGGATAAGAAGCACGAGGCACGTATTAACCCCGGACCTGCTTTACCTGTACTACCAGTAGCCTTTGACAGGAGTGTGAGCTGTCAGGCCATGTGCTCTCATGAATGAAACTGGCTGAAACCACACGGGTTGCAAAACTAGTTGGAATGTTTTGTTTGCATGGAACTGATTAGTCTGGGTCCTGGTTATATGTGCACTGCTGCACTTCTGTTTCCCTGTACTTGTAACTGTAGTCCCTCTGTGACGAAATCTTAAAGAGGTAACAGCATAAGACTCCAATAAACATTTAGAGAAACTCCTCCTGGTGCATTTAAAATGGGATTAGTGCAGGAATTTTTTTTATTTAATTTAATCATGTCGATAAAATTTTGATATTTGAATCATCTTTAAACAGGCATCAAGCAAAAATGCTTTAAAATTTGCTGCTCAGCCTCTCAAATGTGCAGCATTTCTCGATTTTATTTCATTATTTGTTGAACCTCTTTGATGTGTGGACAATCAGCAAGCTGTTTGAAGACACTGCCTTGAGCTTTGGGAACTTGTGAGGGGTATTTTTCACTATTTAATGATTTAAAGATGAGAATGTTAGACTCTTTGGGTCTTTCTAGAGAGAAACCCTTCAAGTATCCTGCAGTGCGACAGATCAAACACATTGATAAACAGAAGTTAGACCTTACTTGAGGAAGTAACGTTGGCCAGTAGGTGTTTTGGCCATTTCCCAACCGTGGGGGAGTGGCACGTCGTCAGGTATGATCGGTGCCGCCGCTACATCTGCTGCTTGAGTGGAGAGGGAGTTGACTGGGAGGGAGGCAGGGGAGGAATGGGCGCGGACGTGATGAGGAGTGAGGGAGCCGCACACGCCTCCATCCGAACTGGCCTGACGGGAAACAAGCAGGGTTAACAACTCCCACAACGAATCACTAACAGCAACCAGAAACATAAACCAACAGGAAGAAAAAGCTTGGATAGTAAGCAGAGAGAGCCATGGTGCTATAACAAATACAGTTTTATTATTTCTACCAAGACGTTTACGGTTGTTAGTCCAAAATCTTTGACAAGCTTATCACATAGTTCTCTGTGAAATCTCGTGAACAGATCATTTACTAGCTCATTTGATTTGTAGTGCTGATGGAGTTTCACAAATTTCAGGAATTATAATGTTTGAGCCACATCTGCAAATCTAAGAGATAAAGTCCGTGTGTGTTTGCAGGTCATGAAACAAATAACGTAAAATTTGGAGAGGCAGCATTGTTTGTATCAGCCAGTTGGGATTTTAGTGTTTGTTTGTATAGGGACACGTATGTAGCATAAAAAAAGCCCCACACACCACAGCATTTAGCATAAGCTAATTTGCAAAGCCTGTGGAAGTACTGGTGAAACTCTGTGACTGCTTTCTAGTCTGAGGGGGATCAGCCAAAAATGTGACCTGGACATAACCATGAAAAATAGGAGAATTAACTCTCACTGTGGCATCAACATCAGATATATACCTTAACTGCATCTAGGAAGATGGGTTCCTTGGGGTAAACTCTTCATCACAAACACCTTTAAGAGATGGTTTACCCCAAAATCAAAAATACATATTTTCCTTCTTACCTGTAGTGCTATTTATCAATCTAGGCTATTTTTGCATAAGTTGCCTAGAGATATCAGCTGTAGAGATGTCTGCCTTCTCTCCAATATAATGGAACTAGATGGCACTTGGATTTTGGACTTTATGCTGAATTAAAAAACAAGACGTTTAAAGGCACCGTGTGGGCTGTGGGAAATTGTGATTATTTTTTCCACTATTTCATTAACCAAGCAAACAAATAATACAAAAATAATCTTCAGACTTAATAATGGAAATTATAGTGAGTCTAAACATTTATTGTGACTTAACTTAATTATCTAATTGATCAATTTCAGGACTTCATTGGATTGAGTAACCCTGGTATTTTGCTTCTCTAAGGTAGGCCATGAGAAGGGAGATAGACAAAATATTAATGAAACATCATTCCATATATTTCCATACGAGAACACCTACTAACTACTGAAATACAGCAGGTATGAGATTTTATTACAGCACATTTCTTTTATTCTGGTCAGTCACTTTATATTACAGGGCTACTGTATTGAGTACAGTAGCCCTGTAATATAGTCCAGTAGTGTTGATAGGCCTGGGTGTCCGTGTCCATGTGCATAAATATAGACAGCGCAGGCAGTGTGGTTGCACTTGAGCCCGTGGGGTGGGTGGTTTTCTTTTTGTAAAATACTAAGTAGTGATCTATATCAAATTATATGCTTATTCTATATAAACTACAAAAACCATGAATAAACTATATATTTAAAAACTATTCAATTAAATGAGTAATTTCTTATTTTCTTTGATATTTTTGTCATACACAGGTGCAATGATGCATGTTGGGTAACATGTATGTTGATGTTGCCTAATGTCAAGTCTCTATTTGATCATGTGAAAAGGCGTTACGATACAGTAGCTAGTTTAGGTGCAAGTTCAAGAAGCAGTCATGCCTTTTAAGCATAAAAGTGGCAGTAAGAATGGACAAGAGAGAAATGAACAGGAGGAAAAAGTAGCAAAGCTCCCTAAATTGGATTACTTTGGCTTTTTTATAAACAGTTGCCAGTTGTGTGTGTGTGTGTGTGTGTGTGTGTGTGTGTGTGTGTGTGTGTGTGTGCAAGCTTTATAACTAGTAACTAGTGTCACAATAGTGTGCACTGGGACCCATGGTGATTACCTTACCTCAGCCTCGGGTCTAAATATATTGGCTATATGTATATTTCAAAAATAAGTAAAGGTCTAATAATCAAAACAAAAAGCCCCCTAATTAATAATCTGTCATTCCGTATTAAAGCTGATCACAAACAAAAATTTTGTGTCATTTAAATTGGCATCTTCTGTGATCGCATGCAAGGGAGGGAGTGCAGCATTAATCACTTTAATGCTGAAGGCTTTATATATTAATGGGTAGTTAAATCTACAATAATACCTTAGCATTTATAAATTGATTATATTTTGTATCATTAATCTGAGTTTTCAAAGTAACTAAAGCACACGAATAAATGTAGTGGAGTTAACAATAGAGGAGTACAAGTATAAAGTAACTGACAGCGTCATTAACAGGCGGCTCGCTCAGTGTGTGACGTGCACTTGTAGATAAAATATAGGCCTATATTAATGAAGGTTCATTAGTATGGTTTTGTATTTTTCTGTAATGTAGCACAGTGTTAACAATGTTACTGATACTATTCTTTCTCACACCTTGAACTTCAACCATTGTGTTGCCCCGCCCAAAATATATAACTTAATAATTACATTATCGTAAACATGCAGGCTAATGGCCCCACATGATGACTGTTGGTTGACTGGAAAATTCTTGGTCAAAGGCAGCCCTAGTTAAATTATTTTCTATTCAGTCCATAGGCTACACATTTTTATAAATGAAGAGTGTGAAAGTCACTTTAGGCCAGCAATGATGAAATGAAAATGAAAATATTGAAGTAACCATTATTAATTTCTATACAACTCTTTGTCAAAGCTACAGGAGGCCACTGGAGAGGAGCCAAAGAGCCACATGTGGCTCCAGGGTCACAGGTTGCCTACCCCTGATGTAGGGGAAAATAACGTTTTTAAGGGTTAATAATAGGAGTGTAACAATCCACCAATCTGGATCAATATAGAGATTAAATGATCAACGATCCAGTATCATCAATGCAAAGTGAAACACTGATCCATATCGTCATCTTCAGGATAGGCTTTTATCTTGAAAAAGTAAAACAGCGGCAAGCAGACGACAAGCAGCCAAGAGAAGAACGAAGAGGATAACGTTATTAACTCGGGAATAAATCAGCAGTGTTGAAATATTTTTCAATTTCATTTTTACAGGTCAACAGACCAAGCATATAATGTGTGTAAACAATGCTGTTTGGGGCGTCGGTGTCTTAGTGGTAGAGCAGGCACCCCATGTACAAGGGCAAGGCTGTTGCCACAGCAGCCCGGGTTCGAGTCCAGCCTGTGGCCCTTTGCTGTATGTCATCCCCTCTCTCTCTCCCCCTTTCACACTTAACTGTCCTGTCCATTAAAGGCAAAAAATGCCCAAAAAGAAATCTTTAAAAAAAAAAACCAATGCTGTTTTAGGGCCAAAAGCAAAAAAGAAAGGGGTGACAGCTTCTGTAACTGACTTTGTTAAATGGGGAGATAATATTGTTTCATATTAATTGCAGGCCCTTAAATCACATCGAACTGTAAATTGTATCGTGGCAGACATTGTAATACCGGCAAACATTGCATCGTTGTTGAAAGAACCAGTATGACATCATATTGTGATGAAACTGGTGATGTACACCCCCTGTAAATAAGAGGCCAGAGTTCATTAAAAAAACATCAAGGGGTGGACCCCCAAACAAAGAACTGGCAGCCCCTAGAAACGCCCCTGCTCCAGTGTACAGTGTAGGCTACTGTTCAGTGTGGGTGATGTAGTTGGAGGTGGATGTGTGGATACACGAGTGTTTGCTGTGTAAACCAGCATGGTGCAGTGCGCAGCAGTTACTTGTCTGGAGTGGCCCCGTGAGTCCGGCTGCCTGAAGAAGGAGTCCGGCAGCTTCCTCATCCTCATGGGCAGAGAGGACGGCTGTCTGGCCGACTTGCTGGGGTTCATCACGGCGCTGAAGAGGGCCTCCAGCTCCGTCTGCGAGTCCCCGCGGACGTGCACGATCTGCTGCCCGGCCGGAGGCGCGCCGCGGTGCGCGTCCATGTCGCCCAAAGTTTGGTGTCGAAACAAATCTGTCAACAAAAGTTCAATCGCACAAACAAACAGAGAGAATAAACGTCAGGCCCGTTAATACCAGATGCGCTTGCAGTGCTGAGAGTTATGATCGGATTTGTTTACACTTTTAACCCCCCCCCACCCCCACCCCCACCCCATTTGAACTTTTTGTGTCCTTGTCTGTCTGTTTCAAGCTGTAACATCTCGGAAGTCACTCAGCCGTGAAAATAAACTCAATCATCGGGTATATAAGTCGATTGAGCGCAATATAAAGCAGCGATCGTTGACTTAAGTCAATCTGAGCAGCGTACAACACGTTACATGCCTCCCACATACCTTCAAGCAGCCAGACCGTTTCCCCCCTCTCTCTCTCTGTCTCTGCGTATTCCTGCAGGGAAAAAAAAATAAATTGGAGAAATCACAGCCGGGAAATCACTCAGACGGACTCTGATTTCCGATGCAAACCTCCACCTAAAAGCCTCCTCAAGTTAAAAAAAAAAAAAACATAAGAGAAGTTGGAGAAAATGATTTCAGCGAGACCTCCAAACTTTTTTCACATCCACTGTGGAGTCCAGATTCATGTGATAGTGCTGCTGAGGGGCGGGGTTGCAGGGTTTAAAGCTGCCGCAGTTACAGGGGGAAATATTTGAGTCTGAGTACAGGCATAAACCATCAACACAAGAGTAACTCTCAGTTAGGCTATTTATTGCTGTTGTGTTCAAAGCTCCAAATGCATCAAAAGAGCCACTTTCAGCCTTTAAAATGAGCAGAAATCAGTACTATTAGAGTCACCTAATATCCTCTGGCCGTGCTTTAATTCTCCTCTGTGCAGTTTCCAGTTAGTGCGGTTTTCTCCTGCTGAAGGAAAGAGGCAGAGGGCCAAGTGTAGGCAGAGGTGACAGGAGACAGCTTAAGATGATATACAAGAGAGGGAGACATCAGCCTGGAAGTCATTTTTCGTGCCTGGGTCTACTCTGGTTTTTAAGGGGTTGGGGTTGGGGAGGGGAGTTTGGGAAGTTGCACTGAGAAAACATCCGCCCCTGATGAGGCCAACCCAGCCGGAGCCTGTTTGTCCATGCAGCCGCAGCCACAGTGTCCTGCCCTCTAGTGGAAAACATGCGCACAGTGAGCCGGAGCTCAGCTGGCCAACAGATTGGATTCATGAAAAAATGTCTGCCTGGACTGGTGTTACTATCCTCTGCACTGTGCATCCAATAACATAATCAGTTATGGAGTCACAGTGGACATTATTCAACTATACACCTCTTGAATGTATAACTTACTGAGACCTGAACTTCTGCTTGGTATGCTTTTTAAATTTCTCCTAGCTATTTGGGATCAATAGGACCTGATAAGTATAACACATTTACATTGTCAACGATAATCAAGTCCCAACGCCTTCAAGCGAGGCGATTGTCGTCTTGCTTGAGGAGATTGGGACTTTATAATCAAGATAATCAAGTCCCAGTGTCCTCAAACGAGACAATAATCAAGTCCCAACGTCTTCAAAGGAAATGATACTAAAGTCCCAACGTCCTCAGATGAGTACTTCCTAATTAACAGCTTGTTACTGTTGCTAAAATTGGTCAAATTTGTTGCCATATCAAACTATAAACATTATTAATCATAAATAAACACGTTTCAACCATAAAATGTGATCAGGTTTTGTAGCTTGTCCACTTCTGTGTCGGGATCGGCTGCAGATGTCCGCCATCTTGTTTTTACATGGATTAGTGTATTGTGGTCTTACTGCCACTAGATGGCACTAAAAGTGTCCACGAACAAGGACAACAGGTCTGAGCTAAGTAGAATGAGGTATAAGGTCAAATAAACCAAAAATGTGACGACCTCATATGAGGACGTAGGGTATCAGGAGGATAATTGTTCAAAATACCATGCACATAATTTAGTTTAGTTCATTTGCACATACAAGGATAAGAAATTAAAAGTTAAAACATTGTGTAGGAGAGATAAGAAGCCAAAAATGGTTCATGAAGATACCTCTCCTATTAAATAACAACAATCATACATAAAAAGAAATGGATAAAGACAGAAATTGCATAATTGAATAAGAGTTCCAGACTAAGAAGTATTTAAAAATGAGTAAAGATGTACAATTCACAAAAAACCCACAAACGTATTACAAATAAATCAATGAAGTGTTGAGAGTTTTTGCAAATAAGAGTCCTTGTCAGATGAGTTTTGAATAACGATAATGTAGAGGATGAATGCAGAGATGGGAGAAGACTGTTCCAAAGAGATGGTCCTCTGTATTTCAATGGTGGAGTTTTTCATTTCTAAAGGGAATAACAAAATTGATAAATAAATGTAACTACACAAATGCACCCCTTAAAAAGCAACTGACTGCTATTGTTCATGATTTTGAACTCATGCTGTGCAGCCAAACATTGTTCAAACCCACAGAACTTTATTTCAGCATCTAGTGAAGAGTATGTCGGGTTCAATTTAAGGAAAAGGATATGTATAAAATAAAAAAGAGTATTGCTATTTCAGTGACTGTTGCCACTGTCAAAACATGCAGTCTTGTTTTTAAATATTTCACTGAGTGTAAACATCATGAGGCTTCAATTGATATATAGAACATATCTTGCAATTTACTGCCATTTCAGCTTCAAATGACACCCCAAAAGGAAAACAGTAACGTCTGTTTTACTATGAAGTTTTCAGTCTGTCTAGCTCACTTCAACTATTTTCAGTGTGGCAAACTCTATCTAGTGGGCTATGAAAGTAATTGATTTTATTATTCTGGTAAGCCACCAAGCGTTTAATATGTATTTTGTAATATTAATGATTTATGTAATTTAAAAAAATCAATACTTGCCATGCAAATATATTGCAATACAAGACTGTAACGATTTCCCCTCCACCCCTAATTTACACAAAATGTTCATTTGCTCAAGGGAAAACATCAGGAGGAAACTTGATATTTAATAAGTATTATTCTTAGGATTTATATTTAGATTTTAGCGGTTGGTTCCAAGTGTATTTTTTAATTTGCTAGCTGTCATGATTTACATGCCTCTCTGGAGTCTTGTGCTCACATTTTGCTAATCTTAGTTGTACTAGTTGGGCATCCATAAAATTTCACACATTTTCAAGTGCTGATTTGATGTTTATTCTGTGTTAAATTAACCAATTACAATAAAAATATTTTCATGTTTTGTCATTCTAATCTGGTATCTTTAGGTGGCAAAATGTTTTATGAGCTTTATCTGAATAATGAAAGAGGAAATCCTACATTGTGTTAATTCAGCAAAAGACTCATTTCTGAAACTGTGTGATGATCAATGGCAATCAGATTCAGCGCAGTTGTGTGTGCGTGTGCATATGCCTCTGATGTTTTCAGCGCATACATTTACCAAAGTGCGACTGACATAGTTCTGGGAATACTTCCTGTCTGTATCCATGAAGAAGCTGCATAAATTGGGAGCGGAGAGAAAAGGACTGCAGATAATTTCAGCATCCCTGCCCACTCTGAAACCATCAGTCTCAGATGTGTTAAACCTGTGTGAATCCACCAGTCAGCTCATCAGCTTCTTCTTCTTCATCAATACACCAATATATTATAGCTAAATAAAAGTATAAAGACTGTCTCATTAAGCATCGTACTCTGTATGAAATGTTTTTTATATGCAAGGTCCAGTCATCAGCCATGTGACAGTATGTACGGTTTGTAAATTGTCAGTTGTGTCTGTGTTGAGCTGCACCCTGGCAACGAGCAAAAGGTCAGCACAAGAATAACTGTGATGTAATACAAACCACAGCGCAGCAGATGGCACTGCTACACCTCAACACCTGTAATATATTTTGTTTTTCATTACTTTCATAATGATCCACAAACACAGTGCAGCTGTTGTTGCAGTGGAGGAGGAACAGATGTCGGTTATGTAACTGTTTCTCTGGTCTTGTGATTATTACCTCCGCAGGATTTCTTAAGAACGTAATCATCCCTACACTGTGTGCTTTTTCATCAGTGCTCTTACACTGCCACATGCGACTTACCAGGTGCCTCACAACACAGCACATATAAAGCAGCCAGAGTGGTTAATTGGTCTAATTTATCCAGGCAAGTCAGTTTATTCTCAAGTATTAATTTAGGAGCTCGGGACTGAACCCTGGAGAGCATTGAAGAGGGTAATGTCAAAATTAAAGCAAAAACAGAGTGATGAAGCGAACATTAAGGAACCAAAATAACTTTAATAACCACTCCAGCAGACAAAAACACTTGGTGATGTCATTTAAACCCCCACTTTCACCTTAATTTGACCTTGCAGTTACAGGCAACTTTTGTTAAACAACCAACACAGTTTGATTTTACATTTAGGTTCATAATATTTCTCTTAGATGCACAACTTTTATAGAAACTATACATATTTATTCAGTTTTCCAATGCAACACTTGAGAATTTTAAGTTGCATTAATATCATTTTCTTTCTGCTGGTTTGGTCAGCCAGCACATATGTTCCCCTCATGTGTTGTTAGTTAAGTCAGGTTGCCTTTGGTCCTTTTACACAGAGATCACACGATTGGGCCGCTATGATGTCACTTCTAAGTGCTGCATTTGCATTTTTACACAGAAATAACATCACACTGGAGCAGCATCATGCTGATGTTTTAGACAGCATGTCACCATAGTGGAAGCAAAAGCAGCATGACGTATTACAAAACATCATTTGTCTCACTATGTGACACATAACATATAGGTCAGCAGTGCTTTATAATCAATAACCACGGCATAACATGACAATACAATCATTTACTGTCCCTATTAAATGGCGGCTGATCTCGTCCTTTGCTTGGAGGGTAATGAACTCTCTGACCCCATTTTGTTCCAACTTGACAGACATGTTTGGCCTCTGTTCTTCTTCTTTGAGTTAGCCGCTAACTGCTTCTAGCTGCTTTTTATATCTCCCGCATGCACAAGGCCCTAAACCACAGAAAGTGTTTTGCAGCTTGCAAAACATGAAGCGCACCACATTGCCTTTTTAAAAAAACATTTGCATGCCACCAGTAAAAAACGCTTGTTGCACCTTTTAATAGGCAACCACCTCATCATGTCCTTACACTATCCTTCCTATGTGATCAATGTACCCTTTATTTATTTATTTTTTTCACAGTTATTAGTATCTAGTTCCTAAAATGTTGAGGCAGAGGGTGCTTGCTGTAGCTCTGGTTGAGGGTGAAAGGCTATCAGGAAATAGTTTGTTGGTCACAGGGAAACAGAGATCTGTGTGGGTACATGAGACCCTAAAAAAGAGGGTAGATCACGGGGAGTACCACCAGATGGTCCATGAGCTTCTCCTCGATGATGGCTGCTGGGGGCAGTTTGCATCCTGCTGTCTATTGTTGTGCCACATAGCTCTGGGAATCCAGCAAACGCTACCAGCTGCTACCACCAGTTTCTCCTCAACTGTTTACTGTAAAAAGAAGACGATGCTGGGCATTTTTCACCTCAAGGACTTCAGACTACAGCAAAAACGGCAGGCGCCTAGAGTGCAAAAATGCAAAGCACATCGCAACACAAAAACTATGAGCAAAAACGTTAATTCTCATTAATAAACATATACAAAAGCCGCCTCCAGCTGCTAAAACGCTTTCTGTGTGATCAGGGTCTAACACGTCAAAACATCACACCTGCGCTCCCTATAATCCCTTCCTGCGAGCTGTTCCATTCATACAGACATCGTTTCGGCGTTGTTACTGCCTGCCCACTTAAAGGTGAGACAGCTCTGTTCCCCCATTCTGCAATTGCACCTTTTACACAGCACAGCAAGGCAGCATAAGGGTGTTAAATTCCCCCCCTTGAAGAGGCAGTGTAAAAGGGGCTTTTGTTGAGGGTCAGTTAAAGGACCTGTGTGTAGGATTTAGTGTCCTCTAATGGTGAAGTTTCATATTGAGACCAACTGAATAACCCTTCCCTCAGCCCTTCCTTTCCAAGCGTGTAGGAGAATTTTTGATGGCCTTCAGGTAACATAAGCCCCTTTTACACCGCCAGATTTTCCGCAATTGTTGGGCCATTTTGCCGGCAAGCTGCAAGCGTTTAGACACACAGAGCCAGATTGGCGATTTGATCCGAGGTGCCCAATTTTCCGCCTTGTAGGGTAGTCATATCGGTGGAATCCTTTTAGTTTAAACAGACCGAAGTAGCCTTACGCAACGGGAGGGGCTGTTGAAGACTTGTGGGAGGAGCTGTTGATGACGCCACAATGCGAGCCACTGGCGGTGGACAAACAGGAAACAGCTGATAGTAGGAATTAGCGAGTGCTAATAGATCCACCTGAATCCTACACACTGGACCTTTAACTCACTTGGTTCTGTTGTAGGTCAGTATACTGTATTTTGAATTTACTATACGTTTGCTGACACTTAGAAAGACCAAAATGTAAAAACGATAATTTGTGGTTTTATAGGGAGTGCACAGAACAAAGCAGATGTAATGTGTTGATTAGTGAGTTTTCAAGGTGCTAGCAGGTGGATCTTTTGACCTGTGGACAGAGCCAAGCTAGCTGCTTCTAGCCTTTATGCTAAGCTAATTGTTTCCCTGCTCTAGCCCTTACAAGTGTTTAGGATACAGACATGAAAGTGGTGTCAATCCTCTCAGAAGAAAGTGAACAAGTGTATTTCTGAAGAACTATTTATTTTTCCGATCAAACAGTTTTTAACGTGTCATATCTTTACAAGAACACGAGGAGAAGCCTATATAAAGAGACACCGCTGTCTGAATGTTCTCATTAGCTGGCCTGGCAGATATAATGTGTCACTCACATGCATAGACCGCTTTACAAGAGCATATAACATAGGACAGATGTGGGGCCCCCGAGGCTGCGGCACCAGGCTTTTCACATTCCACTCACTGACCACGGCTGTAAACTCACGCAGGTTCAGAACCACAGCGAAGCTTTTCTTTGGCTCTCAATGCAAAGTTTTCCAAGGGAAGCGACAGGCTGACCGGCTCCAGCTGGACCCCGACTGGAATGTGCTGTTGCTCTTTTCACTTTTCCTCACTTGCTTAACTGCCCAGTTAACAGAAGTAATTGGTCTGACCCCCTGGGAGGCTGCTTTCAGATGTATGAGTCAGTGGTCTGAGAGAGAAGAGAGGGGGAAATCTGAGCACAGGAGGCACCCTGCCTACACTGCACCCTATCTCCAGCTCCCACGCAAAGACACAAGCAGAGAGACAGTGTTCCTATATTAAAACAAGCTGCTCATTTCCCTTCTCCCCACATCTGTTTCTCATGCTGGTGGCAGGATATATAACAACGCCTGGTAATAGAGGTAACTGAGGGGGGAGGTTATCGCTCTTTACCACAACTCTGGAATCAGCATTTTCAGCCACTTATCAGAAACACATCCAGGCTTTTGTCTTCAACCCATATACAAATTTAGTGACGTTGTCATGGGAGTTAACAAGGAAAAAGTGGGAGTGACTGACAGAGGTGGAGAGAGGGAGGCAGCTGGTGGGGAGAGAGTGAAGTTTGACAACTGAGAGGAAGGAGCAGATGCAGGCAAGACTTTGTGGAGGGATGGAAAAGCGCAGAGTCTGTGGAAAAATAAAGCATAAATGAAGGAGTGGCTGCTGGTGACGGAACAGATAGATTTCAGGGAATAATCATAGTCAGACGACACTGACATGACGTGGACAACAACTGTCCTCTTGCTGCTTGTGCCTCATCTGCTCTCCTCCACAGTATGTATGATATGCATGTGGTAAATGATTTTAACTTTAGTCAGTCATCTGTTTTGTCACTCCCATTTCTATCATTGTACTGTTTATTTTTGCAGATGACTTTAAATTACTTCAAGAAATGCTGATGCAATCAAAGAGATCTAAGAACTATGAATCAGGCATTGTGGGTAGATCAGGGATTATATTTTTCTTTTCTTTTATTAATTAGAACATTACAATAGTCATTTTGAGTGTGTGTTAAACACAGAAGTATTCATATCCTTTACTTCAGTAAAGTAGTAAGTAAAATTACTCAATTACAGGTAAAAGTAATACATTACTAACAGGAAAATATACAAAGAGGAGTATGTGCTATATCAAATAGCCCCTTTTATGGTGTTATTTAAGATTATTATCACTGATACGGTGTGAACAGCATCTTTGTTGTGGATGGTTGATGTGGAGCTGATTGGATTTTTTTTCTGTTGATTGCTGAGTCCTAAAACTTTGTTCTGCAGTACAATAAAAGTTCAACCATAGACTATAAAACGTTTAACAACAAAAATGAAAAGTTGCTGCACTAGAATTATAAAAAAAGTTGATTTCAGAAAATTCTTGAAACAATTTTTTAAATTTGTACTTTACAAAATTATATGACCAAGTAATATCGAAGTGACAAACTATTTTAAACAAAGGGGGGAGAAAGAATATGAAAATTAAAAATATAAATAAAAATATGTTATAATGAAGAACTGTTGATATATTTAAAAAAAAAAAAGAAGTCAAAACTGTTAAAAAAAATGACATAGATATGAGTTAACAGGAGACAACTTAACTGGTTACATTAATATCGCTTCATAGTATAATAAGTTGTTGGTAAGTCAGAGGATGCATTTTCAGGGTGGCATGAGGACGGGTGCCATAAATATACACATGCACACACCAACACATGTAGATGGGTGTGAGAAACAAGTTCTTTTGAGTTGTTAGACTAGAGGTTGTTTTTCTATTTTTTCTTTTTGTACTTCTTACAAGAATATAAAAATGTAAGGATTTAATTCTAAAATTAGTTGGTAAGTCACGTGTTTTTTTATCATATGTGATGGTTGAGATAAAGTGCAAAATATATAAAATAATAATTACAGATGTCAGATAAATGTAGTTGTGTAAAAAGTATTTTTCTCTCTGAAATGTAGTGGAGTAGAAGTATAAAGTAGCATCAAATGTAAATACTCAAGTAAAGTGCCTCAACATTGCACTTCAGTACTGTACTTGAGTAAATGCACATTTTTACTCTCTACTTCTTGGTACAAGTGTTTTCTTACAGGATTTAAAGACAGGATATTGCAGTTTACACTGTGTGTGTTTGTAGCCAACCAGGGCGTCTGACCTTAAAACTTTGTTGATCTCCAGAAAATATTAAATATTTTCATACACGCATCTTTGGCAGAGGCAGAATCAGATACAGACGCTGGTCAGGACTTTGTTTTGCTCTGTGAAGTCCGACATGGAGGCTGTTACACATAACACATTGTATAACTGCAGAGTTACACATGTGATTTAAACGCTGACCACAGTTCTCTATTTATCACCAGGACACAGGAAACAGTGCTAATTTTAATGAGTCAGAAATAATCAATGAGGACTTCTCCGACACTCCTGACAAAGGCGAGAAACTTCCCAGAGGGGTCAAAGGTCGGGACGCATGCTCCATCCCGTGTGACATCACTGTCAAGCTGCTGCGAGATGAGAAACATTCAATTTGTGGTAAAATGTCTTCCTCTTTCCTGGTGGTATTGTTACATCTATCATCCTCATCTGCTGTTCAGAACGTGTGTGTGTGTGTGTGTGTGTGTGTGTGTGTGTGTGTGCGCGCGTGCGCAGGCCAGTTACAGCAGTCTCTGTTGGGATTTGGACGCAGCACCCGCAAGCTGATCAGGGATGTGATGGAGGAGCAACAGAGAGCCCTGGACATCCTCAGCAGTCAGGTAACATGTTCTGTCTTCTCTCTCAGTAACAGAGTTTCTAGGTTTCTGATTGGCTAGCTGCATGAACACTCTCGTGTCACATTTCCAGGTCACAGAGCTGATGACCAAAGTGCAGACGCTCAGCTCCGAGGTTCAGAGAAGCAACGCTGAGATGTACTCCATCAAACCTGTGCAATCCCACGGTAACTCACACAACAAACACATGCAGTGACCCGACATTTGTACATACCAATACCATCAGTTTTACACATGAACAGTAGTTTACTATGAGGGATGTCTCTGACAGAGCTTTCTAATTGCTGACAAAGAAACCCTGATGATGTCATTGGGGTTATCTCTGGTCTTCAGTCTTTAAATTTACAACAAAAAGCCTGCATTAGCAACTGTGAGCTGTGGAGTTGAAAAACAAGGATGTTAACCAGGCAGAAAGAGTCTAGCAAAGGACACCAAGTGTAGGATCTAGTGTTTTTGGGGTTTCACTCATACTAAGGATTTTAAATGGCGACCGGCTGCGTATCATGCTGACGTTAAAGGACAGCTTTTTGTCAGTGTCTGATGGCACAAGTCATTGCCCAAGCAAGCACCAGGTCAACGATTTCAGAGTGAGACCGGGTTGTCTGACAAACATTTGAGGCGAAAATATCCTGACTTTTCGCCTCTAGTGTATCCAAAAGCACTGGATCCTACAAGTCCCATAATGCAACTTAATAGCTTTGCTCTGTTAGACCCTTCCTGTCCAGCAAATAGCCAGGTCTTCCAAATTCCAAATGTCCAGTTTTGTAACATCCTCATGATGAGTGCACTGATCTTGATGTGTAAAATTATGCCTTTAAAGGGACAATTTGCTCCCAAAATCAAAAATACAAATCTTCTTTCTTAAGGCTCATTTATGCTCAATAATAGATGTGGAGACAGAGATGAACAGATCCTTTTGTCTGTACTCTGCATTCATTTTGTCTGTATTTGTGTATGTCTTGGGAAAGCTTATTGATAAGGATGAAACGGAGCAGTACCACTGGAGGTTGTAGAGGCAGTGTAGCATAGTGTAAGTGAGATTTATTAAATAAAACAAGCAAACAAGACAACAAAAGTCCCATGCTGAGAAGCAGCAGGACCAGCAGTCTCTACACCAGAGGCCTCTCTCCTTTGCTGCTGGCACAGGAGCTCTTAACCGCCTCCTCCATGCCAGGTGCAATGCATCTTGTTAAGTAATGCAGCACACCTGGGCAGATCTACAATGGAGGGGAAAAGGGACACAGCTGTAACAATAATAATACAGTGGTTCCCAACTGGTGGGTTGCTGGTCTATTCTGAATGGGCCACAAGTGACTTGCAAACGTGTCAAATTTGAAAAAAACAAACAAACAAAAAAAACACTCTTTATTTCTAAGAACAGTGAATTTTCGGCACAGCACTTTTATTTTGAAGTGCCATTTCCTACTGTAGAGTGAGTGACTAATGGACAGGTATTTGACAGAGACAGCAAACTAACTTGAGACACGGCCAAACCCATGCATATTAAACTGTGTGGACCTCAAACTAATGACTAAGGAGAACTCTAGACCAGCTGGAAACCACTTTAATATTGTACAGTAATATATGGTGAAATTGGTGAAAAAAATCTCTTCTCTTCATCTTTTAGTGGATGTTAATTTTCATCCTGATGACTAAAGAGTGTTTGCTTTGATTAGGACGAGACTGCAGCGACATCAAGGACAATCTTCTGTCAGTCGTCCCCAAGATCCCCAGTGGCATTTACATCGTCCACCCAGAGAACACAGACACTTCATTTGAGGTAGATATACACTGATAATTTCAGCCATTCACAGTCTCTCACTCAGTCATTACTCATCATATATGTGCTGCAGGTTTTTTGTGAGATGGACTATATGGGAGGTGGATGGACGGTGATGCAGCGGCGGACTGACGGATTAACTGACTTCAAACGATCCTGGGCTGATTATGTTGATGGCTTTGGAAACCTTGCAGGTTGTATGAAGTTACTATAGACATTAACAGACGCGTGTTTCCTGTTTTAAGCTTAAAAAACAACATGAGGAGGAGGTTGAGGTGTGAGGAACAACAGCTGTTGTATACCAGATGTGCCAGCTGACTGCTGCTGAACATCAGTTAACAGTACAGACCTAGACACTAACTGTTTTTAAGACAGACATTAAGATAAACACTACATGGCCAAAAACATCAAACAAGCGCACCAAAGTATACACACAAAGTTGGAAGCACACTCTCATCTAAAATACCATTGTCTGCTGTTACATAAAAGGGGACCTAGTTTGCTTTTCCTTACCTTCTGTCACATATACAGTTTTACTATGTCGAATGTTCATATTAAATGTAGCCCAAGTTTTAATAATGAGGTAAACACATGTAAAAGTAAACCCCTGTGAGCAAAAACCTCAGGCTTCAGACCGTTCTGAATACTCTGTTTCCAGAGGTTTTGTCTACTTTCACAATACGCTGACATCAGGTTGTGACAGATTTCATATGGTCATCTTCTCCAGGCGTGTTACTGCGTGTTTACATTACGTAGCCAACACTGCTACATGTAGCTACATGCTAACATCAGGAAAACATGTAATCTTGGTTGGTGATTTTGTTAATTTCTCCCAAATTTTTGAACCACATTCCTGCTGGAGCATATTCAGTTATAAAGATTTAGTTTAGAAGCTTTCATTGTTCATTTTTAATGGAAGGAAATGCGACTCTATTTCATTACAGTCATTCCCCGAGTACTGTAATGAACGTCCATGGAGAGCTGCTGTCAAACGGATGCGCACGCGGTTCTATTCATAGTGCAACTGTCTGCTTCAGCCCCTGTCAGTAAGCAGGAGGGCTGGGAGGTCCTCCTGCTGCCGACATCGGGTGAAAGTGACACTAAACGATGCTGCTGGGTCTGGAGTGAATGTCTGTCAAACATCCAACTTAAAACTACCTTCACCATGGTGAGGTGGCTGGCTTGAAAGCAGTGTTTTGGACTAAACTGCAGATTGGAGCATGTGCAGTCAGCGCACTTGCTATGCCTACAGTCGGTGCAGTCACAAGAAATGAACTGCACGCAGATGTCCACATGGGAGTCTGCATGACTGCTCACGGACATGGGTGGATGACAAGATTTACGTCACACGGACCAAAGCAGACCCTCGTGGACATGGAAACCGTGAATTGGCCTTAACATCCAAAAACACTAACAAATTAGAGCAGACTGGGCTTTTTCAAGGAGGGGGCTTTAAAGAGACAAATGTAAAAATGGTGCATCTTGGACAGTAGGTTAATACAGGTATATTAACAGGCAGCGAAATGTGTGTTTCGAACATTATAGCATGTAAACACGTTCAAGTAGAAACTCAAAATACAAGCATGAACCTGAAACTGAGCATAATAGGTCCCCTTTAAGGTTTACAGTAGGAGGGTGCTTTGAATGCTATTGCTATATATTTTGTGTAAATGGTCTTACTCTCATGAACTTGCTGCATATTAAACCCATATGATGTTAAATGTTTCTTTAGTGCTATATATACACTATATTTTTGGTTTTAGAAGATTTATTTTATCTATAAGTGAGCATTGTAAGATTTACAGTTGTCTCACTTTGAACGAGCCCTACAAATATCAAATGCTGTGGATTAATTTTGCTCTCGCCAATGTTAATCCTAACAGCACAATCTCTGTTTGTGTGTGTGTGTGTGTGTGTGAGTGTGTGTAGGAGAACACTGGTTGGGTCTGAAAAAGGTGTACCATATAGTAAACCAGAAAGATACTCGGTTCCAGCTCCACATTGCTCTGGTGTCCCATGATGACATCACCTCTTATGCATCATATGATGATTTCCAGCTGGACACTGAAACCATGTTCTTCGGGATACACCTGGGCAGATATGCAGGCAGCGCAGGTAACACTTAATAAATCAAGACTTAGAAAAAATTCACCCTCAGTGACAAATGATTTGCTTTATGAATATTTTCACATGTGCACATTTGCATGCCTGTGTGCCTCTCTGTGTGTGTCTTTGTACAGGTGATGCATTCCGTGGCTACGACCAGGATCAGAACCAGGACACGGCTCCATTCAGCGCCTCAGACGTGGACAACGACGGCTGTAATCCTTCCTGCTCCATCAACAACCGCACGGTGGAGAGCTGCAGCGCTCAGTACAATCACACAGGATGGTGGTTCAACCAGTGCGGCCTGGCAAACCTCAACGGCTCTCCTGAAGATGCAGAGCACAACAGGGGGCAGAGGACACACATCCTGTGGGACACCTGGAGACAGAACGGGGTCCCTCACACCATCAAGTCTGTCACGATGAAGATCAGGAGGATTGCAACCAATAACTGACAGAGAGGAGGAGGAGGAGAAACAGAGGGAGAAAGCACATATTGTATAAGTTGCACTGCATCTTTGTACAGCCTGATGTTTGAATAAAACAGGAAGGAAGGATGGAAGGACGTCTCATTTTCATTTTCATCTCATTTTCACAGAAATATTTCTTTAGTGTGACTTTGCTTTGACTCTGGAATGCAAATATATCTGAAATTATATTACAGTTAACAACATACAGATGAACAAACTCAACTGTAAGCACTCCCCATGTTCCTGTCATACAAATCATAGAGGGTTAGTATGAAAGGCAGCGACCCTGAATGCATCTCAAGCTGAGTACATCTGCACTGAGTCTTAGTTACAATGTGACTGGCAGCAGCAGGTGAAACTGACGCTCCTGGTCGAATGAACTACCAACACATTCCAGTAGACGGTGCTGTGAATCTCTTACAACATAGTGTGTTAGTTGAGACCTACACTGTACTTGAGCTCCCTGCAGGTATTTGTAACATTTGCAATTTTACAATAGACCCTATGGACAAATCTAAAAATATCAGAGGTGATATCTGATGTTTATTTCAGCCCACAATAGTGATTCATTTAAATTTGGTTATTTACTTTAGTTTTCATTTTGATTTATATACCTTCTGTTGTGTATACATGCACTCCTATCTGTTAGGATAGAGGAGGGTGCTGTTTTGTTCAGGTCCCATGGGAAACAGCTGCTGGATTCAGTGTTTTTCCTGTTCCAAATCTGACCAATAATCTGAGAGTGTAATAATTTAAATTTATGAATGTTTATATCAAAGTACAATCTTCAGCATCATCTCACCATCAGCACAGCACACACAGAATTTGAAGCTTTGTGACTGGACTTTTCTTGAAATGCATGTTGGGAATCACCTCAGTTTTACGTCCACAGGTTGGATTGGGTTTCAATGTTTGCAGAGAGAACCAGATGTTTTCTAGCCCAGTTGTTTATCCTTTGTCCTGTTGATTCAACCATTCGACAAGAGTTTCATGTCCGTCCAAGTTTTACTCCATTAGTCTGCTGCTGCCAAACTACTAACTAGACCTAATAGACGCTCTCACATTACCCCTATACTAAAATCCCCTCATTGGCTCCCTGTTGAGTTTAGGATCCAGATCAATTCTCATTCTTACTGACAGAGCATTACACGATCAGGCTCCCTCTTAGGTAGCTTCACCTGTATTCTTCAGCGCTCTCGCTTTGATCAAATATGCTACAATTGTTGTCTGTCCCTCGCGCTCACCTCAAAACACGTGGTGATCGAGCTTTTGTGGCCGTAGCAACCAACATTTTGGAAAGCTCTCCCTGCTCCCTGACGTGCAAATAGTTCTGCTGGCTATGCACTTTTCACTGCATGGCTCACATATGCTCTGTGTATTATTTCTTGTTGTATATCACCCCTGTGAAGCACTTTGTGACCTACGTCTATATAAATACATTTTACTTAATTACTTTCTCCAGCCATCACAAACCTCAATCATCAAGCATCACCTATACTGCCTCTCTAGCTGAGGATTGGTGGCTGTAATGAACACAGCAGCCTCCACAGCATGCCGCCAGGACTTCAGACGGATGATTGTTTTCCTCAGTAACAGAGAAACACATGTTTCAGTTCACTATTTTCATGTGGGTGTCCAACAAACCAGTTATACATCAGTATTTAGGAATTCATATGGCAGATAGAATATAACATTGAATCAGAAACACAACAAAGAAGAGGTATGTCTACTTCAAGTAGAATTATTATTATGCTTATTTAATAAAAGGTGAAGTGAAGTGTAGGTCAGGTTGTCAGGTTGTCAAGGCAACTGCTGCACAGACTGCAACAAAACATCCACATCCAGAGAGGACACTGTTTATTTTTCTTCTCCTCCTTCTTCTCATCCTTTTTAGATGTGATAAAAAAAACAATGCATCAGTACGAAAGTAAAAATAGAAGTATACAGGAAAACAAAAAATGACAGTGAGAGGATGTGTACACAGTTGTAGTGTGTTCAGGGAGTAAAGAAGGGGGCCTCAAAACAAAGCCCTGGGGTGCTCCGATGCTAAGGATGAGGGTGGAAGAGGTGTGTCTGCCCACTCTCACCACCTTGGGTCTGGTGGACTTGATAAGGGGGAGATGTTTTTTTCTCTGCACAGTGCATCTGTTTTTAAAAGCGTCGTATGTTTAGTATGAAAATTACAGCCCGGTCTCACTCGTCAAAGTCCAGCGCTTGGACAGTGACTTGCGGTGTCAGAACCAACAAAAAAAGGCGTTCTTTAACACTGGCATGATACACAGCTGGTTGCTGTTGCAGTTCACACTTGTGTTTACAGCTGACCGGTTGCCCTTTTAGTTTAACGATGCAACAAACACAGACTTTAATCTGAGAGAGTGGTGTTTGCGTCACGTAAGATTCTAAAGCCAAACATTGTTCTTTTTTCCCCCAACCTAACCATGTGCTTTTATTGCCTAAACCCAATCATGTGTATTTGTTGTTGGAAGAAAGAATCAATTTGCGGTGTTGTACTTGTGTAGTGCATGAGACTGTATGTAAGTTTTAATTTCCTGTGAAAAACACAAGTATCTTGAAAGAACAGAACTTGACACGGTGTCCCAGAACGTCAACAACTAACGCACCCAGGGTACCTTTCGTGTCGTATGTGGATGTGGAAAGTCCACGACGGAGCACATCAATATGTGACGAGGTTGGAGTGAGAATGTGTTGGCTGTCAGAAAACAAACAAACAAACAAACAAACAAAAAAATGGAAAACATCCCACCATTGTGTGGCTGATATGAAGAGTGTCCCATGACCACCACATTTCCCTCTAGAGACCAGGACACTCATTTGTAGCACCGAAACGTTCCCCTCCAATCTGCTATCGTCTTATTTCTACACAGTAGCACACACAGATAACTCTATTTGTGTGTGTGTGTATGTGTGTGTGTGTGTGTGTGTGTAAGCATACATTAACCCAGACAATATACAAATACCAGACCACACAAAGAGCCAAGGATCCCAGAGTGTTATCACCAGAATCAGTGGCACTAAAACACACACACACAGAAAAAAATGACTATCCAGGTCAGGTGCTTGCCCACTAAGTGCCCCCCAATAAGTACTGTGTATGTTTGAGCTGACAGTGTTTACCTCCCAGCATTTACCCCCTTTCACACTGCCATCCTCCCTGCGAAATGTGACGCTCTTACGTCATGAAAAGTCCAAAGTGACTAATCTTCAGCAATCAGGGCCTTAAAAGGCAATTTTCACTGCTACAATGGTACATCAAAGACTCTGCTTTATCAGATCTTTGAATGTTGATGTGTCGGCGTGATGTCATGTGAAATTCAGCTTGAAAACAGAGAGGGAGAAGTAATAACATCAGTGACAAAGCTAGCAAGGACAATGAAAAAGGACGCATTAGATATAATGCATTCAAGTGTGTACATGTGTGTGTAATGAAAACACTGGGTGCTGTGACTCACCCTCGACCTGCTGTCGCTTCAGACCACAGAAATGCATAAACACAAACACACTCATATGTATGTATACAAGTGTGTGTGTGTGTGTGTGTGTGTGTGTGTGTGTGCATGTGTGTGTGTGTGTATGTGCACGGTGGGAAGTTGTTTTCCCACACTGGACTGAGATCAGTGGAGAGTGGGAGCACAGAGGAAGTAAAGTCTACTGGGAATTTAAACCCTGAGGAATCTCATCTGCTGTTCATCAGCCATCAGTTTCTCCTGCACACACACACACACACACACACACACACACACACACACTGATAAAACTCCACATGTACTCTAAACACTGTGGTTTAAAATAGAATTTAACAGCCTGAGCTTTAAAACTGTTGGGGAAGCACAATATTTTGAGAATAATCTGTTTTGATTTATGTTCTTAATCATTGCAAATTAGCCTGTATTCTCAAAATGAAAGCAGGGAGTACTTTCCAGAAATTCAGCTTATGCAATTAAGACAAATATAGCCATGTATCACCACTGACCCTCAGTGTGTTCAGTCATAACACTGAGCTGCCCTCCACATCTGTATAGTTCAGTGAGTCGTGTAAATAAAAGTATAGTGGGACCCAGAAGGATGCATTCTTTCTCAAGGACACAGAGACACAGAGGGGGAGGGAGACCGAGAGAAGGAGGGAGAGTCATGCCACAGACACTTGATTACCCCTTCATATGAACCAGGACCCTCTTTTGTTGATCACCTCCGGGGATGAACCACAGCCGACCTGCGGGTTACACCGACAGCCCCAGGGCTCGGAGTCGAGACAACCTGCTGATGTACGATGACTTTGGAGAGGAAAACTGTTGCTCCGGTCGATGGCTCACGTGAGTCTTTCATTTACAGCGCCTTATCAGCCAAATGTGCATGTAGTGGGCAGGTATGTTTGTGTGTTCTTCTTCAGCCACAGGTTTTGTTAGAATAACAGTAGAATTATGGATAACCTTTGGTAACTTAGAGATATATGGATCTTTTGGCTATCTATCTGTTCAATCGTAAGACACTTGTGTAACTGAGGATTGAAAGTATGACATTTCCAAACTTTGGCGTGTACACTTTATGTCTTTTGGTATTTATTTTTAGATTTTTATCCAAACATGTTTCATTACAGGGAAGTTTCTATAGGGTAATGTTTAAAATCTAAACTGGTATATTAGCATCTAATACTGAGACTACAAATATAAAAAGTCCTTGTTTAAGTTTGTGATATATTTCTGTCAGAAATCAGATCATTCAACATTTGACCTTTATTTTATTTTTTGTCATTGAGGGTTTTCTTGTTGGGTATCAAAGGAGTCGTGTGATTTAGAGGGATCTAGTGGCATCTAGTGGAGTGGATTGCAGATTGCAGCCGGCTGAAACTTCTCCTTCAGTGTTCATTGTTATAGAGGTTTTTATTGAGAGCCGAATGATCCGCAGAGGTCTGTTCCTCTCCAAAACAAATGGACAAGGGTGTTGATGAACCGATAAAAACACTGGATGAAGCAGTTTCACGTTACACGTTTTTAGAGGCAGCTCGGAACAACTGAAGTCATCAAATTCTTTTGTCAGTGGACTTTGGCGTCAGGCACAGTTGCAGAGAGACATTGCGATGATATGATGCACCTTGATAGACGGCAGTTTGTAATGCTGCAAGCAAATCCTGTAATATAACAGGCGTCAAAGACTATATGTAATGGAGGTGGGAGGGGAGGTGCATGGGTCAAACAAACTCCAGAGTTCCACCTGGGAGCCCTAACCACGTGCTTTTGCTGCCTAAAACTAACCAAGTGCTTTTGCTGCTGAAAACTGTGTGTGTAACCAGCAAAAACTGTACATTTCCTGTGGAAACGAAAGTATATTTTGAAAAGATACAATGCATGTAACAAGCAGAAATTGCAAACTTGCAAACTGCAAACAGAAAAAAAATGCAAAAAAATTGCCCTATCTAGACCCAGTGTTTGGTTTGTCTGTTCTGGGCTACTGTAGAAACATGGCAGTGCAACATGGTGGAATCCGTGGACAAGGACTTGCTCTCTGTGTAGATATAAACAGCTCATTCTAAGGTCACAAAAATGTGACGATTCTTGTTTTCAGGTGATTATAAAACACACTTATTACATTATATTCCCTTTATGCCCATATATGTATGGGGTGCCGTTTGTAAAGTGTCTCACGCTGAAAATAACATCAACATTTTGCCACATTTAGCTTCAAACAATGTTTAAAAAAGTATTGTGATTTTTTTAACGTCACCTTTTACCACATTTACAGCAATATTTGTTAACTTAGAAATATATTAAATAGATAAATCTAAATATTAAATGTGGCACCTAAATGTTAAATGTTAAATCTAAATATTAAATCTAAATCTAAATGCTAAATCTAAATCTAAATGTTAAATCTAAATATTAAATCTAAATCTAAATGCTAAATCTAAATCTAAATATTAAATCTAAATCTAAATCTAAATGTTAAATCTAAATGCTAAATATAAATATAAATGTTAAATCTAAATCTAAATCTAAATGTTAAATCTAAATGCTAAATATAAAATATAAATGTTAAATCTAAATATTAAATCTAAATCTAAATCTAAATGTTAAATCTAAATATTAAATCTAAATCTAAATCTAAATGTTAAATCTAAATCTAAATCTAAATGTTAAATCTAAATGTTTTGGGTGAAACTAAATATTTAGCTAATATGCAAATTCACACTGCCGGTCACCGGAAGTACCAAAATAAAAGCTCGAGATGGTCAGACTGTTTATAGAATCAAATAACGAATTAAAACCAACTTATCGGGGGAAATGGACACTTGAACATACATTAGCGTGATAATAACTACCTAAAATAACAAGAAACGTGTTTGGAGAAATTTTATTAGACGTGTACTTTGAGTTGTTAGTGTCCCTCGGAGGATTAACAACCTAAGCTAAGCTAACAACCGTCAGTTCTTAGCCCGTTAGCAGTGTCTGTAATGACTCATTAACTCTTAAACGGTCCGTGAAAAAAATATTTTTTCCAGCGGATGTCTTAGTTACAACATGATTGAGCTAGCAAAGCAGTTTTGTGTTGCGATGTGGTATTTATTCAGTTTTGGGAAATCACGATGTCTAGAAAGCACCAGCGGCGCAGCAGCAGCAAAGCTGTCAGGGCGTCATCTGTTGAAATGTCTCCCCTTGTCGGAAACGACGACATTACACTACTCATGTTAGCTCAATCATTTTCTAACTAAGACATCCGCTGTAAAAAATATTTTCTTAACGGACCGTTTAGAGTTAGTGAGTCATTACAGACACCGCTAACGGGGCTAACAGCTAACAGTTAGCCCGCTAATCTCGATAACCATGTTATTAATTTCAGACCGTGATAGTAATGTTTGTTCAGTCATAGTGTTTATAGGCTTTACAAACACCAGATTAGTCTAAAGCGGTGATACAGTGACGTGAAAAACGTGAGATGTGCATATATATATGTAGCTAAACTCCGCTGGTTTTCTACCCGGAAGTATTTGTAAACAACAAGGTGATTCCCTCAGAAGGGACACTAACAGCTCAAAGTACACATCAAATAAAATTTCTCCAAACACGTTTCTTGTTATTTTAGGTAGTTATTATCACGCTAATGTATGTTCAAGTGTCCATTTCCCCCGATAAGTTGGTTTTAATTCGTTATTTGATTCTATAAACAGTCTGACCATCTCGAGCTTTTATTTTGGTACTTCCGGTGACCAGCAGTGTAGATTGCATATTAGCTAAATATTTAGTTTCACCCAAAACATTTAGATTTAGATTTAATATTTAGATTTAACATTTATATTTATATTTATATTTAGCATTTAGATTTAACATTTAGATTTAGATTTAGATTTAGCATTTAGATTTAGATTTAATATTTAGATTTAGATTTAGATTTAGCATTTAGATTTAGATTTAATATTTAGATTTAGATTTAGATTTAGCATTTAGATTTAGATTTAATATTTAGATTTAACATTTAACATTTAGGTGCCACATTTAATATTTAGATTTAACTATTTAATATATTTCTAAGTTAACAAATATTGCTGTAAATGTTGGAAAAGGTGACGCTAAAAAAATAACAATACTTTTTTAAATATTGTTTGAAGCTAAATGTGGCAAAATGTTGATGTTATTTTCAGCGTGAGACACTTTACAAACGGCACCCCATATATATCCGCCTAAATCCTACACAGTGGACCTTTAAATCTCCCAAACTGTAAAATAAAAGCTTGCACCAGATCACTCGGTGTGTTTTTAAGACAAGTGAAGCTGGATTTGTTCTGGTATTACCACCACATATGGAGAATTAATGATTAAATCCTGTTAACTGCATCTTGAGCCTGTCAAACACTTTAGTCCTAGAACATGTGGGATGAAACTGGGAAGTGAAGTGTGGTTTCCAAAAAGCTTTATGTGCTTGCATATAAGTTACGATGTGGACATTAAATACTGTGTTTATGTCTCCCGACTCTCTTGGCAGCCACAGCAGCTCTGAGAGACAGCTCATGGCTCCTCTCAGTGCTGTGAAACGTCGCCAGGCCCTGCGTGGTCCAGCCTACATGTTCTCTGCTCCCTCAGTCAGCCTGTCAGACGTCGAGCAGCGTTTTCTGGAGGCGGCTGAATACGGCAACATACCAGAGGTGCGGCGCATGCTGCTCCAAGTGCCCAACTTGAACGTCAACGCTGTGGACTACATGGGCCAGAATGCACTGCAGCTGGCTGTAGCCAATGAACATCTGGAGGTGACAGAGCTACTGCTGGGGAGGCCGGATTTGTCCAGAGTGGGTGATGCCCTCCTGTTAGCCATCAGTAAGATGTGTGAATCGGTGGATGTGTGTGTAGAGGGCCAAAAATACATGCATAGGGTACTTGCACTGATATACAGTCATGACAACAAAAAGATTATAAATAAATATCTTAACAAAAAGACCATTGTTACATTTTTACAGGAGATTCATGCTCCACAAAATTAGCAACAGCACTGAGGTCAAAGGAGCCACATACCAAACCACACTAACAGCTTTGCTTTGTGTGTGTGTGTGTGTGTGTGTGTGTGTGTCTTGTAGGTAAAGGTTATGTTCGCATCACAGAGGCCCTGTTGTGTCACCCAGCGTTCAGAGATGCCAATCGTCTGACAGCAAGCCCTGCTCAAGCAGACATGTTGGACGACTTCTATGCTTATGATGAGGACGGGACGAGGTAAGGTAGTTAAAGCATCATTAAAAAATGTCGTGGCTTCTGACAGCAGTTTACCACTGCGGCAATAAATACCTAAATTTCCTGACATGTTTAAACACATGACACTGTTTAAAGTGTGTTTTGTGCATGCTGCATGTAACAGAGTCAGACTAATATGTTCACTAACTTCCTGATGTCTTTGCTAGTTGCCTGGCAACAGGCCCTGGAGAGGAAATAAATTGAATTAATGAGATTTAACATGCTCATTAGTGAGCTTTAGAGGTGCTGTTAGATAGATACTCTTCCCTTTGGACAGAGCCAGGCTAGCAGTTTCCTCCTGTTTCCAGTCTTGGTGCTAGGCTATGTTAGCAACTGCTGGTGATAGCTTCATATTTATGTTATCAGTCTTTCGTTAAGAGAGCAATTTAGCTTATAGGGATGACATCTTTCTGAAGGCAGATGCAGAAGTTTATGTTGCCTTGGTTCCCTCGTCGAGAAGCCTAGATGGGATTTTTCTGTTGGATTCTGGATTATTGCAGAAAATAAGCTCTGTGGCAAACAAACCGCCTTTTTAAAGACACATAAAATTCTCAAGTGGGGTATTTACTGATGTATTTCATGTCGTGAAAGTCTCTTAAACTTGTGCCAACCACAGACCTTATTTCAGGCATCTCATCAAAACACCACTGACTTTGAGATGAGGGAACCAGGAGTGGCAAAATGCTAACTTAATGAATTTTGGCACTATGTAAATGGCCTTGTGTGTGTGTGTGTGTGTGTGTGTGTGTGTGTGTGTGTGTGTGTGTGTGTGTGTGCATTCCCACAGGTTCTCTCACGACGTTACTCCAGTGATCCTTGCAGCGCACTGCCAGGAATACGAGATCGTTCACACCCTGCTCAGTAAAGGCGCTCGCATCGATCCCCCTCACGATTACTTCTGTGGCTGCGACTCCTGTAACTACCAGCAGCAGTTTGACTCCTTCAGCCACTCCCGATCACGGATCAATGCCTACAGAGGACTCGCCAGTCCTGCTTACCTCTCCCTGTCCAACGAAGACCCGGTGCTGGCAGCCCTGGAGCTCAGCAATGAGCTGGCCATGCTGGCTAACATTGAGAAAGAATTTAAGGTACAAATGTTATTAAAGATCCCTCAGAATCACCACCAGAATAATTTCTGTCATGGCTGTGCACATCCTGTTAGTGCCCTTAAAACCAGCCTCATCATCAAGTACACAAAAACTATATTTGCCATGTTGCCTCCAACCAGCTGCCAGGAAAAGCTGCCAGTAAACACAAGAACATTTTATGAGCCTTAAGAGAGAAGGCAGAAACAGACAGGGGTCTACATCTTGTACTCCCTGTTGAGACTGTTGGTCTGACACACATATAACAACTATAATTGTTACTGGTCACACAGTAGGCCTGTATGCTCAGGGGTGTCATAATGGGGGGAAAGTGGGAATATCTAGAGCCCAAGTTGGAGGAGGTCTCCTCCAAAGCCTGGGATGAAAGGTTTGGTGTTCGCAAAATAATACATGTATACATAGTGGAAGCTTTGTGACACCTCTCTCGCCCCGCCTATGCAAAGGGCCAAGGATTTGACTGACTGTATTTCCTAAAAATCTAGACCACATTTTCTGTAGAATCCTGATTTTTAAATTGATTTTTACTGGTAGGATGCTGCCAGATGGGTGGACTACACCAGTAAACCCAACATCAAACCATATCTCCTGCAATAGATCTCAAATGTTTTACTAACTTAAGAACATTGTGTTTGTAGAACGACTACTGCTGTCTGTCGAGCCAGTGTAAAGACTATGTGGTGGGCCTTCTGGATCTGTGTCGCAGCACAGAGGAGGTGGAGGCCATACTGAATGGAGAAACAAACTCTGAAGACAGCTACGATCTACCAGGTCGCCCTTCCCTCACACGACTCAAATTAGCCATCAAATATGAACTCAAGAAGGTTAGTATGCTCACACACAGGCCTGTTTTTGGTCCTACAGGAAAGGGTTTCAGCTCTCAGCTCTATCACTACATGATGGTTACAGAGTTTTTCAAAATACCAACAAATAAATGAACAAGTAAAAGTGACTGTAGTGACAAGCTTGAATGAAATACCTTTAATCGTTGGGTTTGGGGTAGTGTATCAAGTATTCATCCTTGTTCTCTTATCCTCTCACCACCTCTAAATTTCCCTGTGTCCTACTCTGTAATGTCATTAGTTTGTGGCTCATCCTAACTGCCAGCAGCAGCTGCTGAGTATCTGGTATGAGAATCTGCCCGGCCTGAGACAACAAACCACTGCTATCAAAATGCTGGTGGTGCTGGCAGTAGCTATAAGCTTGCCAGGACTGGCTGTGGCTTACTGGATTGCTCCGTGCAGCAGAGTATGTAACATGTATGCACATAAATGTCACTCACACAACATCCCACATGCATGAACTGCACATTCAATTTCCCGCAGGTTCTCTCAACCTCCTACTGCTTCATGTTTCTCGCTCAGGTTGGGAAAGTGATGCGAAGCCCCTTCATGAAGTTTGTGGCCCACGCTTCATCCTTCACAATTTTTCTGGGTCTACTGATCCTGAATGCTGCTGACCGCTTCGCAGGCGCCACCCTGCTGCCAAACATGACCCACCATCATCTCCAAGGATTCAGCTCTGACCCGCTGCTGCTCTACCGCATGACCACGACACCCTTCACATGGATGGAGACCCTCATCATTGCATGGGTCATGGGTGAGCATTAGACCATCATGATGGAGGAAAGTCATGTCCTTCTGTGTGTCACATCATGTGTCGCTGTGCTGCTGCAGGTATGATCTGGGCTGAGGTGAAGGAGATCTGGAGTCAAGGGCCGGGGGAGTACCTGGTCGAACCGTGGAACTTCCTGGACTTTGGGATGCTGGCAATCTTCCTCGCCTCCTTCAGCTGCCGCTTCTCCACCCTGAGACACGCTGACTTAGCCCAGACCTATGTACACACACACTACACAACACTGATTAATGTCACACTGCCCCCAGAGATACACTACTTCACACTGGGTGAGCATGCTCACACAACTGCACAGATTAACAGACCGCCACGCTTTAAATAACATAATTTACTTAATATATAAACAGTAGTTAGCATGAGGCGGTACATATACGAGCATGCATTCCACTACAGAGATGACGTCTGTTGACTGTGAACACCAGCAGTCTGCCTGTTTTTATTGGGAACAGGATAAAACAGTAGTCTAATCAAATTCTCAAAAGAAGCTTGAAGACAAATTTGGCAGTGGCTTATTTCAGTGAGTGGTTCCAAAGATTTTTGGCTTGTGACTTCTTAATGGGCCAGTGTGTAAGATTTAGGGGAATTTAGTGGCATCTAGTGATGAGGGCTGACAATTGCAACCAGGTAAAACTGATCCCGGTAAAATTCCTCCGTTCAGGAGATTTTCATCAGGAGCCGAATTATTTACAGAGGTCTTTTACTGTCCAAAACAAACAGACCTGGTGATTAAAATAGGTAAGAACACTGAATAAAGCAGTCTCACGTTACAAATCAGTGTTTCTCCTACACTGTTTGTTATTGCAGACAGGCCGCTCACCCAGCGCCTGGTATGTGTGCTCACCCTATTTCTGATCCAGACCTTCAGGAGGTTTTTACCAGGGGCTGAATTATCTGCAGAGGTCTCTTCATGTCCAAAAAACAAACAGAATAGGTGATTTCAACTGGTAAATACACTGAATAAGCAGTTTTGTGTTACAATTAAGTGCTTCTCATGCTGTTTGGCATGTCAGAGATGGGCTGCTAACCCAGCACCTGCTAATGTGTGCTCATCTCTTTTCTCTGATAACTTAAGCTCTAGACATTCAGGAGGTTTTTACCAAGAGCTGAATCGTCTGCAGAGGTTTCGTCCTCTGCCAAACAAACAGACCCGGGGATTAAAACTGGCAAAAACACTGAATAATGCAGTTTCACGTTAACAGTGTTCTTCAGCACTGCCCTTGTTGCGGAGGGGCTGTAATCTATGATGGCTGATGAAAAACCTTAAATGGTGTCTCTGTCTATCTGTATTTGAAAAACAAAGGTTAGAGACCCAAAAAATGTTTTTTTCTATCCCTATAATCATAATAAGTTCAGGCCCAGTGACTCTGTTACATAAATACTCTGTGAAATGATGAATGCTGTGACCTAATTTAATAATTTATTAAAATGCCCTACCTTAAAAGCATAGCTGCCTTCACTTGCCTTCAAAAAGTAGTATGAATAGCATTACTAAAGTTTACTGACCCATTCACCGTCTCTTTTGCAGCACGCATCTACTGGTTGCCGTCCGATCCCCAGTTGGTATCGGAGGGCCTGTACGCTGTGGCAGTGGTGCTGAGTTTCTCTCGGATAGCTTACATCCTCCCAGCCAATGAGAGCTTCGGCCCACTGCAGATCTCTCTGGGGAGGACTGTCAAGGACATCTTCAAGTTCATGGTCATCTTCATCCTGGTCTTTCTGGCGTTCATGATCGGCATGTTCAACCTGTACTCTTATTACCTGGGGGCCAAGCAGAATGACGCCTTCACCACGTGAGAGACACCTGCATTTGTTTGCACGAGTTTTCTACCCTCCAGCAGCTGTGTATTTAGCATTTGTTATTTCAGCTAGGAAAATCAGTTTGTATAGTCAGTTGTATGATCAGTTTCTTTAAACATTTTGGTTGGTTTTCAGAAAGATGGATGTTATAAAAGCATAATTCACATTCTAGTAATCACTTACATTGAAAAGCTGCTCTTAGGTATTAAAATCATGGATAGTATAGCATCTTCAATTAAATACACTGACAAAAATACCTCACTCTTTATAAGGACTCCAAATTACAGGTTATGGCCTTGGTGTGGACACCAGCTCAGAGGTGCTACCAAAAAGTCCTTTATCCTTCTTAGGGAAGAGATAGAAATATATCAAAATAAAAACAAAATTACAGAAAAGTCAGAAATAAATCAAATAAAATAGAAATTGTCTGTAAGATTTCGATCTTTCTTGTCTCGTTTATCAGATTGTTACCCTTTTGCTTTATCTTGGGACCCACTGCGGAGTCCCGACCCTTGTTGGGAACCAATTTGTTCTCCTTGAGAAGGCGTCATCCATCTTAAACAAGCTTTTGTTCTCTGCAAGTTGTACACATAGTTCAAAATGACCTTAAGACCTTTTATTCTTCCGTTGCTTTTCCCACAGAGCATCTTTATTACATCGTCGCTCTGATGATTAACAGCTTGTTTGAATCCAAAAATAACTTTCCTCTCATCTCCCTCCATTTCCTTCTCTGTGCACCCGTCCAGCCTGGAGGAGAGCTTCAAGACGCTGTTCTGGGCCATATTTGGACTTTCCGAGGTCAGGTCCGTCGTGATCAATAACGGGCACAAATTCATTGAGAACATTGGCTACGTGCTGTATGGGGTCTACAATGTTACCATGGTGATAGTGCTGCTCAACATGCTCATTGCCATGATTAACAGCTCCTTCCAGGAGATTGAGGTTTGTCATCCGAATACTGAATCATGATGTGCTTCAGATACAAGCTCACAGATTTGCACAGCATTTCCTGCCTTCACATGTCGCACATGTTCTTATGTGGTCAAAATACTTTCTATGTAATATGTAGTTTAGACCAGGAGTAAAAATTCAGGTAAAACACAATACTCTAGCTCAGGGGTGTCAAACATATGGCAAGTGGGCCAGAACCAGCCCGCCACAGGGTCCAATCTGGCCCACTAGATGACTAGACTAAGAGGTGCCAGGTTTCAGGAGCAGGTGAAACAATGTGTTGTGATATAACAATGCATACTTACTGTGATCATGTTTACAGATATTGAACATTGTGCCAAATATTGTCAACCAGCAGCTTTAGTTCCAAAGAATCTTTATCAGGAAATGTGTGGATAAATGCACATGTAATGACAGTGAGAAGTAGACTGACTGAATGTGGAAAAACTGAGACATACTGTTGAAATTGCACTTATTTTTCTTAAGATATCTCAGGCAGTTTGTCTGTTTTGTAAAAAAGATGAACGTCTACACAATGTACTTGCAATTCTTTACACAAAAAAAGGGAAAATATTGTAGCTGATGGTACTTATAGGTTATTGTGCAATGGTTTTATTGGTCCAGCCCATCTGAGATCAAATTGGGCTGTATGTGGCCCATGAACTAAAATGAGTTTGACACCCCTGCTCTAGTTTACTTGTCACCAGTGGCAGATCTTCTTTCACGCAACATAAGCAGCCGCCTAGGGCGCTACACAGAGTAGGAGCGCCAAAAATTTTGCCTAGGGCACAGAATGTGCTAGGTCACTGTTTGTCGCTGTTGTTCAACATTAAGATGTATGAGTTACGATTTAGATTTGCACTATAAGTATCAATCACATGTAAAAAACAAACAAACAAACAAACAAACAAAAACAAAACACGTTCCTATTTTATGTATAAACTCTACTGGAATTTTTTATATCTATTAAAAAATCTTTACACATAAATTTGTATTAACTTCATTTGCACGATTTTGATGCACGAATATTATGTTTAAAGTCTCTGCTGAAGAAATAGTTTAACATTTTGGGAAATAGCCTTTTTCATTTTCTAGCCAAGAGCTAGTTAAGAAGATTGATACCACTCCCATTAATATGAAGCTCCAGCCAACAGCTGATTAGCTTAGCTTAGCACAAAGCCTGGAAACAGGTGGAAACAGCTAGCCTGGCTCTGTAGCTTGAAACAGTGACTTCCTTAAGTCTCGCCTGCACAGGAGCAGAGACTCAGCATTCCTAGTCAGGAGCATAACCCCGTGTAAAACCATAACTTAACTCTTTTATACATTGGCTTTTTTTTTTAAACAACAAGATAGTTACCTATTACTGAGCTTCACAGTTGCTGCTGTTTCCCAGATGTTTTTGTTAAAGTAAGCTAACATGCTGCTGTGTGTGGGGCCCATGTGGGTAGTAAATGGGCTGAAAAATGGGCCTTATATCAGACTGTCCACGGTATCCATGTCCATGGGACTTATCCACTTGGGCCCCAGATAAGATGCCCATTTTGGACCCATACTCACTTTGAACCCGTGTAGCCCCAGCGTGACCCATGTGGGGCCAACCCACCCATCTAGGCAATTGGCATGGGGCCAATATGGAACGTGTACAGTCCGATATAGGACCCATTTTTCCAGCCAATTTACTGCCCACATGGGCCCCACATATAAATGTTGTTTGGGTGGCTGTAGCTTATTATTTACCGTACAAACTCACAGACAGCAGTGTTGTTCTGCTCATTTAACTCCCGGCATGAAAGCAAATGAGTGTATTTCCCAAAATTACTTTTCAGTACATCATTGGATTGTGAGTATGGGGCCCATGTGGGTAGTAAATTAGAATATATTTTCTTCCTTCTGTTTCCCTCTTGTGTTTAGGATGATGCTGATGTTGAGTGGAAGTTTGCTCGGGCCAAACTCTGGTTCTCTTACTTTGAGGAGGGAAGGACGCTCCCTGTACCCTTTAACCTGGTCCCCAGTCCAAAATCTATGCTGGGACTTGCGACGGCCATCAAGTCCCTGCTCCTGCAGTACGTGGCAGGACACAGTGAGAAGAAAACGGAGACACAGCTCAACCAGGTACCATGTTTCCGCCTTGACCATGACATTGAGTGGAGCTTTAAAAGGCAGAGCCTGAGCACCTCCCAGTGGATTCACTGCTGCACCACAGGCTCCACCTCAGACCTGAAGTTTAACCTGTGAAATGTCACACTTGTGTTCATTTAAGTTAATTTCAGTTTAATCTTCTAGCTCGGAGCAGGCAAAGATTCAGGATATGGTGCTTCTACAAGGTCATCCAGATATCAGGTATTTACTTCTGCGTGTTTCACATCATGTCAGATAAAAACTAAATTTTTATGTGTCAGCTGTCAGCTCTAGTTACTCTGCCTGCAGAATTAGATTTTATATACAAAATAAATGAAAAGCTCCTTCACTACAACTACCCAACAGTACACTACACTGTTACATTTATAAATTTAAGTACTTCTAATGTTAATTCAGCAATAAAATAATTTTCTGAAGAGTTAGTACTTGTGGATCTTTCTGTCCAAATAAAAATTTGAATGTGGGACTATTTGAAACATTATTTTTTCCCATTTTATTACGCTTTGTATTGTACCTGTTCAAAGAGCAACTTCCCATCTCTGGTTGCAGAAAATCATGAAACGACTGATAAAGCGTTACATCATCAAAGCCCAAGCAGACAAGGAGAGTGACGAGATCACTGAAGGTAAAATCAACACAATGATATTAAAACTGAACTGAGCTTGTTTCAATTTCTATGCCCATTTTGGAAATAAAGCCACTTTTGTCACATCTATAGTATTTTTTTCCACTGAATTGTTAATTTTCCATTTTGAAATGAAACTTATTGTATGTTTTTTTTTTTCCATCAGGTGAGCTGAAAGAGATCAAGCAGGACATCTCCAGTCTGCGATACGAGCTGCTCGAGGAGAAATCACAGAACATGGAGACACTGGACGGACTGCTGAGGAGGCTGGGAGAGATCGGCACACCTTCATAGCAGTGCTGCCAATCACCCCGACTTGTACATAAAAAAACAAAAGCTCAAAGAGTTTTAAGTGCCTGCTCTCAATCATTACATGTAGATACACAAAATATTGATATAAAATAAGAATGTGAATTTGAAATTAAAATGTAGCTTGCAGATGGCATGAGTATGTGTGATTTATCTGTTTATAATGCACACAAAGTAAACTTGTCGGGAGCACATCTTTTAAAGAGAGGATTGCGGAGCCATTTTACTGTCCTGAAAAATAATAGTCCATCATGAGACTTTGTAAGAATATTTACACATTTTAAAACATTTGTGATATACATACAAATTATTTGCATATTTATTTCAGTACAAAAATGCCTGCACCTTGCCAAATCAAGCATACTGTGCTTGCGTTCATATCTGGAACATAAAGAATGATTGAAAGAATGATAAATGTGCAAAATAATAAACATACACTAACAGGTCACTTTATTAGGTACACCTTCCTAGTATCAGGTTGGACCCCCTTTTGCCTTCAGAACTGCTTTAATTCTTGGTGGCATAGATTCAACAAGGTGCTGGAAACATTCCTCAGAGATTTTGGTCCATATTGACATGATAGCATCACACAGTTGCTGCAGATTTGTCGGCTGCACATTCATGATGTGAATCTCCCGTTTACACATCCCAAAGGTGCTCTATTGGATTGAGATCTGGATTCTGCTGAATGTCGCAGCTGAAAACTAGACTCATCAGACAAAGCAATGGTTTGCTGCTTCCTGCTGTTGTCTCTTTTTCGTACCATCCTCTGTAAAGCCTGGAGATGGTTGTGTGTGAAAAATCCCAGTAGATCAGCAGTTTCAGATCAGCCTGTCTGGCACCAACATCTATGTCACATTCAAAGTCACTTAAATCACCTTTCTTCTCCATTCTGATGCTCAGTTTGAACTTCAGCAGGCCATCTTGACCACGTACGTCTACATGCCTAAATGCACTGAGTTGCTGCCATGTGATTGGCTGATTAGCTTTTTGCATTAAGGAGCAGTTGAGCAGGTGTACCTAATAAAGTGGCTGTTGAGTGTAAACGAAAACTACAAATACAAACTGGTCAAAGTATTTGTCTTTTATTTAGACAGCATGAAAATTGACAGACAGTAGAAGGAAGATGTTACGGCAGGATTCAGTCTTAGACCATCAGTTCATACTGTTTCAGGCACAGAGGTGTGACACACAACTATAACATTAATATGACACTTTAATCATAAATTACCAGGATTAATTAAAAAAAATACTGTTTTCATGTACCTTACAGGCACATTTCATGTATGTACGGCATTGAACACAAACATAAAAGAGGAGCTGATGACGTTAAGTGACACTGTCACGTATGAATGGAGGAAAAGTCAGACAAGAAGTCAGCTTTTAACATCTACTGTGCTATAAAATGGTTAATAACATTTAACGTGGTTCACATATAGTAGTCAGATATACATACAGTACATGCATCGTTCATACTTAGCCCCAGTAGTTCAGTGATAGCAGTCACAGTTTACATGATGAATATATTATATCTTCGATCAGCAGCACAGAGGATTACTGTTTGCACTGTAGATCTCTAAAGTCTAAGTTAGATCTTTGTGTTATTTTGGCAATGACATCATCAGCTCTGTCACATGTATGTGATGTAGTTTTCAGGTATGAGGCCTGTTCTGCCGTTGTATGTCGCCTGAAGCCAACCAGGTTCCACAGACGGGTACACTGCAGACACAGACAAGTCTGCATGTCAAGACAAGGACCTTTATATATGAAACGGCCAATTTTCATCTTCTATAATGACACGCCACACACTCCCTACATGCACAACCCATGTTAACAGTAAACTGCATCTGTCCCACTGCTGGATCATTAATATAGAGACATGTTGAATGAGCACTATTCAGACCAACAGACCTTTAGTCCAGATCATGAAGTTTCCAAACATAACAATGATTCTGCAATTGTCATAGCCTGATCTCAGTGAGGGGTCAGAGGCCGTCACACAGTAAATTACAGGAAATGTGTTAAAATAAAGCCAGAAAAAGATACAAAAAACCCCATTTTGTATTCATTTTGTGATGTAAGTCCTTGGAGCAAGATGATTAACATTTGTGTTACATTATTATGAAGTGGGTCATAATCTTCTACCTAACTTTGAAATAACTGAACGGGAGAGTTCACACCAAAATCAAGAAAGCATACTCTTACTCTCACCTGTAGTGCTATTAATCAGTCTAGATTGTTTTGGTGTGAGTTGCCGAGTGTTGCCCGTAGAGATGTCTGCTTTCTCACAAACACTCACCCACTCACAACAAAACAATCTAGACTGATAAATAGCACAACAGGTAAGAGGGAAAATATGCATTTTGATTTGGGGTGAACTTCCCTTTAGGAATTTGACACAATCTTTTATAAATGTGACATGTACTTTTATAAATGTTTAGTATTTAAATGTATTACATTTAAATACCTGGTTTAAATGCAGAGACCCCTCTTCAAAGAAACCTGTGAGAAGTTCACTTACCATTTGAGAACAGCGCCCCCTGTGGAAAACTCAGCTCATGGCTGTGTTCTGCCTCACAGGAGTAAAGAGCTTTTGCCTCCCTGGGAGAATAAAAGTAATCAGTAAATAAAAGAGATTTAGAAAATGAGCTAAGGAGCATTTCTTTCATCGGTAAGTTTCAATTTGTTTGACTGAAATGTATACAAATACAAGCTCAAAATCAACATACCTTCCTGAGCATATGTCTAATGCTGAGGAGAATACTGAACTCTCGCGCTGCGGGAGTCTGACTGATAATCTGTAACACACAAACACAACATTTGCTCTGAATGCATTCCCTGAAATTTCCAGTTATTACCAAGAAGGTGAGCATGTCAGTTTCAAAAACCCACTCTCCCACAAAACAGTTAAACTGTGTTCTTCTTAAATAAAGCAGATAAATCTTGAACCAATCAGAAAATAAAGTATTCATACCCAGAAGTAGAACAGTGATGTCTGGGCTGTCACAGTTAAAAATAGTCACAGTTAAAAATAGTAGAAAAACAAGATGCCTTTGAAATTTGAAGTTAAGCCAATGCCATTAACATGGATGAATGATTTTGTTTTGTTTTTTAATTTAAAAAGCCACAGGGTCCAGATTTCTCCTTAGTCATTAGTTCAAGGTCCAAAACGTTTCACATATTCAGTGTCATACTTGCGTTTGGCCATGTTGTTCCTAAAAAAACAATGTATAGACTCATATAAGAGTAACCCGTCTACACTCCCCATCACTTATGACCCAGTAGAAGTGTGTGGCAGTGTATTTATCTGCAGAGACTCCACCCTGTCTGTATTTTCTTATTCTCATTTTGCTGTGTTTGTAATGTTCCTGGGCACAGTGAAGTTGGGACACTATAAAAAGGAGGTGACCAGGCGCCAAATCATAAGCAGCACTCATCCATAAGGATGCTACAAAAATACCTGGATACAATGCCAAAAAACACTAACAAAGTGAGGCAAAACGCAAAGCAGACAAAGCTGGAGTTGGCTTTCACTTTCATACAGTAGCAACAATTACACTATCTTAATGTGTGGGTAGCTGAGACCATGTGTTCTTGTTTTCTCTAAGGGTAATCTATCCATGGCGAGAGAGTGCTATGTGATTAGCGTCAGAGGTATAAGATAGACTTTACAGACACTCACACTGATCCAGGCCTCTGGTATCCGTTGCTGGATGTGGCGGCTGCAGAGTGCCTGGTGGTTATATCGGAGCCACAGCGGACATGTGCAGGTTTACGTCTTAGCATTGCCTCTTGTGGATCCAGCGACATGAGACTCTGTACCGATCCATGACAGCTTTTGTAATCTGGGATAGAAACACACGAAATCAGAACTAAACATAAAAAGGGAGGTGACAGATATCTAAAACTCTCTTACTGTCATCACACTCAATCTGGTGGAAAGGTACGCACCTTCGGAGATGTGCAGGGAGGTGAGAGAGGAGGATGCAGAAAGCCTGTAGGGGAATAATGAAGAGGAGGAGGAAGAGGAGGAGGAGGCAGTCCTGTAAGTTTTTCTGAGCTGACGAGAAGGAGAGGAGTCCGTCAATTTAGTTTCTGTGACAGTGGTGGAGACACTGGATACATTTCTTTGATCCACTGAATGAGTGCTCTTCAGAGAGGAGACAGACGACGCTCTCTGAACAGGTCGACCCTCACTGAGAGAGGAGGCGCGCTCTGCTGAAGGGTGCTGGATGGAGGCAGTGGATGTGGAGGCTATGGAGGGAGATCTTGACTCTTTTACAGATGATAAGGAGGCAGTCGAGTTTCCTTTGACGGACAGACTCCTCTCTGTGGAGAGCAAAGAGGACGTGGAGGAGGACACAGAGGAAGTCTGCTGGGTCGGAGTGATCTGTGAGGAAGTCCGGGAAGAGGGAGGTGTAAGGTGAGGGGAGGTGGCGCTGTCTGTCTGGTGTTTGTGATCTGTCACGTTTGTGGCGTTGTCGGACAGGGAGGAGGAAGAAGCTGCAGCTGGAGGACACACCTGTGTTGCGGAGGGCGAGCTGGACTCTGCAGCAGGAGATGACGGAGGAGAAGTCTGAGACAATCCGTTCTTCTCAGAGGAGTGTGAGGACAGAGACTCCTGACTTCCCATCGGAGTCGTGCTGGGGCTGCTACTGAAAGTGTCACCTAGAGGGAGAAATGCAAACGAGTCACATTATAAAGAGACTGAATGACAATGGCAACATATAAGTCAGTCCATCACAACAAATATGTCAAATAAATGTTGTGACATGAAAAGGTATTTATGAGGGATGAGATAAAGGAGGCGTAAGCTGCAGAGAGACTCACTGTCATTGTCTGCCAGACAGAGAGCCGGAGGATAAAGACGGGCCTTCCTCTTCCCTGACGAAAGACAGATGGCTTTGTTCCTCCGAGGAGTCGACCGAGAGGACGGAGCCTGAGGTAAAGGCACCGACAGGTCGGGGGCCTCACCAAAAATCTGGAACATACAGTGAACATGCCTGTTAGATGTGTGTCTGTATGTTTGTGTATTTGTGTGGGTGTGTGTGTGTGTTTGTACGCGCACCTTGTTGTGGTTTTCAATGATTATCTCCACCACGATGTTCTGAAACTTGATGTTCATCATGGCGGCCACCGTCTCTTCCTGTGACCTCATCAGTGTGGGGCCGAAGATCATTCCCAGGTTGGACACAGTCATCTGGTTCTGGTCACTGTGAGAGGAAACCCTAAACACACACACAACACACACACACACACACACACACACGTGTTTTAAATATCTTATAACAGAGAAATGAGAGAAAAGATGTCGAGTAAAGTTTCAGTGCATGTACTCGATCCAATAAAATCCCAGTATGTAATAATATGTACATACTTGAAGAGGTGGTCGGTTAAGATGTCCAACATTGCTCTGTTTTTTTCTGGCAGCTTGTGTACAAGAGCATGAATCGCTCTCACTCTGTACTTCTGGTCATCATACTCTGTCAAACAAGGAAAGAGTGCAGAGAAAGGGATATGATAACATGGTGACACAATGTGCTTTTGTTTACATGACGTACAAAGTATGAGGTAGTAAATTCAAACCACACAGATTGTGTGTACTTTTAAAAGTGTCAGTAAGGCATCTTACTTGCAGCTTTGATGAATTCTTTATGCAGCCTGTAGGTCAGAACTGGTTCTGCCAGACACCTGCACGCACATTAGAAATCATGAATTCACAATTCACAAGAGGTGTTATTCAAAAAGCTGTCTTTGTACTGTATGTCACCTGAAATAATTCTTGAGGCCGCTGGTGATGGTCTTGTTGTCCCAGGCGTCTGCATCCAGCTGCATGTCAGGGGGAGCTGTGGATGCTACAGGAGAGTAGATAATACATTATTTATCTGCAGTGATTAAAGTACACCTACTATTCATTGTTCTCCTCAGGAACATAATAAAGAGAAAAGTGGGCCGTCTCTTACAGAATACACTCGTCATCAACCTCTGCACTTTGGAGTTGACTCCTCCAGTCCTGTACAGTCCCAGGGTGGTAATGCCTACACACACATTGTGAAACAGGTCATAAATCAAAAATGCATACAATACTGTGAATTCTTTTTCTCATATGAATATTTTAAGGAGGAGGAATACCTCTTGTTTCAACCAGTTCAATACACCTCTTGACAAAGCTGAAGCCGGCCTCGTTGAGAAATGCTGTGAAACAAACAGTGACCAAAACTTCTGATAAATTGCAAGACACATTAAAACTTCTCATTTAAATGAAGAACAGTATAATTAGGATACTTACTCTCCTCTTTCTTGCTGAGCAAAGAAGGCAGAGTGTAAATCTGAACAAAGACAGAAACAATGTTTATGTGTTAGTAAGACAAGTAAGACATTTCAAATGATGTTGCTGTATCATTGTTATTATTTATTTAATGGTGGACATATTCATACTGGTTCTTTTCCATCCATTGCCTCCATCCACAGCTGCCTGTTGGCCTCAGAGAGCGCTTGCAGGGTGATGACGCCATGTCTGCAGACAAACAGAGATCATTTTTACCAGAGCACAAGCCAACAGCAGCCATATCTCAATGTATTTAATCCACAGATAGTCATGTGTGCGTGTGGGCACACAGTCTCTCAGTTATCTCCCCTCTCACCTCTCCACCACCTCGATGTCAAAGCAGAAGCGTTTGTCGATTGAATCCGTCTTCCTTCTGACACACGAGCGCAGCTTGAACATCTCAGGTGTCCCATTCACCACGCCGTTCTGTAAACAGACAGATGTGTGTGCAATATGCACTCGACATGTGGTACTAAGGTCTGTCAAAGGATTCTCACAAAGTCTGAGCTTTTGATATCGTAGCAACAAAACAGCATTGCTCATTAGGACCATTTTGGTGTCTGCATGTTTAAACCCATCAACTCTCCACATTTTAATTTGCTTCAAAAATCAGAAACATTTATTTACAAAAACTTGACACTAGCTTTAAGTAAGTAATGCATTTCTTCTTCTTTCTGTCAAAGTGGCATTAACAGTTACTTAACTTGATAGTGCACTTTCTTGGTGGTGCATCAAGTCCTTGTGTTGCCTGCTTAAAACTACATTACCATTTCCATAGTAGATTTTAATGCTTAATGCCTTTTAGCAATTGGGCTTTAACATGTGTGGTTATTCATCTGTGCTACCAGCTCACCTGTCTGCTGGCTGGTCTGGCCTCTGTGTTGCTCATGGTGAACAGCTTGGAGCTTTTTTCATAAGTACAGTAGTATCTGGTCCACACGCTGCCCAAAGGACCTGTAATACATTCAGGCAGGTGTATGAGTGTCTGTGTTTCGACAAAAGAAAATCTGCTCAGGTAATTCTGGCGTTTGCTTTTCCATACAGCTTAACTGAGAGAAGAGAAAAGATCATTTTTGTGCAGCTCACGTTTCTCCTGTATATACAGATATCCCTCCATGGTGAAGCAACTGGGGGCTTTGAAGTCTTCTTCTGCAGATCGGATCCTCTTCATCAGCCTCTCAACCTCAGCACGTGTACTTTCAAAGTTATTGCGAGCCTTATCAACATACAAAGGAGACTGCGTTAAAATTAGTCATATTTATAGGCGTGAAACATATAAAATCTGAAAAGTTTAGTCAGGGAAAGGTTATTAATTACAGCTAAGTAAATTACTACAAGTCTTAAAGGGAAACTATTGTGCTCATTAATAATAATAATGATCTTGAGTTACAAAGTGCTTGTCAATAATTAAAACACACAAGACTTGAAAACAACAACTTTTAAAAGAACTGATAAAAGCACTTGAGTATATAAAAACCGAGGAAATAAAGACAGTCGAAATGAACTTAAAACACAAGTAAAATCAGGAAAGGCTCTCCGATGAAAGTATGTTTTAAGAAGGGACTTGAAAGAGATCACTGACTCGGCCGACCTGATTTCCTCGGGCAGACTGTTCCAGTGCCACAGGGCCCTGACAGCATTCTGGGTTTGTACTAGAACAGGTTCACATGCGTTAATATTCATATAACACTTTCTTTTCCTCATACTGTCTGTGTCAACACCTGTATTCACCTCCTGTCTGAGACGTTCTGTTTAACCACCTGCTTCTTTAAGCCTCCCTCGCAAAAAAGCCCAGTCTGCTTTGATTGGTCAGCATTTTGAGACATTACCTGTCTGTGATCTCTGGGTCTCTGCACCACCACTGCAGCCCAAGATTGATGGTAACGAAGTATAGCAGCACTATCTAGTTTGAAAAATCACCAATAAAAACTTCTAAAAACAGCCAGACATGTTCCAACAGGAATATGATCTAAAAACAGGGAGAAATTAACAATTCAGCAATCGCAATTTCATGTTTGCTTTGTTTTATGTATTGTGCTATGTAGTGTAAACACTTGCAGCAGGGCGCCTGAAGCAAATGAGCATCAAAAGAAATGCGTCATGAGCTGATGTCAGCTTGTCTCACAAAAAAAAAAGCAGTTGGAAACAAAGTATTTACAATAGTCTGAAGCCTGAGGTTGAGCCTGAGGGTTTTGCTCACAGGGATTACTTTTACATACAGTACAGGCCAGAAGTTTGGACACACCTTCTCATTCAATGCGTTTTCTTTATTTTCATGACTATTTACATTGTAGATTCTCACTGAAGGCATCAAAACTATGAATGAACACATGTGGAGTTATGTGCTTAACAAAAAAGGTGAAATAACTGAAAACATGTTTTATATTCTAGTTTCTTCAAAATAGCCACCCTTTGCTCTGATTACTGCTTTGCACACTCTTGGCATTCTCTCGATGAGCTTCAAGAGGTCGTCACCTGAAATGGTTTTCCAACAGTCTTGAAGGAGTTCCCAGAGGTGTTTAGCACTTGTTGGCCCCTTTGCCTTCACTCTGCGGTCCAGCTCACCCCAAACAATCTCGATTGGGTTCAGGTCCGGTGACTGTGGAGGCCAGGTCATCTGCCGCAGCACTCCATCACTCTCCTTCTTGGTCAAATAGCCCTTACACAGCCTGGAGGTGTGTTTGGGGTCATTGTCCTGTTGAAAAATAAATGATGGTCCAACTAAACGCAAACCGGATGGGATGGCATGTCGCTGCAGGATGCTGTGGTAGCCATGCTGGTTCAGTGTGCCTTCAATTTTGAATAAATCCCCAACAGTGTCACCAGCAAAACACCCCCACACCATCACACCTCCTCCTCCATGCTTCACAGTGGGAACCAGGCATGTGGAATCCATCCGTTCACCTTTTCTGCGTCTCACAAAGACACGGCGGTTGGAACCAAAGATCTCAAATTTGGACTCATCAGACCAAAGCACAGATTTCCACTGGTCTAATGTCCATTCCTTGTGTTTCTTGGCCCAAACAAATCTCTTCTGCTTGTTGCCTCTCCTTAGCAGTGGTTTCCTAGCAGCTATTTGACCATGAAGGCCTGATTGGCGCAGTCTCCTCTTAACAGTTGTTCTAGAGATGGGTCTGCTGCTAGAACTCTGTGTGGCATTCATCTGGTCTCTGATCTGAGCTGCTGTTAACTTGCGATTTCTGAGGCTGGTGACTCGGATGAACTTATCCTCAGAAGCAGAGGTGACTCTTGGTCTTCCTTTCCTGGGTCGGTCCTCATGTGTGCCAGTTTCGTTGTAGCGCTCGATGGTTTTTGCAACTCCACTTGGGGACACATTTAAAGTTTTTGCAATGTTCCGGACTGACTGACCTTCATTTCTTAAAGTAATGATGGCCACTCGTTTTTCTTTAGTTAGCTGATTGGTTCTTGCCATAATATGAATTTTAACAGTTGTCCAATAGGGCTGTCGGCTGTGTATTAACCTGACTTCTGCACAACACAACTGATGGTCCCAACCCCATTGATAAAGCAAGAAATTCCACTAATTAACCCTGATAAGGCACACCTGTGAAGTGGAAACCATTTCAGGTGACTACCTCTTGAAGCTCATGGAGAGAATGCCAAGAGTGTGCAAAGCAGTAATCAGAGCAAAGGGTGGCTATTTTGAAGAAACTAGAATATAAAACATGTTTTCAGTTATTTCACCTTTTTTTGTTAAGTACATAACTCCACATGTGTTCATTCATAGTTTTGATGCCTTCAGTGAGAATCTACAATGTAAACAGTCATGAAAATAAAGAAAACGCATTGAATGAGAAGGTGTGTCCAAACTTTTGGCCTGTACTGTAGGTTAACCTCATTATTTGAAACTCTGACCGAGTGTAACATGAACATCCATCACTGTCACACTGTTTATCAAGGACAGAAAATAAGGAAAAGCATAAAAGGTCCCCTTTAAAACAGGTAGTTATTCTGTAATGATTATTTTTGTTAATCGAGCAGTACTTTAAGCAGTACTACTAAGCTTCTGATCATTTTAACTTTGACTTTGCTCAGACAAAGTGTGAGCTGTAGCTGTCAAGGCAGTAAAATATGTGAGTCTGCGAGTCTAGGCCAAACTGTGTTCACACTGTGACTGAAGGTAGTTCAAATTGTGTGTTTCAACATGCTAGGAGTATCAGGTGTGTGAGGTTTCCACTTGAGGGCCGACAATGCCAGATGCAGTTGAAACTTCACATTCTCTAAATGGCTTAAGAGTTTGACCAGATAAAAGAAGTGATATCAGGTCCACATTTGGTCCCGAGGTTTGCAACAAACATACAAACTTACATTCTGCAGGTTGAACTGAAGCTGCTGCTTGTAGGGTTCAAACTCACTGGCCAGCTCGTAGCCCTCATGGTAGAACGTAAACAAACCCTGCAGGAAGGCTAATAACTGAAGATCAGAGGGAGAAATCCACAGGAAAAATGTTAGCTGGGGGCTTGGGAGTGTAGAGCATAATGAGAGGATTACAAAAGACTGATTGTCTGTCATCTGCTCAATCAATCAAAATGGGAGAAAACCCCCTGAAACTCTGTCTGTTGTTTGCTTTGCTGCCCTTGTTTACTCTACAACAAAGAGTTTCCCTCTCTGTCCGACGGAAGAGATCTCCATGCAGGAAGTGCTTCTACAGCAACAGGAAGTGGGCTTTGCCGATATGTATCATTAAAACATTTTTATCACCGGCCAAACAGAGTGTGTAATGTGTGTTTTTCAGAATCTGACTTTGCTGTCTTTCCTTGATCACATCTGTGTGTGTACACACAATCATTACTGGCTTGGCTGCAATTATGACTTAATGTTTACATCACTGCAAAAAATAGACTCATCAGTCACATTTTCCTGTGATGAAACATTGTGTGTTGGTTACTGTGCCTCCCCTCTGCTGCCCAGATCTATGACGGCCCAGCTGCTCAGTTAAAACTGTGCTAAACATGATCATAATGTTTGTCTGTGAACTCACCGGCTCCACAAATTCAAACTTTTTTCTCTCCTGCACTTCTTGGATCTTGAAGACGTACTGCAGCGAAGCATCATAAAAAACTTGCCTGTCCTTGCTCATCTGTGAATCAGCCTGCAACAGAAACAGAAACAACACCCATGCAATACTTTTCGTTACCTAACACATGTGGGAGGAAGTCGGTGCACATTTTTAGAAATCGAATGGTTTACCTCGTGTAGCTGTGATTCCTTCTTTTTAGAGGACAGGCTCAGGTGTTTCTCCAAAACAGAGTAATATCTTTCTGTCTCCTTGTCAAACTGCTTCTTTCCCTCCTTGAGGATGACAGGGACATAGAGAGGATGTTAGCAATAAGTAAAAGCAACCATATCAATCTCTATATCTGTCAATAAAGGTCTTTAAATTCACTTTTTTTTTTACATGACACATAAAGAATGTCACACTGGAATATATGTCTCCCCCAGTCCTTTAAGTCTCATCCACTGAGGCTGAAATTTGTCAATACGAGTTCAAATGCGATACCTCAGTTAAGATACCACTGTCGATATGACATTTTATGATACTTAACTTTGAGGAACATAAACATGTTTTTCTACAAAAACCTTTTTTATTGTTCATAAAACTTCTCAAATGCATTAATATTTAATGTAATGGGAACATAAGCCATTCAAGAACTTAATAATTCAATAAAATAGTGTAAAACTGGCACACTCATTATTTTGATCAGTAAATAACTAACAAAAAAATAGGTGAGGTCATGAGACATGCTAGTTTTCAGTTCTTGACAGTTAAACCAGTCCAACATCTTGATAAGTAAATAAATAAAAGCAACAAGACTAACTAGTCTGCAACTGTGTACTTAGGCACATTGGTGCTTTGAGCTAAAGACAATGCTGACATGCTGTTATCAAGCATGTATATTGTTTGCCGTGCTCACCATCTTAATTAAGCCTGCTCTATTAGAGCTGCAATAAATAATTAATTAATCAATTAGCTGTCAACTATTAAATTAGTTGACGCAGTGAGGTTGCTACAGCTGTGCAAATACCTGCACAACTCCTCTGATCTTTACAAGTGACAAGTTCAGATGATTTTTGGGATGAACTAATGAGCTTTGAGAAGCCACACAGCTATCATGAGCTGCAGAGGGAGCATTAATAATCTAAATGAAGAGACACTGCCAACATATTTAGGACAACAGCTATTTTCCAAACCAGCTGCAGCTCTAAGCTCCACATATCCAACCACTCTGTCTTGCTTCAGTGTGAGGATGTGCCGCTCACACACTCCTGCTACATTCTACAGGCCAAGGAGACGCTGCCATCAACACCCAGAAATGAGCTGTGATTTCACTTTCAGAGTTGGTCATTGCTCTGACCATTGTTTGAGACCCTGTAAACAGTATGCCACTGCTAACTCCGCCTTTATTTCTGTCTGAGAGAGAATGAAGAGAATTTTTTTTTTGATAAATTGAATTATAAGCCTTGAGACAGCTGCTGAAACCAGACACCAGACTGGCTTTGTGTTTACGCTGCCTCACTGAGTTCAACTTTCTCTCTGTCTGTGACGCGCTCCCTGTCTTCCCTCCCAGCGTCCGTTCCCATGACCTTGTTACTGACACTGGACTGTGATCCATCGTTTATCTGAACAAATTAGATTCTCTGACCACTGACTGAGAGACATACAGGGACCAGACCAGAGCAGGATGATCTGTCTGATCACCACCCACAGTGGTAGATAACTAATGCATGCAGCATGCTTAATGAGCTGAATGTCATGTATTGGCCTTTTAAAACCTCAGAGACTGTGTAAAGTTTAAATGTCACCTGTGAGTCAGAGGAAAAGTTAACCAGTTCAGTTACTTTGTGTTAATAATCCACTCAGCTTTCAAGTTATCCTTCAATTAATTTAACACCTGCAGCTGTACCTTGACAGCTCCAATCTGCTCCTTACGAAACCTCTCGAGCGGTGAGATCAACACATCATCAGCGTTCTGGATCTGAGAGGAAAAAATAACAACAGTCAGCTCAGTGTGTCAACAGTAAGACCAGCAGCGACTCAGTCACTGTTCCACGAGGGCTGCAGTGGTGACTTCAGTGTTAAAAATAGGTCTTGTCAAATCTAATTGTTAAGCAGATGCTTGTCTTTTATTTTTGTGACGTTTTGTGACACATTTCTGCTTCATTTAGAAGTAGATGTTGAAATTAAACCCTGAGGAAATGGTCCAATTTGATCCGAATTAGAATCTCTCTCTGCTGCATTCAGGGGATTTCAAAAATAATTTTAAATATCTCTAAATTGATCGATTGAAACTGGCTTATTTACTTCCTGTTTACCTTCAAATAATATCATAGGGACACACTGCACACACCCCAGTTTATAGTCAGTTTATGACTGTGATAATGGAGCATGTTATGGACTTTGCTCATGGTTGTTTTCCACAGACACACAAGAGATTACAGCCATGCTTACAGCTCAGTCAGGCTGCATAAAGCGTGGTGCTCTGAGCTAAATGCTAACATTAGCATGCTCACAATGACAATACTGACATGCAGATGCAAAGCAGGTATCATGTCCATCATCTTAGTTGAACATGTTAGCATGCTAGCATTTGTTAATCAGCATTAATCACAAGCTACAGCTGAGGCTGATATGGAAGACAAATAAAAATTTTGATCTGGTGATGGTGCTAGATGAAAGGTCACAGGATCACCAAAGCTATTCCAACAAATCCTCTGGGCAAGCTGAATACATGTCTAAAATTTCATCTGATCACACACATGCAAAATTTCACCAATCACAGCTAAAGTAATCATGATACTGTTCTGGTAATATTTCTGCAGCTGACTGTATAGTATGTATGAGAAAGCTGATGTTTAGACATGAGCCGAGCACTAACGACAGCGACAGAGCAGTTATCAGTGCTCTAGTGTTTACACAAAGTCTCTGCCCTCTTTAGTCATGAGCCAAAATAATGCACAGATCTGTCACGTCTTGCTTTGATCTGTCTGGTTGATTCAAGCATTAGACTTTAAATAGCTTCTCAGTCCTACACCATGACTTTACTTTCACTTCACTTCAGTTTAGTGCCACGCCGGAACCCAGTGAAAGGTCTGCTTTCTTTGTAAGTGCTCTTTTTTCACCACATCACAATATGCAGGGTGAAACGGAACACTAAGAGACTGAGGGGCATTGTTAAACTGCAATAATAGTGCTTTCAGGTTCAACAGGTAGGTATTTCAGAGGAATCCATTTTACTGGAATTACCCTTTACCTCAATAATGACGGTATTAGTGGAGGTTGAGACCTATCTGCAATGATGCAGTGGAAAAGCATACAATTAAAACACACACACACACACACACACACAGAAAGAAAGAGAAAAAGAGCAGACAAACACACACACACACACACACACACACACACATAGGACCCTTTTATGGACTTTCCCAGGCAGTCAGGCCTCAGCTCACAGTCTCACAGGGGAATTGGCAGAATAGGTTCCACATGGTTCCTCTGTAACCAGACCATGTACACAGCCACAAGCACACACACACACACACACACACACACACACACACACACACACACACACAGAGGACTATGCATAAGGTAGCGTACTCTGCACATACATTGCGCATGTGCAGAGGTTTGTCTGCGCACAGACTGTGCCAAACTCCAATCACTCCCACACAAAGCCCTCTGGTTGATGGAGGGTCTGTGAGTCAAAGACGTTTTTTCCAAATCGCCATGGAGCACTCACCGCCGCTGGCACAGAGTTCACAACAAATGTGTCAATCAGACTTGTGGGAAAACCAGATTAAGACAAGAGGCTTGAGGAAGTCAGCGCGTTGCATCACGGTGCCTGACACAGACTTAAAGTTTAAAACTGAAATCCTGGAAGCTATTGGATCTGACTTTGGTGTTCACAACTTGGTTTAGAAAGGGCAATTAGTCTAATGGTGTATTCAGTTCAGTACTGGCAGTCGGAGCAACAAGCAGAATTCTTTCTCTGTATCATTTCTCTGTTAAGAAGTGGACTCTATTCTATTCTATAAAACAAAGATATATTACTCATGATCATTTAATTGATGTCAATTATGTCGTGGATGATGGTGTACAGAACAAAGAAAAGCCAGAAAATGTCAAAAAATAACAGCTTTTTTGTTAATATCCATTCAAAGTTGTTGTTGGATTGTTTTTTAAACTGACATATATATCTCTACAGAAAAGGTTGACCCTGCTACATCTCATTAATATGAACAAATAAGAACAACGCTTTACATTGTGTTAGTTGACCTATTTACTGTACACCACTAGGCCCTAATCTGAGATTAAAACGGCCTCTCAAAATGTCCTCCATTTTGAAACTTTCCGTATGTTATTTTTCAAAAATGGACAGCATAAACCTGCATTTTAATTTTCTTTCTCACACATGTGTTTCCTTACCAGCCGTTTTCTCTCCTCTTCCATGGTGCTCAAGAGCTGCGAGAACTCCTTCAAGGAGTGAGCTGTAAAAGAAATTTCACACCTCAAACGTGGATCATATTCGATATATTTTGTAGTCTGAACATCTTGTTTTGTAGATCACTGGGGACACTTTCATCTTACCAATACTGATCTCATCATCAGTCTCAGCATCTCCAATACATTCAAACTGGAAATCCTGTAGAGACTGAGAGAACCGCTGAACAGCGAGAGAAAGACCTGAGAAAAACAAAAAGCAGTTCATTCAGTTACTTAAAGCTAGTCTCACAATTTTATTTTTGCCATCACTTATTTATACCGAACATAGTTTCACTATTTCCAATTTATGAACAAGAATGCTCAACTGGCATGAGTTTGCATTCTGCCAGTTTTACTCCCATTCCCCTGCAGGCTAAAAACAGCATCATTTATTCCCTCCTGTAATAAACTATTAATGTATTTTCCTACAAGCCACTTGCACATCATCCACTGCCAAGACATGAGGTGTCAAAGTCTGATATAAACAAACGGCCACACCCCGCAACAAACTCCACTTGACAGCCTTTAGTCTCAGATAACTGTGTTTACGTGTCCAAACAACACTCCAATAGTGTTTAATACCACCTCTTATTCTCTGAGGTGCAACAACACTTGGCACCACGAGGCTGCGTTCTCTCATTTACACACCCGTAACACTGGTCTGCATGCCAGCTGCTGAAGGCACTATTTCAATCACACCACTGCTTTATATACAGCGATTATAAAAACATAAGACTATCCTTTAGTAGAGGTTCTTAGCAGATTACTGCCTGGACATCAGGACAAACAACGGTGGTCAAGTTCAATGCATGAAAGACAAAAGCAGTGTCAACAGTTTTATCCTGCAGGAAACAAAAACAAAGTTGTTTCCATATTGTTATTTAAAAGATGTGGACAAAACTATTATGATGTTTTCTAGTGTTAATTAAATTTTACAAAATGTGATAACACATAATACATCTGTCATTTATATGGTCAAGAAAAATAATCAGGCCCTGAATTCTCAGTATCTGAAATGTGTTCAAAATATCTTACGTACTGCAGTCTACCTACTGCATGCTGTATGTTTCCATTAAGTGATGTCAGACTGTTTAAATGCAAATAATTTGTGGTCGGTTGCCTACAAAACTTTAATGTGTTTCACTTACTTTTATGACAGCGTTGTTCAGTTTAAGTGAACTCTCATTTGCTGCACTAAAAACACCGATAAGAGAGGAACACACTGATGACATGGCCAGACTTTGAAAAGGCTTTTTAGTCTATAAAGGTTTCACAATTCTCACAACTTCCCCCTGGGGATCAATAAAGCATTCTGATTTTGAAATGTTAGCATATCATGAATAGCAGCAGTACTGTATCTTGGTAATGTCCTATTGTGGTGACTCTGGTGATTGAGGCGCCAGTGTTCTGTACACAGTTTGACCTGTTCATGTTAATGATGTAGTTATTCAAGTTGTTCACAGACCAGCCGAACACACTCGTGTATGTGTGTGTGTGTGTGTGTGTGTGTGTGTATGGCAGGCTGCAGCGGTGTTAACACCAACAATGACCTCAGCCAGCAGGTGAGCCAAAGAGGCAGCTACAAAGTGTAGGTGTGTCTGAGCTTAAACTGGACGTGATCAAAAGAAACTAATAACAAATGGGAGGTGCCTGGCTTTTCAAAGTCTTCATTAGTTGATGTTGATATATGAATATGACAACCACCATTAAACTGTGCAACAGTTAAACGCACAACATCCAAGCATGAATCACTTGTGCATTCTTTGACAGATTTTCTGTCAGCCAAATACTAGTTTGTTATGTGCATATTCTATCTTTTTGTCACAAGAAGGTACCAAACTCATAATGGCTGAGACTATTAGTGGATCAGTTGATTTAAAGAAAATGAATTGTTAACTATTTTAGTGATTGTTTAATCATGTAAATCATTTATAAAGAAAAAAATTCCAAACATTTGCTGCGTCATGTCTCTCATAATGTGAGGAAGTGACACCTCTGACTGTATTGTATAGCTAATTGTATTGACTAGCTCTGGATTTCGTACCATTACTCAGACAAAACAAACAATCTGAAGACGTCACTTTGGCCCCTGAGAAATCAGAGGGGCATTTTTCTGGTGAATACTGTGCTTGAGTCCATTTTCAGTCAACAGATGGCACACAGTGAGTCTGCTTTGCGCTGTTGGTATTCCAGCTTTGCTCTGTGTTACTCTAAAACCAGTACATGACAGCACAGATACCTCACTGTAAAGATGACTTATAATAATAACATCATTGTTCATTGAGAAATATCTCAGTAGTGATAAAAAAGTTAACATTACCAATGTGATATTTGTCTTCTTTATGTTACATCTAGGCCTAATCATGGATAGATTACTGAACAGGCCTACCCCTGCCCTTCATCAGCAAAATGTCACTCAAATGAACACATATTGACCAGGAAGAGATGCAAAGGAGCTGAAAAGAAACAAAATAACTACAATAGAGGCGAAACAAATACAAAATGATGCAAAATGGCTACTATAAAGGGACAGAAAAAGAATGAAACAAATGATCGCAACCGATTAAAATCACTGCAAAGTTTGTGTGTGTGTTTTCAGTCATGTGTAGTTGTGGGGGCCTTTCACATGTCTTTGCCCAGGGGCCCATTGTCTCATAATCCGCCCATGCATTTAATGAAGTGGCTGAGAATATTAATAACAAAATCATTAATAGCAATGATTCTTCTTTTCACTCATCTCTAGGTTTAAAAACTGCATCTCCAAATTACAAACCATCACACATGACCAGACAAGGACATGTTTGTTTCTAACCTTACATGGTAATTTAAGTATGACCATTACAAACATGTAGCCTATACATAACAGTGTAACTAGCTACCTAACAGTGCTGCTCATTTTACCCCCAAATAACTGAATGCATGAAGATACTGAAGTCTTACGTGCGCTTAAGTCCCCACACTGGCTCTGTCTGAATAGATGGCCTTGGGGTTGCCTTGTTATCAGGCAGCAGACCGTGCAACTGTTTACTGTAACATGCACTCTTACCCCGAAAACAAAATATTAATCATGTTGTACTCACTTCTGAGGGCAGATACGAGCAGGTTTCCATCTTTGATGAGGTCTTTTATAAACCTGTTGGTGCGCTCCAGCTCTATCTCATGGCACTGCAGTCGCTCTCTGAACTCCGGACTGTCCAGGAAAGAGTCACTAAACTCCAGCGTCGGCAGACCCATCGATAAATTAACGCACACAGATAATTATTAGATATCAAAAGCAAAACGAGTTCACCGTGCCCTCGGTGGGACTTCCGAGAGAAAGCTGTGTTTCAATGGGCTCGGAGAAAGTTGGTCAGAAGTTTCTTCCAGCTCCTTTTTTTCATGCCTTTCTTAGTTTCCCCCTCAGAACTTCCGGACACTAGAACACAGGCAGAGTCTGTGGCGGACAGAGTTTGGCTAGGCTACACGACGAGCTCTACGCTGCTCCCCTCACCTTTTAATATTAATATTTAAATATAAAGCCGCCTGAATTCTTAGTGACCCTTTAGTTAATACAGAAAACACCACCAGTCGCGGAAAGAAAGCAGCAGAGCTTGATGTTGGACGTCTCAAAGCGGTCGGCACTGTGTCGCTAACTCCGTCTACATACGGCTCTGACTTGTTACTATGGGAACGGGAGACTCCTGCTGGCGCGTGCTGAAATCAGGGCAAAGTCTAATAAATTATTAATAATACTAATACTACTAATAATAAAAACCTGATCAGTAGGGCAGGACTTTTGTGCAATTAAATTACATCGGACATTTGTGCAATACTTGATAGATAGATAGATAGATAGATAGATGGATAAGTGCATAAATAGATATTAAAAATTGAATTAAAATTAAATTAAAATTGCCCATTCCACAGTCCAGTCCAGTTGTGGTGTGATGAGATGTCTCATCTCATCTCATCTCATCTCATCTCATCTCCTCTCCTCTCATCTCATCTCCACTTTGAATTTCTATGACTTCTGCATGCTTTCACCCACCATCCAAATGTCAAACTGTCTGGTCTTTTATAGCAGTGGTGGAAGAAGTACTGAGATCTTTTACTTAAGTAAAAGTTACTACAGTGCAGACATACTCTGTTACAAGTAAAAGTCCTGCATTCAAATGTTTACTTTAGTAAAAGTACAAAAGTATTACCATCAAAATATATACTTACAGTACCGAGAGTAAAAGTAAGCACTATGCAGTATTTGGCTAATTTCAAAAATATATAAAATATCATTTTATTATAACAATGTGTTCATCACTTCAGTGTTGCAGCTGGTAATCATATGCAATGCAGAAAGGACTCACAAAGTGCATTATTATAGTAGACTCTAGAAGATAAGTGTATACCAATGTAATTGCTAATAACTTTAACTTTACTACATCTAACATTCAAATGTGTATCTGTCAAATTGATGGACCTGAAAAAATAACTAAATGAGTCCACATGGTACAATATGCTTTTGAACAATGCAGGCCTATAACTTAATCCAAAATGCTATCAACATGCCAGGCTAGCAATTCAATGGTAGCTAATAATAATGGTACGGTGTTGCCATATGGCAACTTCCACATTTTAACAGTTTTATTTATTAAATGATCAAGTACAGTGCAATAAACTACAGAATAGTGAACTTACCTCACTTATTGTTGAGTATGTATTTTTTCCCCGTCGAAAAATGTCATAAAAATACTTTTTTAGATGATTTTTGAGGAGTCAAAGGCTCCTCCCTGTGAAGAGGTCTGCAGAAAAGGGCTTCAAAATTCCCTCTAGAAAGTGATGTGACAAATTTAAACACTGCTATTGGTTCTCTTAGGACCCCACCTCTCTTTCAATGCACTAAATCATAAAAGGGGAGGTATTGTGTGTGTGTGTAGAAGGAATTAAATGGGTTTGTTACCAAATGGCAACATCATACCATAGAGGGTTAACACTGATAGATATTCACACTCTTTTCATCAGACAGTGTAAAATGGAGTAAACCAATTATTTCACCAGTTGATCACAGCTGCTGTGTATAAATAAAGAAATAAGGGTTTACCAGCTGCTGTTTATCTGTCAACAATGCTACAGGTGCCAGTGAGGCGCCATGCACCCTCTTAGTGTTTCTCAAAGTTAACAATCCTTCCTTGAAAGGATCCTACAGAGGTAAGGCGAGACTCCTTCCTAGAATTTGATGAACACAGTTGTGTGACTTTTAGGGAGAATGTATCTCTGGATTATACTTTAAAAAAAAAAACACGTAGCACTCCATCATTGTTGTAAATTATTAATTTAAAAGCTTTTATTTTTTATCTAAATCACGTTATTTTAAACAACAACTGTGTTCCTGTGTCTTTCTAGTCTACTTTTGTACAAGAAAAATTCAATTAAACAAGAGTTTAAACTGGAAAAGTATCTGTTGCATGAAAATTAAAAGTACAGACAGGCTAGTATTTAAACCATTCATTTATGTTTAAATTAATTTTGTTATTACAATTAGATAAGCCAAAAGTAATTTGTAAACTAGGTACTTTTTTGAAGAATGTCCTTCCTCTTACTACTCTCCGGCCCCTAGCTTGTTCTTCACATCCTGGGCCACCTGTCACAGTCATCCAATATCCTGCCACACAAGATAGAATGTAAGACCTAGAATGTGGTTTTAATTGATTCATGCATGGGCATCATGCAGAAAATCTTTGCACAAGTCCATACAAACAATCAAAGCTACCATCACCTCCTCCCTCACCTCCTCTCCTGCAATAGAAATGAAAGTCTCCCCTCTGGTGTTAGAGGACAGCGAGGCTCCAGAACAGAAGGGACAGCTATATGTGGACAAGGCCCTGCAGGAGCTGAAGAACCTGGGTAGGGACCTACAGATCCTCTGCCTTCAGGTGAAGCAGCAGTTGGGTGGAAACCAGAGCTCGGAGGAGTGGATCCAGGTGGGTTTCAACATTGACCGCCTACTTTTTGGCACTTATATCTCCTTCATATTAGTCATCTTCATAACCCCGGGTGCAGTCATACAACACATCCCGATTATGCTGATTATGATTATTGTCTTTAAATATTTTGGGGACTTTTCTGAATTATTATTTGTTAAAATGATTCCTCATATTCCTCATCAGTTATTACTACAGAGAAAGGCTGAGGGTTGGTTGTATTTGTGCAGTTAAAAGTAACGCGTCTCCATTTTTACACTGAGCTGTCCACCTTTACAATTTGATATTTTGTGTTCATTTCTTTTATTTAAAATGATCTTGGTAAGTTAATTTGTAGGGCACTGAGGCACTGAAATGAATATTTGAGAGATTTTCTTGAAACTCCTGTTGTTTCTCCTCCCAACTTGTCAGTTACACAACAGATATTTGCATACTGCAACAGCTGGGTCCACAGGATTCACTCTACCCTGGAGGTTTCTTGTAAACATGTTCCTCTGTCCTACAAGTTCTTTTATTTGCCCTTCTCCTGAGTCTAAGTCCAGGACCTCATTTCCCAAAAGCATCTTAAAGCAAAGATGATTGTAAAATCTGTTTTTACCCCTTAAGCTTAAGAGATGTTTCCTTAAAGACAGTCTTGATGACAGTGATGATCCTGACTGTACTTCTCTGTAATATGATGCACTAATACAAAAGAGAATATAAGTCTAAACTCTCCCAGTTCCTCCTTTGCGTTTAATATTCATAGGAAAACATTTAGTTTGGGAGCAGTAAAACAAGTTGCCATTAATGGAAATCATCTCGTGTGTGTGTCTTTTTCTCTTTACATTTGATTAACATGTTTCAAAAACAAAAATAGCCTACACTGGAAATCATTTCATGCATTGTGTTTCAATTAGCATCCACTAATGTTCTCCAATCTGATTTCTGCAGCTCTTGACCCTTTTGTATTGTGCATGAAGTAGATTTGAGTTGGCCAACTGATGCAGGCCCACTGCATGCTGAAGTGTGCACTTATAATGTTTGTTCGGGGTGGGCCAAACTGCCAAAAATAAACAGACCTAACAAGTGAAACCAAATAAAAGTTGACAACAACATTGCTTGCATTTAAATGAAATGTAAGGGAAACAAAACTCACCTGTTTGCTCCTTTTCTTTATTTGACATGACACCATTGTTATTTTGACAAACATGACATGTAGGTGACCCAGTTGGAAATGCTGTCAGTGGGACAAGGTATGAGGTTCAGCTGACACAGACAAGATGATGGAGGTGAAGACAGTCAGGCTCATTTTCATCTGTTTTTCACTGCTTCACGGTAAGAAAGACAGATTTTTGACAGTTTTCCACAGTAAATTGACAAAACAAAAAAGACAGTTAGGATACTCTGTTAAAAGCTGGAATATAGTCAGCCGGGAGAAACTTAAAGAAATCTTAACTTTTTGAGATTTTTTACAAGAAAATACAAGCTAAGCTGAAAAATAATTAAATAGAAATTTGAAAGTTTGTGTCTTTTCTCACTTTATATTTAATAAGCAATAGAAAAAAAGATTATTAATTTAAAAAAAAAAAAAATTAATAATATGATGATATCGGCCTTAAAGTTTGATCTCTGTCCTGCATGATATGATGCATTTAGTTCATTAAGTCTTACCCCATTCTGTACAGCATACAGAGAATGATCTGCGTGTGAGCAAATGCAAATAAATACTTCTGTTTGGGCTAGCTCATGAATTTGATTTTTTTCCCCTTACTCTCATTAAACCTAGGTTTTGCTGAAGCACTGAGATGCACCAGCCCAACTCTTGAATCCTTGTTTGATGCACTTGAGAGAGAAGTATTTAATAAAAAACATCTGCGACCTGTAAAAAAACCCACAGATGCACTAAATGTTTCGGTCGGAATGACTTTGGAGGGAATTTTAGGAGTGGTGAGTTCACAAGTTGTACAAAAATATATTCATGCTTGCATAGAAACATGCGTATTTTTTTTTAACTACCATTAGTGAACTGATCATTCAGAATCATATGTCTCATCCCCAGAATGAAAAAGCCCAGTCCGTGACATCACTCTTATGGCAAGTCCTGGTAAGTTTTCAGAGCACTGACAAAATGTAAATTATTTATAAATACGTTAAAATCTTTTGGCATACCAGAAATTTAAATAGTCTGTAAATTGATGTTCAAATACCATGATCTTAACAATGTTAAACATTACAGTGTCTTATTGTTATTGTGTAAATTGTGTTTTTCAACATAGCATTTTCAAATGGAACTCCTCATATTGTTCTCTGTTGATACAAGTCACAAATATGAAGACACAAACATTAGTTTGGTGTTCTAATGAATATTTATGAGAGCAGGATGGTGTATGTTGGTTGTATGATGTAAAATAAATAACAGTGTCCATGTTTCCTCAGTACTGGTAACACTGAGGGAAGTCTGCACCTTGTTTATTGTCCTCAGAACGAGGCTGCACGCCGACATTTTCAGACCATAATAAAACAGGCTGCAGTGAGAGTCTCTCTCCATGGGATAGCCTATGTAAAAACTGGAGTTGGTGCATTTAGTCCTTCTAAAGCACTATTCGGACGGGATTAGTTTTACATAGGTACGTGGGGTAAAGTAATAATTACCATAGATTTTAGTCCTGTCCGAATGTGCCATGTCAGTAATCATTACCGCATGATGTCAGTAAAGATTAACGCGACTTTTACCTTCTGTAAAAGGGTCCCGGACAATTACTAATCCCGTGTGAACAGACCAGCAGTAAATAGGCTATGTGTGTTAGGGCTGTCAAAAAAAGTTCTAAATATATTCGAATATAGCCTACATATTTTTTATAAGTTCGAACCTAAATTTGATAATTCGAATATCATTAATAATTAATTAATAGGCTACTATTAATAATGATGTATATCTCGGCGAATCCCGTTCGGGCGGAGATGACTCGCAGAGAGGGACACAACGTCGGAAGGAGAGGCGCCAACGGAGGAGCCCGCTGCGCCAACACCAGCTATGGCGGGTGGATAGTGCCACGGTAATCCTACCGCAGGAGACTCTCGTGTGACATCAACGTCTGAACTGGCTGACTCACGCCAGGGCCACACTGCCCGCGGAAGCGCAGCGCACCGAAATTCTCGCGCGCGCCGGAGCACCTCCGTTCACATCAGACGCGCATTTCTCCATGCCGTCGACAAGCGATTCTGCTCCCAGCTCTTGTTTTTCACTGCCTGGCTTGTCAGATTCCCTCGCGGCTCGCGCAGAAAATAGACCAGACGCCGAACTGATCGCTGCAAATCGCGGAGCTTCCCGGCGCGGCGCGGCCAGTGTGGACGACACAGTCGGTTAACATGGGCGCCGAAAGGAAACTGCCTTCTCTTCTCGGCACTTCGAGGCTATTCGCGGCGCTTCCGCGGGCGGTGTGGCCCTAACGTTACTCCGTCGCCAGTGCAAGTCGTCGTTGATAAGTACGTCGCCACTCCTACGCCGTCGCCAGTGCAAGTTGTCGTTGAACATTTATTAAATAGGTCTACATTATTTTGTCTATTGCATGTTTCCACCTGATTCTTTTATACAGTCAGGCGGTGACGGAAGGGGGGGTTGCTCCTTCTCCTTCTCCTGGTAATGCTTGCATTGGCACAGGGCTGCCCCTGACCAAATTGGGGCCCTAAGCGAAATTTTATTTGGAGGCCCCCATCCCAAATGTATCATAGGTACAAAATGACCGTACAACAACTTGCCATTTAACTTGACAACCTTTACTGGCAATAACAAATGTAGTGTAGATACAGTAGTTTGGCTGTATGAGTCAAATAAAATAAAAAATTCAACCTGAAATAAATAAATAAATAAATATTGAATAAAAATAACTTCAAACTGAAATAAATAAATAAACAAATCTGAGTCACAAATAGCCATCAGTTACTCATCAAAAGAAAGTAACTTCCACCACCTCATTCCCCCACCCTTGATTAAACACTGAAAATAAAATAAAAGAGGAAAACAGGTTTTTCCTATTTAATCTTATTTTGTTATATTTCTCCCTCTCCCCTCTCTGGAGGCGTCCGATCTCCCTCAGCCCTCTGCCTCTCCCACCTTAATTAAACACTGAAAACAGAAATAAAATACAGAGACAATCTTTTCTATTTTCATCTGATTTAGCTATATTTCTCCCTCTCCCCTCTCTGGGATATTTCTTATCCTGTGCGAATCGGCCATTAATATTACCAACGTCCTGTGGTAAAGCGATATTACCCCACATGCCCATGTAAAACTAATCCCGTCCGAGCAGTGCTTAGACAAACGCAGTGGTTTAGTGTTGCCGTAGCCCATAGAAAAGACTAACTGCGAAGCTTTTTGAGGATTAGAATATATGTAATACATAAAACACGTCAAAATTACCTGTATAAACACTTGAAGATCCACTCATTACTAAAAGTGTATGTCATATAAAAACTAATGGAATGGTCAAAGTTATCGCACTGAAATTTAAAGCCACGGTGTGTAGGAATTTCTCCCATCTAACGTTGAAATCATATATTGCATTCAAACAGATGGCGCACTCTAGCGCCTCACTGTTTCAAACACGTATTGCAACAACTGTAGCAGCTGTGTACCAAAAAGCTATGATAACACTGATGAAACCATGTCATCCAATACTACATGGAGTATTCATTCAGGCTCCTACACAGACACACACGACACAAGTTGATTACTGTGCCGGTAACAGCTGTTAGTGGCCAGTGGCACTAGTGCCACATAATAAAGTCCCACTCTTTGAGCATAATGCAGGATTATGTATTATGCAGCATCACGAGAGACGGAATCCTCGTCGCCAACAAAGTGCAAAAGGGAATCAAAAAGGCAGCGTGACCGGCGAATTAAAAAAACAAGGGTCAGCATTGGGGTTGCATTTCCCAGGTGGAGAGAGCTGCTGAAGGAAAAAGGTAATACAATCACAGGCCAGCGCTAACAGCGGCGCAGTGATGCGAGGAGAGGGATGAGGCTGTTAGCGACTGGCCGCTAACAGCGGCTAACAGCCAACAGCGGCGCTGGCCTGTGATTGCATTACCATTCTCCCTCAGCAGCTCTCTCTACTTGGGAAAGGCTACCCCGATGTGGGCCTTAGTTTTTTTTTAATTCGCCGGTCACGCCGCCTTTTCTATTCCCTTTTGTGCTTTCTTGGCGACAAGGATTCCGTCTCCCATGATGCTGCATATGCATGATCCTGCATTATGCTCAAAGAGTGGGACTTTGTTTCAAATTTGCCAGGGTAGTAGCGAAGCGCCTCTTGCTCCTCTCCTTCGGCTCCTCAGTCACGCAGTGCTGGCCTGGCTCTCAACGAAAACGCAGGTGGTGCTGTATGTCCCTTGCTGGCGGGTGTATTCTCAAGATGGTGAAACGTAATGGAACCCCACAAACGACGCACAATGTACAAACAAATCCGAAATTCTCCTTTTACGAGAATAAGTCAGATTATTGGGGGAGGTAATAGTACACCAGTGATGACATATTTATGAATGCAGACATCAATTTTTGCCAATAAACAACTGAATATGTTACACAATGTCCCTTTAAGGTGTGTTGATGGATTCACGTGGTCAACACATGCACTGAGTAACATTACAAGTAAACACTCTGCCCCAAAAGTTGCCGGCAGTTGGCCCACTGAATTTTTTTTTTTTTCTCAGACTCCAGCTGCTGCAAGAGGCAGCGAAACATCCTTTCATTTTATAGTTACAGTAATAAAACTCTTCATGTATGAACAGTGGTTATATAAGCCTCAAACCAGCCACAACTCAGCCCTGAGCAGAGTGACCCCCAACAGAGGGGGGACCAAAAATGGGGATGTTAAAGAACAGTTCCATTGGTGCCATCCACAACGTTTCACAGTGGAAACGGAAAAAATGCGTACCGAACTGAACTGGACTGAGCCGTACCATACTGCTTGGTGGAAACAGGGCTTATGTGTCAGCCCTGCCACAGTCTGGCAACCAAGGTCCAAGGCAGGATAGTAATTTTTGTTTTTATGACTGAAACAGAACCCAGAAGTTTCCAGTTTCTAGTTTTGCTAATATTTGTTAGTAGTTTTTTTTTTATTGTGGTCTTTGGGATTTGATAAGAGCACGTTCAGCAGATGCACTGCAACATATGCAGAGGACAGAATGATGCATCTAGACTGGAGAGGGCTGTGGCCAGTGGAATTGCCCCCACCGCCTCCCTTAGTCAAAAGTGGGACTATTTCAACTTGTAACGTGTCTAACTTTGGTGGATCATAACACATCAAGTATTGAATTAATCTGCAGATGCTCTGCTTTATTATAAGACCAAACTTTTTATGGATATCAGTGTTTGAGCCACGATGATGACCAAAATGTAGCTGAGGTGATCTCTGGAAAAGTTGCAGTCCCTACAGGCTGGTTAAGAGGAGTGAGGAGTCAGCAATCAGTGACGATATGAAACAATCAGTAATATAAGTTTTTCGACAACTGTGAACACAAAATATTAGGCTGACTGGTTCAGTAGTTTGTGAGATTAGACAGACGGATACACACACACACACACAGTCATCAATGCGCACTTATGCTTTAAATTAAACTATGTAAAGAATGTACTGGCACAATTACGTGGTACATCATGCTGATGTTGTTCTGTTTAATGTAGGAATGGAATATAGAGGGACTGAGCTGGGATGAGAAGGAATGTGGTGTTAGAAGAGTTTCTGTCCCTCGAGACAAGCTTTGGATCCCAGACGTCATCATTGCGGAGATGTAAGTTAAAATGACGTTCAGTACTCTGTAAAGAAAACAAAAGTAATCACACCATCAATAGACCCTATCTCCTAGACAATGGCAGCAACTTTATAGCTGTTGGACACGCAGTGGTTTATCTTTCATGCTTCTTTTGGACATATTATTACATGTATTATGTACAAACACTTTAAAATATTTGGTGGTTATTTCACGAAACAAAGGGAAAAAGTCAGCTGAGTAGAACATTCATTACTTTAATGTACAATTATTATTATTTTAAACTTCCATGTTATTTCTTTTCAGCATGGATGAGGACACATCTCCTTTTATTCCCTACGTCTACTTATACAACACAGGTCGTGTGTATGATGATAGGCCATTAAGAATGGTGACCTCCTGCCGATTAGAAATCTACACTTTTCCCTTTGATATCCAAAATTGCTCGCTGACCTTTGGACCATTTCTACACCTTGGTAAGTCTGCAGATAAAACAAAGCCTTATCGCCAGAAGAAAATTTTGGCATTGTACATTTATGCAAATACACTATATTTTTACATTTTACATGTATCATATAAATGTTTGTACAGTGACTAAATATGTAAGCTGACTTTATCAGCGGGAAGTGGAGGGGTTGATGGATGGCGTGTCACATAGGCTATACGCCTGCTAAGCTGCAGACCACTGTTCTGGACCAACACAGAAACAACATTGTGATTTAGCAAGTCATTGCTGTGTTCATCGCGTTTTTTGTTTTTTGTTTTTTGTTTTTTTTAGGTCCCAAACGTGGGCGTTTTGTAGCAACTGGTTGCAGTCTGTCCAGCAGCTTTTTGGACACTTTTTAGTTTTTGACAGAGTCATCAGTGCAACCAAAACAGAACAAACTAACAAAACAAATGATTAAAACTCCACACAGAATAAAAAGAGTGAATAAATACATAAAATAGCATAAAAATAACCAGAACTGTAAGGTTACTCCACATTAAAATGCAGATTAAAAAAGATAGGTCTTTAATTTACATTTAAAAATACCAAAATCAAAATTTTCATTTCTGAGGTTAAGAGTTTAATTACTTTTTGTTGTTGTTGTTGTTGTTGTTGTGTTTTGCACTAATTATGCATTTCTAAAGATGAAAACTAAATGCTTTACACAAGTCAAGCCAAAATTTCAGTACGATTAAATAAATTAATTCAAATATCTTCAGGTCGTAACATTTACAAACTCAGCTTTGACAGCTCTGCTTTACTCATGTGCATGACTTCACACAGACTGAGCAACTAATATGGACAAACTTTCCTGAAACTGTATTCCAGTGGAAGATGTAAGGATGTTTGCAGGTTCCTCAGCTGAAGCGATCCTGGCGGAGTCTAGAAATGTGATGCAGATTCAAGGGGAGTGGGAGCTTTTAGATATCATAGAAGCTCCGAGAACCTTGAACATAACTGCTGGAAGCTACTCTGAGATCAGATACTATGTAAGTTATTTTATGTAATCATTTATTAACATGCGGAATCATTTATCCTTTCAGCATTGATTTTAATTATTTATGTGATTAATCCTGGAAAGATTAAATTGATAGGACATGCTAAAAATGCCAACATGAAAGTTTTTTCTTTCTTTCATTTTTGAGTTTAAGGAAGTGAGGGTAGTGGGTGTTTTTGTGGATGTTTTATCATAGGAGAAGCATGTCAACAGAAAACAATGTGAGGGCCAATGATGGATCCCTGAGGGGCCACCAAAAAGCATCAGAAACTGCAACACAGTTTCACAGGGGCTTGTAAAGGCCAATATTCTTGGCAAAAGTCTATTTTAGTGATGGTAATTAGACTGATATTGTAAATTCTCACTAAAAACTTTTGTTGTTTTATCTTAAGATTGTTTTGAGACGTAGGCCAGTCCTCTATGTTGTAAACCTCCTGATGCCCAGCTGCTTCCTCATCACATTGGACCTCTTCAGCTTCCTGCTGCCTCCCCATAGTGTGGACCGGTCCTCCTTCAAAATGACCCTCATCCTGGGCTACACCGTTTTCTTGCTAATCATGAACGATCTGCTGCCTGTCACTGGAAATTCAACACCTCTCATGAGTGAGTGACACCTGTGATAGTTTTAAATTAGCCAACTACACCTCATATTGAGATAAGGGCCATGCTTTTTCTTTTATATTTAGACTAGCGTTTCTTCTTGACCAGATGCCTTGCTGCATTATTAGTACCTTGCCCTCTGAAAAGCTGGTTCTCTTTGAAGCATTTTGCTCAGTCAGAGTGTAATTTTAACTAAGGTCAATGTAACAGCCCCACAAACTACATCCTCTGATATCAACATACAGTTAAACTGTCTCTAAAACACCTTCACCAAGACCTGAACATTATACCCTTTGTGATGGGAGGATTTGTTGCAGGACTGATAACCAGTAGCCATAACCAGTACATTGGCAACTGAGTGTGTAAGTTTGGTCTCACCTCACACTTCTGTTGCTAAACATAAGACATTACTACACCAACACCGGCACATGTAGACTTGAGTCAACCTCCTTAAGTGGACGTTCTACCTAAATGAAATGAATCTTGTAATACTGTACATGTGTTCATATATCGGCATCACAAGATATCGAGCAGATGCTTGAAAGAGATGCTACAACCCTAACCCTGGTTCTCTGATAGCACAAGTGAGCTACGAGAAATCTGTTACCCACCCTTAATGAATTCATTTTTAATGAAAGAGTCTCTTTATTTCTTTCCACCCTTTTTGTGTTTCCTGTAGATGTTTTCTTCTCGATCAGCCTTGCTCTGATGGTGGCAAGCCTGTTGGAGACGGTGTTTATCACTAACATCCAGCTCAGTGGTGACCAGCACGGTGTGATGCCTAACTGGCTCAAAGTCCTCGTGTTACGATATCTAGCTGTTATTGTTTGTGTCCCCCGGGCAAAGAGGAGCCGACACGTCGCAATGTCCCCTCATGCACCTGCCAGAGGTACAATAAATGATCTTTTTCCTGTAATTTTGTATAAAGTTTGTTTGAACAAAGTTCTTATGATATTAACTGTATAAGAAAATAGAGCATTAATGTTCATTCGGTCTTCTTGATCTTGGAAACAGTAATTTGTAAAAATGATTTGAAGAAATAATGGACATAGCTGCTGTGACGTCGCTAATGGGTTTGTCGACTCCTATTTTGGAGTAAAGCATTATGGATGTTGCCATCTTGGTTATTTGGAGCTAGATGTGATTATATTTGGGTGAGAGGCTGGCGCCTTTGAGGAGCGAGGGGTGGATCTGATTGAGAACACGACATCACTATCAGCAGACAGCCTGTCACTCAAAGTAGCCTGCCCTTAAATATGAGTAACTTTAGGCCTTAATTAAATGTAAACAGGTGAGTTGTGTGTCAGTGTAGCTGACTGGGAATCTCCAGGCAGGTCTTCCAGCTCTGGTGTTTAATTTGTGACCGCCACAGTGGGATGGCCACACACAAAAATGAGCTCATTATGCTGACCTCAGCAAATGCTGCTGACAGAGGACAGCTAAAACATTCAGGGTGGAACTCTTGTTTGTGGACTTTGGTTCTACATTAAAGACATAAATCTGCATGCACATATGCCACCAACCAAAGTGGTGAGTCAGAGTGACTGTGTTACACACCACTGCTGAACTCTACCTGCATTTGGCAAGTGTGTGAGTGCTTATGTCAAGCCCCGATTGCTGTCTGTTGTTTAAACAGTGTGTCACGCCATGCATCACACTAACTCTAATCTTGATTTTTTTTTTTTTTACAGATCCAGCAATGAATATCAGCAGTGTCTCTGTTGATACACCCCCTGTGACACCCCTTCATGAGCCAGCTCTGGATGAACTGAGAAAGCTGAGCAAAGATCTCATGGCCATTCGCCACCACATGGACAAACACTTCAAGGGGAACCATATGTCACAGGAATGGCAAATGATGGGGATTGTAATTGACCGTCTGCTATTCGGCTTGTACGTTATTTTCATCTTGATCTGCTTAATCACCATTGTATGTGTCTGGACCTTGAGTAGCTCACATGCAAGTTCATGATGAGGAGAGCTTAATCACACATGCTTGTTTTGATCATCAGCAAAAGTATGGCAGGTTGGCTGTTTATACAGTTATAAAGACAAAATGAGAAAAAATAAAAGTAGTATACACACACACACTGGACTCTGCGCCAACACATGCATCCACCTCTGGAGAGGACAGGAGACATGAGCACAGCCGTAGATTTCTCCTACCTTTGGGACAAACACATAAAATGTCCCATCAGGATTGGGTATGTATTTGATGAAATGATCTTCCACTATTATTTCTATGTCATTCTTTGTCCACTTAATGTTGATGTTGGGAGGGAAGGAGTAGTTGACGAAGCAAATGAGAGTATTTTCTTCTTCTGTAATCACTTCATCTTTGGGGCAGGTGATGACATCTGAGGCCTGTACTACGAAGCCAGTTCAACTTACCCAAGATATCTTCTCGTTATCTGGCTTGACTAACCCTAACATTGACCATCTGGGTAACCGGTACTACAAAGCTGGTTATCAGCTAGTTCGGTCAACTCTGGGTTTTCCTATCCAGCCACGAGCGTGTTCATGTCAAAGAGGTGAGGGTGTTAATTACAAGCAGCATCATCACAACCATGAATGAATTAGGATACTTCATATGATATCGTCCATGGACACTGTTTTCTTCAGTGATCTGATTAGTCAGAGGTCGGGGTGTTGACAGGCTGTGATCTGATACCCTGAAGTTAACCTGCTCCAGGGCAGGTTAACTATTCAGCATAAGTTAACATGGTGATTTAACTCTGTAAAAAGAGAACCAGCTTCGTACGACTGAAAACCCAGAGTTAACCCTGAAGTTACCTCACTTACTCCAAATCCTGCTTTGTACAGGCCTCCGGTGTCTCTGAGGGTTTAATTAAGACATAACATTACGTATTTAAATTATGCAGATTTTTGTAAGAAATACAAATAAAATGCTGCTGTATCTTTGGCAAATATTGAAAAAAAGATGAATAAAATAAAGACAAAATGAAATGAATAGTATTATGTTGTAGTATTTCTTAGTTTTCTTTGTAGTTCTAGTGAAAGATGAACTGAAGGAACGACTACAATGAACAGAACGTATTTCAGTGTCTGTATGAATACTGTAATCTGTTTCAGGGCAGACTTGAAAATCGTAAACCTGTCCTAAAATTCACTGAAACTCACCTAAAATGCCTATCCAATGCCTACCTGAGGTTCATCGAAAGTTGCCCTTGTTCCATTTTTGAAAGGTAACACTCAACAACAATCAGAGCCACTGTAAGCACTTCTGTTATTGAATTAAAGAAATTTCAACACACTGAGATGCTGCAGATGACTAGAGTTGGGAGGTACTACCTGGAAAACACAATTTTGGGCCATATCTTGAAGCCTCAGCTAGTCCATTTTCAAAGTAGATAACAATATCAGAGAAATAAACATCCTAAATATGTTTATTTTTAGGCTTTGTCCAGGCGCTTTTCAAGAAAAGAGAGTTAAACAATGTTCTGAATGTGTGAATGTGAGTGATAAGTAAACAACACAGACAGAAATGTCTGTTTAGGAGCTGACTTAAATCTTGTGCAGGGTCTTTTGTATGGGATTCAAGTGGATACGTAAATCATGAATGAGATACTTTTTTAAAAGACAGGTATTAATCTTTTATCTAATTGACCCTTCGCTAAGTTCCATCCCCGGACGCAGATTGGCCAATCATAACGTAGCATTGGGCCGGCTCAGACCAGAGTCCAGCAACAACACAGCTGTGCTCCACTGACTCTAATGCAATCGTTTCAGATTTCCCTAGTTTTCAGGCTGGTTTTGTGGATTTGGAGCTAAATGTCGTGCCTGGGGCACGTCATGTATTAATGATAGTGTAGGGTTAGCTAGCTAGCTACTGAAGATATAGTCTACTGAATGTATACACATGCTGCTTTTGCTTTTTAATGATTACAACAGTGAAAAAAGGCCGACCCTGCTGTACAGGAACCAGTGAAGGGAAGCAGGGAAACTTTGCTGATATTCAACCAGCTGTGTGTCATTGCATTGTGTGCAGATGAGCGTTGTTTGACTTCCCCCGGAAATCCTGCCAGACGTGCTGGCAGAAGCACAGGGGTGAAGCCAAACACTGCTCATCTGCACACACTGTGATGCCACACAGCTGGTTCAATATCAGCAAAGTTTCCCTTTATATTCATTGTCTTGTGTGGCGATCAGCAGTGATGTGGTGGTTCACTTTTACACTGTGATCTGTAGCCTATAGTTCGGCTTTAGCTTCTAACTATCTTCTAGTGATTCTCTCTGGAATCACTGTTTCATTTTATAATATTTCTTCAGGAAGTGCAGTCACATACTCTGGTGAAAATATGCACTCTCAATCTTGAAAGTCCGTGACAGATTAAGTTAAAACTACTCAACCTCCCTCAGTCCACAACACACACAAACTGGTCTACCCAGAAGACTACTATGTAATGAATGGAAGTGATTTGCAGGTTTGCAGAAACACTCTCATCAGAGAATACCTCTGAATATATTAGGTAAAATGATTTATGTACAAGTACAAGTATAAGGTTGTCTACTGAGAAGTTACAGGCTGAAACAGGCCCTCTAATGTGACAGGAATATAGCTGGGATTGATGCCAGCTGAACACTGGGAGACACAGAGCATTGCTGAGCGCTGGCCAAGTGCTCCAGGGCAACCACTGAATAGACAACATGTTTTCTCTTTTTTCTCTTTTGACAGCGTGGTGCGAGTGAATAAACACAACTGCTCATCATTATACTCGCTACTGTACATTTTTACCTGAGTCGTTGATGCGAGACTTGATATTTTAGACATGGCTCCTTTTGAAAAAGGCTCAGCTCGGCACTTCTGGCTTTCTGAGAAGTGTCTCTTTTTTTTTTTTTTGTCCCCCCCTGTTAAATCAGCCCTACTTCAAAACCTTTCATACAGGGCCATGTTTCAGCTCTCTGTTGGTAGCCCGGCTGCTTTATTGTCTCAGCTGGTAACTACTGTATCTGTCACTCACTGGAGAAGAAGTGAACACCATGACTACTGCAGTAAACAAGCTTTAAGCAGCTCTTTGTATGGTCGTGCACACGTACAGACAGTACAGAGAAATGTAGACAGTATAGGGAAACACTGCAGAACTGTACCACAACTTGTGTTTTTCTACTTGTAAGGTAAGCAACACACTAACTTCCTCTTCTCAGAACTGTTTGGGGCTTCATACTAGCTTTAAAAAATACAAATAATGTATATAATGGGATATTTTTGAGGCAGTTGTGTCTACTTTCTACTGAACACACCAAACCTGTGGTTGTTTTTACAGCATTTGTTGCACCACAAGCTGAAAGATTTACAGCAGCTGGTGGTGCCAAGAGCACAGCTAGGAGCCAACAGACAAAATGTTCATCAAAAATGCCAACCGACAAAACCCCCGCCGCCACTATGAATTCTTTCAGCGCAGTCGAACCTACAGGGGGGAACCGCCGGCAGTGGCAGGTAAATGTCTGCAGCATCAGACATCAGAGTTTGTGATGTTCTGTGATGACTCATTCTCACTTTAATCCACCCAGATTATTCTTCTGTTAAAATACATTGTGGCTCATGTTGGATAAGTGCTCCCCATGGTGTTTTAAAAATAAATTTGGTTTGCTGTTTGGATTTGAAGATGACTTCAGCATCACTGCTATGCAGTTATTTTAACTGGGTTCAAAGTAACTGGGCCCACAGCTGACGTCACTATATTTTACAAGGATAGACTATTGGCTTGGGGTTTTTCCAGTTCAAACGCTAAAATAAAAAATACCTGATTTAAAGGAGTTCAGCAAATGTTAAGTGAAGTTAGTCCAGCAGTGACGTGTTGACTACTCCAAAGTAGTTTGTTAAAGAGAAAGGCATTTACAAACACTGACCTAATTTGACTTCTCAAAGTGCCTGATTAATTCCTGTAATCAGGCACTTTTAAAGAGCACTTTTCACCCTCTCTGGTTTGTCCTGACTTCCCCAGGATTTCTCCTCTACCCGGACACTCCCGCTAAGATGGAGACCACATCACGAGAAGCTTTCTGCTTCAGACCCGTCTCACAACAAGACAGAGGCAAAGGTCTGCGGTCTTATCTCAGCCTAGAGAGTAAACTCATTCTGTCTGTTTTAAGATAAGGTGTGAGTCAGTATGTGTTGTGTTTAATGGATGTACTATGTGTGTGTTTTGGAAAAGTTTTAGCTGTGTATGTGTGGGTGGAGATTAGGAAAGTGAGTTTCTGAGTTCTTTTATGTAATGGTTTAATCAGGCATACGGTCATTAAAATGAAATAATAACAATACAGTTACTAACGCTTAAAGGTCCAATGTCGAGGACCAGGGTGCCCACACATTATCATTTAATGTAATTTATTTTATTTTATTTATAAGGACAAAGCACATTAATCAACATTTCTGTAAATGTGCCAGTGTTAGCCAGCTGGCTAATTTTCAGCTGCAGTCCTCTGGCAAGATGCTTTGAAACCAATGAAATGGGCAAACTTTCAAAGCTTTTCCATGACTTTTCAAGGACCCATAATATATGGTTTTTTTCTTGCCTCACTGGCCCAGCATTTTTCAAACATATCAGATTCAAACTCCATTTAAACACAATTTCATCTAGCTGGCATACATGAAGGGAGAGGTGGAACGCAGGGAGAACATACTTGACACTGGGAGAAGATGGTGCTCTCCAGGTTTAACTATTTTTATATTAAGTCTTCTTCTACTTATATGAAAGTAGAAGACTTGAAGAAGGGGAAATCATTTGGGATGTGTCAACAACAACAGTTAGAAGGAGTTCTAATTTTTTTTCCAAATGTTGCCTCCATAGACGCTGAAAAAAAGATTCATAGGATTATCCATTACTGTGTATGAAATGAAACCCTTACTGATGTTGTCATTACCCTTCAGGTGATCATATCGCCCCGCACACACAACAGGGGTCTCGCCGTTCTCATCCCACATCCTCGAGACAAACAGGAAGAGGAAACAGCAGCAGGGACGGGGAGCCAGGGGAGGACGAGCAAGAGGGCGACCATGATCAGACAGCAGTGACAACTGAACCACACGTGACAGAGATGCAGTCTCAGTACCAGAAAGATTTCCCTCCTCCATCCTCGAGCCACAGGAGGCGAACACCTGCATTCCCACAGCCAGACAACATCGGCATCAACCCTGCCTTCAGGTGAGAGTGAGGCTGTCAACATCACAGTGCGCTACAGCTGAATGTAGAGCAGCTCATCAGTGTATGTGTTTCTGTTCACAGGATTGAATTTAGCACCATGCAGAGAGAGCATTACCCCATTTGGCCCATGATGGATCTCAGGAGTGCTGGGAGGCTAAGAGAGAAAAAATGATGTCAAAAACAGTCATGTTTAAAGTTATTATATTCAATCAGCTGGCTATTGAACCCTATCAATCTCACACATTTGTTTTTATAATCAGATTCTTTAGTTGCTTTTGTTTACTCTGTTACATCAGGGTTACTCAGGAGTCACTTCCTTTCAGACAAACTCCTTTCTCACATTTAGCTTCACCTCATATAACATCTGATGAATTTCCCAGCATCAGGTCAGTCTGATGAGCTAATGGACTGATGATGTGTCCAGGACACGGAGTCACAGGATAAGACTTGATAATCTAATGCTAACACCAGACCTTTTTTTTTTTTTTTTTTTTTTAAAAAAATAGATGACTTTAACATTTCCTATTGATGACTTCAGGCAGACATGCAGTCAGCTTGGGTGAAAACAACCCACCCAGTGACTCATGGCTGAAACATGATGTAGGAATCAAACAGCTGAGCTAGATAACTTTTAAATCAAACAATGTATGTTTAAAGATATGCTATTCAGTATATGATTTTATGCATTTTTGTTCTGTTCTGACAGCATGAAAATGTAAGTTCAAACACAAATGAGCACTTTAGGAAATATCTGAACATGTTTTAATGGCAAATGACAGACTTTTAGAATCCAGATTGTTGACCTTTGACATTTGGCTGAAGCTTAATATGTTGGATCACAATTACAAAGCAAACCTACTAGTGGCAGAACGATATATAAAACACAAGAAATTACATTTAACTGCTTCTTTCATCGAGCAAAATTCAACCCATAGTAACAACAGAATAAAATCTTAATTTTCCAGGAAGATGAAAAGTGACACCATTGTGTTAAAATTATTTTTGGTTTATTTGGTTTTCTGCCCTTGTGTATGGAGTCAGTGTTGCACAAATCCTCATCGGTGGCCTTTTACCCAGTATGACACTTTAAAAATCTTCATCAGTAAAGCATGTATGACATAGAGCAGTGGTTTTCAAACTGTTTGTGCCCAAGGCACTCCAAAGGGTACCAAAATCTCAAGGCACAATAGACTCTATAACCTATGTCATCACTCTTATCATGACATGAATGTTTGTTTTTATTTACTTATATCAAATAACAGCTGACAACCATTAACACATCCATTTAAAAGGGAAATAATGTAGGATAAAGTGATGTGTCACACACTTACAATTCCCTCGCATGAACGGCAACAAGAAGGTCCTGTGAAGGTTTTTTAAATTAAATTAAAATCACATTTTTTGGGTAGAGTTCGTCTCTTTATTTGGAAATGGGTGCACACAACATACTGATTAAAAAAATAATTCATAACTCTTTGTAGAGGCACAGTTGAATATTGCAGTAATTATGTGTGGCTGTCAGAAAATCTCACGGCACACCACTTGAGAACCACTGACACAGAGAGGCTACATTGGTAAACTTCCTGTTTTAAGAAATCTTACAGTGTTTCAACACTGTGATACTTAAGATTTCAAAACAGAAAGTGAATTGTTGTACTTATGAAAAGAGACAATGTGCAACAGATACAATCTGATCTACTTTGTGTACTCTGTGGATGGTAGTAAAAATAATGACATTTTGTGTATTCAGCTGCAGTTTCTGCTTTTCAAGCTTGTGTTTTGTAAAGTTTATAAGGCTTCACTTGGTTGGAAAACACACACTGTAAAAAATTTTTTTTTGAGAAGTCAATCATTTCTACTTACGGTGCATTTTTTAAAAAATTTGGTGAATTGTTACACTGTTGTTGTCGCTGAATTTACACTACAAAAGCCATGTTTTCATGTCAGTCAGATTTCCCTGAGAAATACTCAAGAGCTGAAAAAGGCAGCTCCAGATCGACATCCCATTACCATACAGTGCAACTGGATGAGTGTCAACCAGAAAACTTGTCAGTCCACACAGAGCTGCAATGATCAGAAAAATAACTGATCAACTTGGACTTCGAGAAACTGGGATGTACATTGTTCACGTTTTTCTGACATTTCCTACACAAAATCAGGATTAACTGGTAATGAAAACAATACTAGTTGCAGCCCTGATTCCACACCCAACCCGAATTAATGATAACATAAGAATGTGCTCTGTGACTGAAATGTTTAGTCTGTCAGTCCAGTCTCCTGTGTGCAAATTTGGCTGAAGTGAGCTGACACTCCTCTTCACTCCACAATTGGCATAAACTTCCTCCACTGGAGGCAGGCAGCTGGACTGTGGATCAATCATCCGTCACAGACAGATCACAGATCACCTTTAAAAGGGGTGAGATTATCTCCGGTGTTAAAGATATGGGCTTCATCTTCTGTCCCGGTGCCTGCTCCTGTCTCCGTGTCTGCGGTCATCCCTCTCCCTGCCTCTGTCCCAGTCATCTCTCCTCCCTCTGCTGCTGCCCCACTCGGCCTCTCTGTGTCGGTCCCGGTCCTCCCTGTCCCTCACCCCTTGTCTATCCCACTCCCTCCCTCCACCACCGCCTCCCCGTTCATGCACCGGACCGACCGCGAGGTTAATGGGTTTACGGAAAGGTCTGTCTCTGCCACCAAACCGCAGCTGTCCGGACTCTTTCTTCCCCCCCTGCCCGCCACCAAGCCGCCGGGGGACCCACCCTTTGAGGGTCCTCTCTTGCTCAAAATCCACAAACAACTCGTGCTGGTCCACCACCAGCTTGTTGGCGTCCCGGCGGGCCCGGACAACCGACCGCTCCTCCTTGTATTCAATGAAGGCGTATCCTTTGGAGAAGCCCGTGACGATGTCCCGGACCAGCCGGAGCCGCTGAATGTCTCCGTACTTGGAGAACACTTGGTGCAGTTTGTCCTCTGTAGTCTGGGGGTTCAGACGGGACACAAACAGGGTGAGCAGCGGGTCTCCCACGACGCCTTTGTTGGGCTTGTAGCGCGCACCCATAGCCCTCCATACCGCCCGGTCATGGGGCTCCACGTCCGTGCCGTCGATGCTGCCAGCTTTCAGCGGGTCGTACACCTTCGCTATCGGACTCCAGTCAACCATGTTCCTCCTTCTTCAATACAGGCGCTACATTAACTAATAATTAGCCACAGACCCCCATTAATCCCGTTTAATGTTTCATTCCTGCAATTTACCCCAACAGAAAATATCCAACGGTTAATGCGCGTGCAACAATATAAACATTCCGTAGACTTCCGGTCCGTCACCTTTTAAGGTTCCTAACGCGATTAAAGGGGAACGTGACCTAAATTAAAATGTAAGTTATTTCCATGGCTTAGGAAAGTTCAGTCAATATTTGTATGAACTACTCTCTCTCAAAGCCAGAAACCAGAGAAGTAAATCTCAAACTTGATATATATATATATATATACACCTAAATGAGCCTCATTATATTGTAGTGTCGTCAGTTCTGGAACAGAAAATGTGCCCATATACTCGGAACATTTCCCAAGGTGCTTTCAGTGTCATCTATAACACACACGTAAACTAAGTGTTTGAAATACAAAGTTAGAATTTCACTCAATGATCCCAATTTAAGGCCCACAAACTACTTTTTTTTTTCGAGAGCCTGTGATCATTAAACCACAATCTTCATCAGTCAGTGGAGTTTGCTCAGTTGTCATAATCTGCTGAGCGGTGAGCTTGACTGTTATGATTTAATCCATAGTACTTTTAGGGACTTCTTATTCATATTGTCTTAAAAGCTAAGGCTAGAATGTCTCTCTTGACCTTGAAAACAGAAGTTTGACTTAACAATCCCCACTAAAGGTCCACCTACTATATAAACCTATGTTTAAATGTCTTCAGGGTCTACAGAGCATATATATATATATATATATATATATATATATATATATATATATATATATATATATATATATATATATATATATCACCTGTATTTTGTTCAGTGCACTTTTCATTCATTCACTCACTGATTTATTATCTGTAAACACTTATCCTGTTGGGGTCATGGGGAGGCTGGAGCCTATCCCACCTGACACTGGGTGAGAGGCAGGGTACACTCTGGACAGTTTGACTATCACAGGGCTGAGACAACCATGTATGCTCACAGTCACACCTGTGTGCAATTTAGAGTCACCAATTAATCTAAGAGAGGGTCCCCGTCCGGGTGGCAGGCTTAAACCTAAAACCTTCTTGCTGTGAAGTGAAAAGTGCTAACCACTGCTCTACCATGCCGCCCTTTTTTCAGTGCACCAAAGTACACTAAAGCTCCATAACATGAAATGACTGAATGTCAACTCTATACCTGTGAATTCAGAATTTCATTTCTGTGTGTGAACACTTGTGACACAGGGCACAATACTTAAAAAAAACATGATTTAATAAAACAGTGAAAAACATTTTTTGGCTCCACAAGACTCAGTTATTACAAAATGATAAAGACGCTGTCACTTCCCTGCTATGTACAGTTATTTTTGTGTTTTATCAATTTACTATAATCTGATATCTAATGTACAGTATTAAACAGCATTGAAAGTTGAACAAAAGTTTTCTCAGTCTATTCAAAAAAGTCAGTTCTCTTCAATAGATGTGTGTAATCTGCAGTTGTCGTGGATGGATGAGCTGTCTGCTCCTCAGCTCTGCTCCTGATCCATCAGTTCCTGATTGCCATTACATGTCCTCCACGCTCCATTTATATGCTGCCTCCTGGCCAGCCTTTTTATCTGCAATTCGGGAGTAGCGTTTCTTTTCAAAACCATTTGATCTGCAAGACACATACAAATAAAATACCACCGTTAATTCTACCAATCACACCCTCAACTCCATCTTTGATTTGATGCACCAAAGCAAACCTTCAGTAACGCTCCCAAACAGGTTCAATTTAAAGGGAAATTTCGGTTTATTTATTTCAACCTGTCTCCTATCGTCCTAAATTTGTTCCAAGTGACTAATGACATAAAAATAATAGTTAGCATGTTAGCCGTTAGCCTAGATACAGCCAGGGCGCATAGTAGTGTCAGACCTGTTAAAACGTAAGTGAACGGGCATACTTCAAGTGCAAAGTTAGTCCACTAAACAAGCTTTTTTTCCCACAAAGATCGCCTCATATCGTTAGGATAAATGTCAGAGAACATCTAGAAAACGACATGTAAACGTGTTGTCTTACCTTACCGGTGTGCTACCATGTTTGTTTACCATTTAGCTCTGCTTTCCAAAGCGCGGCTGAAATATCGCGAGAACAAGCAGCGATCTCATACCATGCCTGAAATCTCGCGAGCTCTAGATAAAGCCCAGCTGGATACTAACATTACTCCAGGTGGAGGTGTCTCGTCCTCGGTCACATCCAGACCTTGAAAATAAGGCTGCAACCAGTCCTATTCCTTGCAACAGAGGCATTCCTCTTCTGTGGGCACTGGGGCACAGCATTCACAGGTACACCACCAATCTCCAGAGCTACGCAGCCTTGCAGCAGCCATTCCTCCTCTCTCGTCCTCTAACGTTACCTGTTGCGCCTCTCTCTCTCCTCCTCCGTTCTTCAGTTTCACGAGGCTCTTCGTCAGTGTATTCTGGCTCAAATAAATTGTTTACCATTTAGCTCTGCTTTCCAAAGCGCGGCCGAAATATCGCGAGAACAAGCAGCGACAGCTGGAAGGCAGAACCGGACAGTAGCCTGAAAAGTTCATTCATTTATTTTATGAAAGATTTATAGAATAATGGCTGACTTTTTGCCAGACTTCGACTTTCTGGTGGAGGAATTTGATTTTGGAGAGTTTGATGGCCGCCCTTATTTATTTGAGCCAGAATACACTGACAAAGAGCTTTGTGAAATTGAAGAACGGAGGAGGAGAGAGAGAGGCGCAACAGGTAGAGAACGAGAGAGGAGGAATGGCTGCTGCAAGGCTGCGTAGCTCTGGAGATTGGTGGTGTACCTGTGAATGCTGTGCGCCAGTGCCCACAGAAGAGGAATGCCTCTGTTGCAAGGAATAGGACTGGTTGCAGCCTTATTTTCAAGGTCTGGATGTGACCGAGGACGAGACACCTCCACCTGGAGTAGTATCCAGCTGGGCTTTATCTAGAGCTCGCGAGATTTCAGGCATGGTATGAGATCGCTGCTTGTTCTCGCGATATTTCAGCCGCGCTTTGGAAAGCAGAGCTAAATGGTAAACAAACATGGCAGCACACCGGTAAGGTAAGACAACACGTTTACATGTCGTTTTCTAGATGTTCTCTGACATTTATCCTAACGATATGAGGCAGTCTTTGTGGAAAAAAAGCTTGTTTAGTGGACTAACTTTGCACTTGAAGTATGCCCGTTCACTTACGTTTTAACAGCTCTGACTATACGCCCCGGCTGTATCTAGGCTAACGGCTAACATGCTAACTATTATTTTTATGTCACTAGTCACTTGAAACAAATTTAGGACGATAGGAGACAGGTTGAAATAAACCGAAATTTCCCTTTAATGTGGAGGCCAAAACTGTGATCACTATTGTTGTACAATTACTTAAAACAACTGCATGACATGTAAGAGAATAGTATATATGACAGAAGAGGGACATGTGGTCACATTAATCACATTACAAATGCATCCCTCTTTTGGTAGACTCACACAGAAACTGTACCTGTCAACTCCATCCCAGCGATAGCCTGGCAGAATATTGAAGCGGTTTGGAGGTGGTGCTGGGCCTTTGTATCGAGGTTTGTCTGCAAAACAAAAATATAATTTTTACACTATAAATGGTAAAGAACCATTTTGCAACACTCTGCTCAGAGAACAAAGCACACATATGTAACCTTGTGTCTTTGTGTTGCGGTCCTTTTTACGTCTGAGCATCGCAGCCATCGGATCTCCCTCCCTTTCCTGCTCTCTCAACATGCGGTCAAGATCCTCGTCATCTCGGTGACGTGCCAGCGGCTTTTGGGCTTCAAGCACTGCATCTTCAAGTTTCTGTTGATGCATCTGGCCCTGGGCCAACCTATAAACACACGTTGACTTTGATCAAACAAGTCAGCACACAAAACATTTCAGGTCTTCATGTGGTCACAATCACACTCTATGGTCTTTTCTTATGTGTGACAATCTTGTGCAGACTTACCCTCTCCCCCACTGAGCGTATTTTTCATCCTTTGCTGCTTTTTCTCCAGCTTTCCTCTTCTTTTCCTCTCTCTCTGTATCCAAATCCCTCCTTTTACCACTCTTGTCTCGGAACACCGTCTCAGCATTGCGGGATTCGTCTAGTAATAGCAGGAAAATTGGTGTTAAATGTCATCCACTGCATCATTCAACTTCACAAGAACTAGTCACAACTATGACCAAAGACATTTAGAGTATGCATGGATCATGTAGATTATATGAGATGAATAGTCCTGCGAGCTCTGTCATTAACAGCTGTGAAGGAAAAGCATCTTTAAAAAAAGAAAAGCTGAGCAAACCTTCCAGTGGCTTGTTGTTTTTTTCTCTGCGCCGGTTGTCCGCCTGCTCCTTCCTTAAAACATCTGCAGAAACCAGACCTGCCTTCCCACCAGAAAGCATCCTTGGACCCTGAGAAGAAAACAGGTAAAACAACATGGGATCGATTGGATATTGCACACACAGCACTTTCAGGCAAATTAGATTTCATATCACTCTTCTGCCTTCTCTTTGCTCACCTGAGACTGGCCAGGCCTACGAGGTGGTGACAGATCTTCATCTGAGTCATTCCCACTCCGCGGCCGCCTCCTGGGTGGTGACTGGTCAGAGTCAGAGCCTCGTCTTGCCTTTGAGCTCCTCCTTGGAGGAGACTGGTCGGATTCTGATGCTTCTCTCCTCTGTGCCTTTTTCCTTGGAGGCGACTGGTCAGAATCTGAATCATGCCTGTTCTGAGCCTTCTTTGCTGGTGGTGAGCGACGAGAATCGGGTGAACGTTTTTTATTTGATAATGATGAGCTTGGCTTTCTTCTGCCGGGGGATAAATCTGACAATAAAAGAGATGAAGTGTTTAGTGAAGTTGTTATATAACGAAACACTTGAACCGAAAGTACTATTCTCATGTGGAAGAAACTGATTGGCGTGGATGACAGTAAAAACACTGGCCAGTATATTGGATACACTGATTTATCATTTATCACATTTGACTGTAACAATATTGTTGGATTTTCTTACACTATGAATTATGATATCATGAATATAACTTTCCAAATTAAGACTTCAAAGCAATTACTAAGTATCAATCTTCCCATAATGACTTCTAAAATACTTAACGATGTTTCAGTTTGACCGTCCATTAACAAGCAATAAAATGTGATGGACATCAACTAGACAGCTTAAGAGGTTTCCTTCCAATACATTTCCATAAATAAATATGGTGATATACTGTATTCCAATGTTGATAGGTCTTCTGGTTGATGTGTTCCTATCACTTACTCACCTTTACTTTGCGCCTTCCCTGACTTCCCTGACCGTTGCCTTGGAGGTGACATGTCTGGAGAGTCGTGGCGACCTCTTCTTGGAGGGGATATGTCTGGAGAGTCATGGCGATTTCTCCTTGGAGGGGATACGTCTGGAGAATCGTGGCGACCTCTTCTTGGAGGGGATATATCTGGAGAGTCGTGACGACCTCTTCTTGGAGGGGATGAGTCTGGAGAGTCATGGCGATTCCTGCTCGATGCCAAAGGCTCTGAAAGTTGATGCTCTCCTTCTCTCCCCTCGTCTGTGTCTTCATTTTCATCAGCTATTGGGAGAAAAGACTCAAATAAGCTTGTTCAGTGTACAGTCAAAGCTTCTCTTTACTGTGATCGCAAATATCAATTACCTCCTATCACTTTCCATCTATTGCCGGTTCTGAAGGCCTCCAGCTGCTTCACTTCTTCAGGTCGATCGTCAATCACCTCAGCAATCTTAGTAGACAAACATAAAAGATGAACTTTGAAGACAGGGATTGGTGATATGACAAATATTTGACAAACATCACAGACTTTTTGCCATGCAATCTATTCCATGCTAACCCTGTCTTTAAAACCTCTGCTTGTATCAGATCATTGCAGCAGTAGTACAAATCAATGAGTAGGACTGCCTCAGACAATAACGGTATGATCTTTGCATCAACATGATGACATGCGTTGATTTTTTGAAGCACATCTTCTACAGTTAGCTGAGCCAGACTTTTATTTTACTACAAACTGTAATATAATTCCATAATTCCCCCAAGAAAATTACAAAATACATGAATACAATCACAGTAACCTATATGGCATGCTTACAGGTGTTAACGCACATGAAGAAGTCAGCGTGCTAATCACTGCATGTGAATGAATGAGCAGAAGGTAGCCAGCTAGGTAACGTTAGCTAAGTCCTTACCACTGGAGCTTCCTCTTCGTCCTCTTCAATCTCCTTCTCCTCTTGGACCATCTGTCTCCAGTCTATGTCATCGTCTACTATTTTAAGTCTTGAACAAGAGAAGTTAAAGTGAGTTAAAGTACACACACTTTCACCGAAAAACAAGAAGTTTAAGGCAGCGAGCGGCGTAACAGCGACCTCGGCTAGCTTAACGGCTAACGGCTAACAAACACAACCTGTCCGACAACAGCTCGATTAAAACGCTCCCGCCGACTCACCCTTTCTCGGGAACCTTACGCCGTTTCTTTTTAAGCTTCCCCTTTGACTTCCTGGCATCTTCGTCTGCGGATAAATAACGTTTAAGGTACTCAGCTTTAGATAATTCTGGCTTCTTACTGCTGCCAGTTGAAGCCGCCATCGTTGTGTTATGGGAAACTACGGGGAGCGCCGAGGGTCAAGAACGCGAATATCAGTAAACTTTTTCAAATACTGGACGACAATCTCTGCAACGCTATGGGGTGTTGTTTGTGTAGACTAGTGAAAAGAAATAAATAAATTGTGTGTGTGCATGTGTCATGACCACTCATGTATACTCATTATGTTACTGAACAGGCCTACCACCCACAGGCCTATGGGGCCCAAAGTGTCAGGGGGCCTCTTGGCCTTCACCTCCAAAATGTCACTCAAATAAATTTTGTGACCAGGAAGATACTTAAACTGACCTCAAAGAGACACAATAAGACCACAAATAGGTACAAAGGAGCAGCAAAGACACACAAAACACAAAATGACAACAAAGAGACAAAATTAGACCAAAAAAGGACATAAAAGCATCTCAAAGACACCCAAAGGACTACAAAAAGACACATAGCAACCACACAGGTAAAAAAAAAATGACGACAAAGAGTCACAAAATTAAACCAAAGAGACAAAAATTACCCCAAAAGAGTCCCAAATGACTAAAACAAAGACAAAAAACTATGGGGTGCCGTTATAATAATATGGGGAAAGCTTTCTGGGGCCCAGCCGCTAGAGGGGGCACGTTTATGCCAGCAATAATCCTGTTTATCTGAATATACAACTAATAAATATTGTAGCAGCTGGTTTATGTGACCCCCCCCATCACTCTCACAGCTCACATGTATGTGTTAGTAGGAGAGAGACAGCATCAGGGGTCTAATCATTTCTATGGGCGACCTTGGATAAGTGTACAGGTTACAGAGTTCTCAAGGTGACCCACAGTGCAAAAGTACCAGAAAAGTATGGAAAGTATTCATATCTTAATTTTACAAAGTTTTAGAGCACACTAATAATCTATTATTGAGATCACATGTATGGGCAGGGGAAAACCCCCTAAATCTAAATATTAAATTAACATTTAACATTTAGGTGCCACATTTAGTATTTAGATTTAACTATTTAATATATTTCTAAGTTAACAAATATTGCTGTAAATGTGGTAAAAGGTGGCGTTAAAAAAATTCACACTTTTTTAAACATTGTTTGAAGCTAAATGTGGCAAAATGTTGATGTTATTTTCAGTGTGAGTCACTTTACAAATGGCACCCCATAAAAAACAACCACAAAGAGACAGAAAGTTTATAAAGTGACACAATTAGACAAAAAAAACCACAAAATCCTCTCCAAGGGACCCAATGGACTACAAAGACACGTAACAACCACAGAGAGACACAGCATGATTACAAGAAGACACAAAATTACCTCCAAAAGAAAAAATTACCTTCAAAGAGACCCAAATGACTAAAACAAGGACACAAAAGAATCACAAGGAGATATAAAACAACTAAAAGAGACACAAAGTTCCTTCAAATAGACCCAAGCAACTACACAAAAGACACAAACAACCAAAAAAAGACTACAAAGAGATGCAAAGGAACAGTAAAGAGGCACAAACAACTGCAAAAATGGGAAAAACAACCACAAGGAGGCAGAACATGTCTTCAAAATAACACAGTAAGACAAAAAAAGGCATAAAAATACGTCAAAGAGACCCATAGAAATACACAAAACATGCATGAAAACTACAAAGAGACAAAGATACAGCCACAGAGTCTGTGTGTTTTGCTCCTGTGTAGAAGAGGTGGTGGGGTTCTTTGCATATCTGTGCCCAGGGGTCCATTCTCTCATAATCCACCCATGTATAAAGGGGGTTGTTGACTGGTGACAGCTCCATTGTCATGAAACGTGAGGTTATGAATTAAAAGTGTCATTGTGGAAAAATGCCATTGTAAAATAATGCCCTCCTTGCAGGCTCACTCAGTTTTACAGCTCCATTTCATGATTATTGATTTAACTTCTCTCCGGAAATGTTCTTGTATCCATCCACTTCCTTTATGCTTTTCAATCACAGTCTCCCCAGCAGTTTGGAGTGTTCCCTTGTCTTCCTGGTGGAGCCTTTGCCAAAATACTGACTCACAGATACAGCTGTACAATCAATCAAATTCCCCTGCCCATACATGTGATCTCAATAATAGATTATTAGTGTGCTCTAAAACTTTGTAAAATCAAGATATGAATACTTTCCATACTTTTCTGGTACTTTTGCACTGTGGGTCACCTTGAGAACTCTGTAACCTGTACACTTATCCAAGGTCGCTCATAGAAATGATTGGACCCCTGATCCCTGATGCTGTCTCTCTCCTACTAACACACACATGTGAGCTGTGAGAGTGATGGGGGGGGGGGGGGTCACATAGGCCAGCTGCTAGAATATTTATTAGTTATATATTCAGATAAACATGATTATTGCTGGCATAAATGTGTCCCCTCTAGCGGCTGGGCCCCAGAAAGCTTTCCCCATATTACCCCCCTATGAGCGGCCCCACATGAAGACATCAAATAGATAGACAGATAGACCCTTTATTGTCAGTGGATGTTATACAACAAAACTTTATTGGAGCAATCCATTTAGCAGCATATAAATGTTACACATGCACCAACACACACTTGCTCATTGCGTCAGTCTCACAGTCACACACACACATTCATATCTATATGAAATACAAACACTGAACACAACAAGTCAATGTCTCACGTTAAATAGCATCCCTTTATTGAAAACAAAGGCTGCAACTAACAAAACCACAACAAAGTAATATGTACACAACAAGTTACTGAGTTTGTTTATACCCATACAGCTGTGTGTGCCTGTGCAGCTAAAAGCACATAAACATTTCCGTTGAGTCATCTTCATTCTTCCTGATTGAAGCCAGTTATGAAAACATACTGATACTATTTCAGTGCTCTCGGGCAGAAAACAAGAGAAGGAGAGACGTGGCTGCAAGCTAATGACAACATCTTATCAACATGTGGGTGTTATTGATGCTTGATGTGGACAGATGCGTAGGCGTGGTTCGATGTGGGTGGGCCAGCGCAAGCCTGTGTGGTTTTTTGTTGTTGTTTTTTTTAGCAGTGTGTTTGATAGAAGAAGAACAGCAGACAAACGATCCAGGAGCAGGAGCTCTTCAGAAAGAAGCTCACAGCCGAACACGGGGTAAGTTGCTCTGCAGAGGAAGAGAAGTAGGATGCAAAGAGTTGACAAAATCCTCTTGAATGTGTCTCCTACTCACTTTTTCCTCATGCTCACTCCCCCAGATCCAAACACACACACAGTCAGTCCACCTACCTTTCTCCACACTGATGATGGCATGCTGCCCAGTTACTTTGCAGATGTATGTGGTGTTGTGTGGGAGTTTGTCTGTGTGGCCTTTCAGGGTCATCCTGTAGCCATGAGGCTCCAGCTCCACCACATCGCTGCTGTCTCTTAACTGGGCATCTGGTGGTGAACCAGTCACATTGTTGTTAATCGGGGTCTCTTTGGTGCCAGAGGACCAGGAGAACTCATAGGTAGTGATCTTGTTGGCTTTGGGCTTGATCAGACAGTCCACTCTCAGGTCATTGTCATCTTCAATACACACGGTTATCAGGTTGCACTCTGCTGGGATCAGCAACACTGGGGAGAGACACAGAGGTGATGAGAGCATGTATGGAGATAGATTTAATTTAACAACTTATTACAAGTCTACACAAAGATCTCCATATACCAGTGACAAAATATTAAATGATAACAGGTAATTCTCACCTCCCAGAACTCCGAATAGAAACAGAAACTTGAGCATGATGGAAAAGCACCCATCCAACTTTGAAAAACAAAAGAGACAAGCAAATTGCAAAGAGCATTTATAAAAGTGAAATATAGCAGTGTTGTTTTGCTGTCTCACTTGATTTAATTATGATCCATTTCATAAATCAGTGCCTGTCTACCAGTCAGCTGCGCTCTCCAGATGGTTGTGAGGTCATTTTGGGTGAGGTCATGATGTTGTTTACTCTAACCTCATGTGCGGCGACAACAGATGATCAAAAACAAGGGAAACTAATTAAGACAGACTACATCTTTTGCTGCAGTGTACATGACTTTTGGGTCATGTGCCAACAAGGTTGCACTGATCTAAATTGCTGTATATTCCCTCTAGTTGCCTCCAGAACTTGATCTGAGGCCACCTGTGGCCAAATCCAATGACTGGACATGATTCGGAGTAAGAGATGGCTTTGTTTATCAATGCTTTATTGACTATTTGTTTAACTATTTACTTGCATTTCCCCTCTGTCCTTGACACAGCTTTGCCTCAATCAGTTTCCAAAGTCTACTACTACATAATGAGTTTTAAATGTTAAGTTATAGACTAATGTCTACACATGTCTTCATGTAGGTATTCTCTGTTATTATGCCCTGCATACCTGCATGTTCTAGCATATTCCTTGTCTCCCTATTTTGAACCTAGTGCTCATATTTATTCCTGGAGCTGTAGCTGAGCATCTCTGAGGAATCTTACCTCCCGTCAGGGCTGGATGATGAAGCAGCTCCTTCCTGCGTGCTGTTGTCCGGCTGGAGGATAAACAGCTGGTGGCTTCAGTGTGCAGCACTGCAGAGCATCACACTTATGAGAGGAGGTGGGAGCGATACAGAGAGGTGGAGACAGAGAGTAGGAGGGATAAGGGTGGACCAGAGAGCGCTGATTCGCCTTTCTCCTCTGCAGTGCCTGACGGAGGAGACTATGGAGGGCTGCAAAACATCATCATTTTCACAAGCAGCATGTTATGACCTTGTTCCCTTTCCTCTCTGGTCCTCTCCTCATCTTCGTCTCATTTCCTCAGCTCCACTCCTGCCCTAATTTCCCTTCATGTCTCTCATGTGGTAGCCATCTTCATATTTCCATTTTAATAGCTGCTCTTATACATTATAAATGAGTTAGGCAGAGATTAGAGTGGTTATTGTGGTGTGCTCTATCTAACAAGCGCATACCTCTACACCCACTGAAAAATGCTGACTGCCTTACATTCTTTTCAAAGAACATTAAGAGATACATCATTTTGGTGACATCCTGTTTGCACAGTGCAAATGCATATTATCACAGGATGAACTACCTAGAAAATTCTAGCACTGTCATACCAAATGACTCATGTAAAATGGCTCAGTGTCTCCATCCTGAGGCCAGTAGACAGAATTTCACAAAGTAAGCCGGACGCAGACTCACAGCCTGAATCACAAGGTGCCAGTGGTGGGCTGTGGGAATTTTAGTGGTTGCTGTATGTGTGTGGACAACAACCATCCACTTTTTTGAGAATGAGACAGCTGAATGCTTTGACAGTATAGAACAAAACATAAATAAGTAATAAGTTGTCTAAATAAAGTGGAACATTCACCCACTTTATAGTCACAGAGCACTGTGCTGTTCCCAGCATGCTCTGTGGAGACAGCAGGAAAACAGCTGTACAGGTCACTTGTTTATTTGGAGCAGTGATACTCAACTTACAGCCTGCTGGACAAGTCTAATGTAAATAAGGTGCCTGAGTGCGTAAAAGAGCAATAAAGTAGAGCTCGTCTATCAAAGAAATAGTGCCAGGGAAGGCTCCCCTATACCAACACATTCTCAATCCAACCTCGTCACATATTGACGTGCTCGGTCATTCCACGTCCAGATACGATGTGAAAGATACCCTGGGTGCGTTGGTTGTTGATGTTCTGGGACACCGTGTCAAGTTCTGCCTGTTACATGTCTTGTCTTCTTTCAAAATACACTTCCGTTTTCACAGGAAATTTAACGTTTACATACAGTCTCTTTCAAAATAAAGGCACTATGATGGTACAGCACTGAATTGATGTTTTTGAATTGATGTTTTTTTCCCTCAACAACAAACACACATGGCTGGACTTAGGCAACACAAGCACGTGGTTAGATTTAGGAAGAAAGAACAGAGTTAGGCTTTAGAAACTTATGGGATATGAACACTGCTCTCTCGGGTAAAAGTCTGTGCTTGTTGGACCCATCCACCATCCGTCCCATCCACCCTATATGGACATTTGCCGCCTTAACTTTCATCTTTGTCCTGCTGCGTTTCCCCCTGATGCCACTGGGCGCCAATTAACTATAATGGCAACTAGCCGTGGATCATGCCGACGTTAAAGGACGCCTTTTTCCGTTGGTTTCTGATGCCCCAAGTCACTGCCCAAGCGCCAGATTTTGACAACTTTGGAGTGAGACCGGGTTCCCTACACATTATAATTGTTTATTAACTGGCCCCTAGCATCTTGTCATTTACAAAAGTGACCCTGAAGCATAAGGATGTAGGTTTGGTTTCAGCTTTTGAGGGGACACAAATGAAACTGGGGGTTTGGGATCCTCCTCCAGGAAGCTTTAAGCATCAAAGACTTAATTTTTTCGGCATTCTGGTGAATTTTCATGCATCATTTTTTGTCTTTTCTGCATCAATTTATTCAAATCAAATCAAATCAACTTTATTTATATGGCACTTTTCATACAACAGTAACACAAAGTGCCTCACAGAGGTTAAAAACAACAAAGATCCAAACAGAAAACAAAAAGAAAAGAGAAAACCCAACCCTCCCACCCAACAAAAGGCTATTTAGCTCATAAAATTGAGTTAGTAGCTAGGTAAGAATGATTTAAAACAGAGACATAAAATGCATCAAAACTAAAACCTATAGGCTAACTAAAATAACAAAAGATAAAGGTTAAATGAGATAAGAACGTAAAAAGAGGAAGGGTAAGAATATAAAAAATAGATAATAGATGGATAAATCGGTTATAAGAGGAATTTAAAATAGATAAATACAGAGATCAGTTAAAAGCCTGATTAAAAAGATGAGTCTTGAGCCTCTTTTTAAAAACATCAACAGTCTCTGCAGCTCTGAGGTTCTCTGGCAGGCTGTTCCACAATCGGGGGCCATAATAATTAAATGCCGCCTCCCCGTGTGTTTTAGTCCTAACTTGTGGTATGGTTAAAAGGCTGGTGCCGGAGGACCTCAGGGTCCGCGAGGGTTGATATGGTAAAAGCAGGTCAGATAAATAAGAAAGCCCAAGACCGTTAAGACATTTAAAAACTAATAAAAGAACCTTAAAATCGAAATGGAAATGTCTCTAATTCCATCGAAATAAAAGTCTTCTGCTACCTGAGGGACAAATGCACGTTTTAAATATTGAGGGGGCTGTGTCCCCTACATCCCCCCCTGAAATCTACACCTATGTCCAGGCAAAATTAGAGAGTCCCTGACTTCAGGATAAGCAGGTAGATTTCTCACATTCATACCATCAGCAGTCAGCCTGTCTTATATTTTTTAGGCCTGAAGGAGTGAACCCAGAGAAAAAGGGAGAGAGACAAATTTTAAGAGCTACAAGGAAAAGGAGTCATAACACAGAAGCATCTAAATTATTAAATAAGCAATGATTATAAAAGTAATTTTGTGTAACTTCCTGTAATAATTTTGCTTCCCCTGATCCCCCAATGATATTACAACATATTTCATATGAATTATGTGTGACATACATGCAGCTATTTTGCATTAGCAGCATGTTTGTGTGAAAAATGAATGCCCGCTGGAACACGTATCTCTCATCTTATCAGACAGCCGTGTCATGGTTCCACCTACATCATATTTTCTCTTTCATCTTCAGGAACATTCAGACAGCCTCAAACTCTTCCCTCCTACTCCCAGAGTGCTCTGCAATGTTCCAGTTTCAGTCATTTCTTGCCCGCCTGCAGTGGCGGTCGCCTCCTCTTCAAATCACCTGACCTCTGGGCTTACAGGCTAGGCCAAACCATTTTGGAATCATATGTCCTGTCACCTGGCTGTTAAACACATCTTTGAGATACCTGAGATACCTTAGATGTATTTCACAGGATAACCTCATAGCTGCATGTCATCCAGTTCACAAAAAAACAGCTTCAGGGATGTGGAGCACTTCGTAAATGTCTTCTAATTCATCTTCCTCTGACTTCTGACTGACTAATTATGCCATGTTGAAAGCCTATCTCCTCTCTACAAGAGACTAGGAGGCAGGATATATGATGTTAAAGGTGAAGTGTGTAAGATTCAGTGGGATTTGGTGGCGTCTGGCCGTGAATTGCAGATTGCAACCAGCTAAAACTTCCCACAGTCAGAAATCCTTCCGTGTTCATTGTTCAGGAGGTTTTTACTATGTACAGAATTATCCACAGAGGTCTCCTCCTCACCAAAACAAACAGACCAGGCGATTAAAACCGCTATTAACCATGATAAAAACACTGAATAAAGCAGTTTCCACGTTACAACATGCTGTAGTGTGCTCACCCCTAATGTGTGCTCACTTTTCTCTGATCCAGATGTTCAGTAGATTTTTACAGTGAGCCAAATTATGCACGGAGGTCTCTTCCTCTCCAAAACAAACAGACCTGGTGATTAAAACTGGGAAGCACAGATTTAACTTATGTTTCACATTACAAATCCACGTATTTCCAATGCAGTTTGGCATGTTGCTGCGGGCAGCTAGTCCAGCACCTGCTAATGTGTAGTCGCCTTTTTTCTCCGACAACACAAGATCCAGACGTTCAGGAATTTTCATCAGAAGCCAGATTATCCACAAAGGTCCCATCCTCTCCCAAACAAATGGACCAGGTGATTTAAACACTGAAAAAAGTTGTTTCACATTACAAACCAGTGAAACTCCGGTGCTGCTCATTGCAGTTGGGCCTCTTAGTATGGTGGCCAATGCGGGAAAAAAAAAAGCCAGTGTTTGGTTTGTCCATTCTGAGCTACTGTAGAAACATGGTGGTGCAACATGGCAATCCTCGTAAATGGAGATCCGCTTCCTATTTAGATATAAACAGCTCATTCTAAGGTAAGGCAAACACAGTAATTCTTATTTTCAGGTGATTATACGCTACTTGTAATTGTTTTTTTACCAAACCAACAGACAATGTTTAAAGAAAGAACGAACTCAATAAAAGTGGAATAGAACAATTTCATGATTGTCCTTTTTACATCGAAACTTCTCAGCCTCCTTAAAAAGAATAGGCATTGGTTTGCCTTCTTACAGATGCTGTCAGTATTCATATCAAGATTCAACTTGTCATCTAAGACAGAGCTCAAATACCTATACAGCTGCACTGCTGCCACTGGCTCCCGAAAATCAATAAACATCTCACTGGTCTTAGACACATTAATGTGGAGGAAAGACTGGTCACACCAATTAACAAATTCATCCAGTACTGGGCCATGATCATATTCTGATCCATGAAGAAGGCTTACAATAACAGAGTCATCTGCAGAACAAATCATGATACGTGATTACTCTGACATTCATTAGTGTGTAAACAAAATAAAAGAGGAGAAAGAACACATCCCTGATTGCATCCAGTGGCATAAAAACAGGCACTGAACGATGTCCTATTAAGCCTGACCCTCTGAGACCTGTTTGTTAAAACGTCAACGAGCCAACACACAATGCTAAAATCCAAATTAACATTAAATAAAAGTCTGTGAGCTAAACATGTGGCCGAATACAGCTAAAAGTAGAAGAGAAATCAACAAAAAGTAAACGTGCATGATTCATATTCCTCTCCAAATGTCTCAGAACAAGATTTAACAAAGTAGCTGTAGCATCTTCCACTCCTCTAGTTGCGCTATGTGCAAACTGTAAGGGGTCCAGCATGTCCTGTGCAGAATATAAGAGTTCAGATTTGACAATGTGCTCAAATGTTTTCATAACAAGGGATGTCAAGGCCACAGGGCGATAGTCATTCTGATGCTTCAAATGCCTCCATCAGGGCAAAGGTTTTGCCTCCCTAAATGTAGCACTAAGCATTACAGATCGCCCTTTGTCCCGTCTGCTATTGCTTATCTTAACCAGCAGTGACCACTAATTGTCTATGATTTACCCCTGACAGTGTGTGAGATAGGATTCTGTGTGTTATGTACTGGACTGTTCTACCTGTTCTACCTGTGGACACTGAGGTCCCACAAAAACACCAAGCGTTTGGACAAGCTGGTCAAAAAAGCTGGCTCAGTGCTTGGCAGGAGACTGGACCCACTAAGAGCTGGGGTGCAGAGGGGCACATTGAACAAACTGAAAGCTATAATGGACAATAGCAGACACCCTCTCCACAGCCTCCTGGAGCAACAGAGGAGCAGCTGCAGCAGTCGCTCATCTCACTGTGTTGCAGAACAGAGCATTTCAGGAGATCCTTCATCCCCTCGGCAATAAGACTGTTTAACACCTCCTGAATCCAGTCACACACACATACTTACAAACATCACATTAGCCACAACTGGCTGGACTGTGGAATGGCCATTTTTAATTATTTATAAGCCTTAATTTCTATTTGTGCACTTATTTTAACGTATTTTATTTTGTTTTTTGTCTTTTATGAGCTTGCTGGACAGCTCATACACTGAAGAAAACACACTTCCTACACCCTGGACCTTTAAGTCAAGAGGACTAATCAGTAATTTGTATGCACAAATGATTAAAGAGAAATTTCGGTTTATTTCGACCTGTCTCCTATCACCCTAAATTTGTTTCAAGTGACTAGTGACATAAAAATAATAGTTAGCATGTTAGCCGTTAGCCTAGATACAGCCGGGGCGCATAGTAGCGTCAGACCTGTTAAAACGTAAGTGAACGGGCAACCTTCAAGTGCAAAGTTAGTCCACTAAACAAGTTTTTTTTTCCGCAAAGATCGCCTCATATCGTTAGGATAAATGTCAGAGAACATCTAGAAAACAACATGCAAACATGTTGTCTTACCTTACCAGTGTGCTGCCATGTTTGTTTACCATTTAGCTCTGCTTTCCAAAGCGCGGCTGAAATATCACGAGAACAAGCAGCGATCTCACACCATGCCTGAAATCTCGCGAGCTCTAGATAAAGCCCAGCTGGATACTACTCCAGGTGGAGGTGTCTCGTCCTCGGTCACATCCAGACCTTGAAAATAAGGCTGCAACCGGTCCTATTCCTTGCAACAGAGGCATTCCTCTTCTGTGGGCACTGGGGCACAGCATTCACAGGTACACCACCAATCTCCAGAGCTACGCAGCCTTGCAGCAGCCATTCCTCCTCTCTCGTCCTCTACATGTTGCACCTCTCTCTCTCCTCCTCTGTTCTTCAATTTCACAAAGCTCTTCTTCAGTGTATTCTGGCTCAAATAAATAAGGTCAGCCATCAAACTCTCCAAAATCAAATTCCTCCTCCACAAAGTCAAAGTCTGGCAAAAGTCAGCCATTATTCTATAAATCTTTCATAAAATAAATGAATGAACTTTTCAGGCTACTGTCTGGTTCTGCCTTCCAGCTGTCGCTGCTTGTTCTCGCGATATTTCGGCCGCGCTTTGGAAAGCAGAGCTAAATGGTAAACAATTTATTTGAGCCAGAATACACTGACGAAGAGCCTCGTGAAACTGAAGAACGGAGGAGGAGAGAGAGAGGCGCAACAGGTAACGTTAGAGGACGAGAGAGGAGGAATGGCTGCTGCAAGGCTGCGTAGCTCTGGAGATTGGTGGTGTACCTGTGAATGCTGTGCCCCAGTGCCCACAGAAGAGGAATTCCTCTGTTGCAAGGAATAGGACTGGTTGCAGCCTTATTTTCAAGGTCTGGATGTGACCGAGGACGAGACCTGGAGTAGTATCCAGCTGGGCTTTATCTAGAGCTCACCATATTTCGGCCGCGCTTTGGAAAGCATGGCAGCAAGGTAAGACAACACATTTACATGCCGTTTTCTATATGTTCTCTGACATTTATCCTAACGATATGAGGCAGTCTTTGTGGAAAAAAAAGCTTGTTTAGTGGACTAACTTTGCACTTGAAGTATGCCCGTTCACTTACGTTTTAACAGGTCTGACGCTACTATGCACCCCGGCTGTATCTAGGCTAACGGCTAACATGCTAACTATTATTTTTATGTCACTAGTCACTTGGAACAAATTTAGGACGATAGGAGACGGATTGAAATAAAGCGAAATTTCCCTTTAAATCAAGAGCAAACACTGCATGATCATCCATTCATTCATTCATTTATTGATTTATCAATTCATTCGTTGAAAAGCCAGGCAGAACAATAGATCCAAGCTCATTATTGAGAGGAGGCATCAGGTACAACAGCACAATGTGTGGTTATGTGTGGGGGACCACAGTCACCCAGCTCTAATTCCTGTAGCTCCGTCCCTGTCTGGGCCCCTAATCGCATCTATTGAGTCTGCTCATTAAAAATAGCCTTACTGCGCCTTTTTTCCCCTAACTGTTCACACCGGACGGTGTCCGGCTTGCTCAGCTCAGCTCAGCCCGCACACACACTGACAGATAGATAGTAGTCGGTCGGGACTGGGGGTAGTCTATCTCGGAAATAATCTGCCCACGCGTTAAGCTGCTTTATCCCCGCCAAGCCTCAGCCGGACAGAGACTGCTGCAGCTCCGTCACCTCTCACAGGGAAGTCGGAATTAGAGTGGCAGAAAAGAAAAAGTGACACACAGGCTGCGGAGTGAAGTTTGACAAATCTTTGTGAATCCCAGGGAGCGTGTGTGTGTGTATGTGTGTGTGTGCTCTGTTTGTCGCATACATGGAGACCTGACCGGACCCTGACAGGCAGACCTGAAGCTGAACCCGCTGCCGTGTGCTCAGTCTGGGAGGCAGGAGGCGTCAAACAAGTGTACACTGGGAATTTAACCACAGCGAGAAGCTGGCAACGGAGGTTTGGGCATGGACAGCACTGGATTTTGGATATTCCTGATGACAATTTGTGTTATTCCAGGTAGGCTGCTCTGCTTTCCTCAGCACCTGTTAAGTAATAGTGATGGGACTGTGGCGGTGTGAGTCCAGGTGACATGATTGATTTCTCTTTCAGTAAATCTATACCAATCACAAAGGAAGAGGTGCAGACACAATGGGGAGGTCGAAAAGTAAAAGGAACATGGATCATTTCAAAGTAGAAACCACAGCATTATAGATATAAATTGGATCAAATAGGTGGTTGCTTCATAACCTTCTGTACTTTGTACTGTCACGAGCGTGGTAGTTTAAACATGTTTCTACTTCTGCTATTATTTTGATCAATTTGATTTTACAACAGTATTACATGTCATTTAAGTGTTAATTAAAAGGCATATCATCACCCACATCATTTTAATCACAACTTAATATAAGAGCAAATTTTAAAATCAAGAAATGAATACCGGTTTCTGAATAGCCACTCTTGATAAAGGGCTTATATGTTGTAATTTCTAAATTAATTATTAATAGTTATTTACCACAGTTTTATAATTTGTTATAAGCCATTAATGCAAACAGCTTTTGGGTTGCCAGATTGTGATGGTAGTAAGATTTTTCACATCTTTGTAACCCAGGTGTTCTTCTTGATGACTTACAACTGACCTGTGAAGGATCAATAAATGATTTATCAGCTATCACTAAAGCCATTAGTTCAAACTTATCAACCCTACATAGGGTGAACGTGATGATTTTTTTTTTTCATTATTTTTTAAGATTAAGTTAATTCTGAATATAATGAAGGCTAGGGACACTCAACCTGCTTTGACCACTTTTCAAAATGTCAGGGGGGGCAGGTAAAAAACAATATATATAATATTTATCAGTATATGTAATAAATTAATTTGATGCTTGCAACCTTTCGATGTTTGCTGAGGCAAATCCAGGTCAGGTGTAAGCAGGGGCGTCTCTAGGATTTGAGGATATTTGGGGCTTTGTGGGGGCCACTGTCAGGGGGGTCCAGTGGATCTTCCTGTTGCACTTTCTTTCTTCTCTTTTTTTGATAATAAGAGCACTATTTCAATTCTTTTTTATGCACTCTGGCACCTTATTTACATTCAAAACACACAAGAGGATTCCCAGCATGAATCAAGTTATTTACATTTTGAATTACAAATGGTAGATGGGCCACCCAGCATTGTATTGTGGACCAAATCTGGCCCGGGCTGGAAGTTGATAAACACTGCTGTAGGTTTAAGGTCCTTTAAATATGTCAGCTCAGTATGTTGCTCAGCATGTTAGTGCCAATTTTGTTGTATTCGATGCAACTGTGACAGGTGTAGGAGCATCAAACTTCATAAACTTTATATCCAAATGATTTAAACTAAACTCTTAAACTATGTGACTTTTACTCCTGTGCATAAGCCAAATTAGACCATTTCAGCAGCTTCTTACATCTTTCAGTCAACCCTACACAGTTGTCAATCTTGCCTTCTTTCAGTAGGTGCACTGGTGTAATCACACTAAGATGTGTCCGCCCCTTCAGATGGCATCCCCATATCTTACAGTGTGTGTGTGTGTGTGTATGAATGGACTCACTCTTGCCTCATTGTAACAGGTGCAGCTGTGTAATCACACTAAGCTGGGGCCAAACATGCAGCCGGCATCGGTCTTGTGGCGGTGTAATAAAAAGGGGGGTGATGGTATACATATTACGTAATGACAAAAGCGATTGTGGCGGCATACGGATGTGTTTAGCTGCTGTGACATCTGCTGTGATTGCTTTTTTCACTCAGTCAGTGGTAACCCCCCCATGTGTTAGCTGAGCAGTAATTTGCTGGTGTGCATACGTGTGTATGTGTTATTACTGATTGTGAGTCCACGCCATGTGTGGGATTGTCATGTTGAAGGACAGAGCAGTGGATTAGAGCTGCACAGGGAGCAGGAAGGGTATAACAACATGATCACTGCCAAGTCCCTGCCTGCCGACTGTTGCTGCAGTGTGTCTGTCTTCCCCTGGCTGGTGCACACTCAGAGTCTGTCAGCCTCTGTCGGGTGCCCCAGCAGGTTGTCACAGGCAATCACTGATATGTTTTCACATGTGAGTTTGCAATCCTTCACTGCAGGAAGACACAAAAAAGGCTGACTGAGACTGACAGGCCGGCATGCTCATGAATTTTTGCATAATCCACCGTCCGCAGCTGGAACACACAGAAGCTACCCCAAAGAAATAATCCAGCACAAGCACACAGCCATTCTGTCCTCTTCCTCTTTTGTTTGTCTTTTCTTTGTGCGCCTCCCTCTCCAGAGTCAGCCTGTTTAAAGTCTTTTCCCCCTTCATTGTCTCTCAATCAATTGATCTTCCTCCACAGATATTTTATTTATTTCTCTCCATCTCCTCTCTCCCTTGGGTTTTTATTCTCCTCTCATGTCCCAAAAGACAGACGCAGCAGCAGTCATCATAATCCTGTGAGCTGCCTGCTGAACACCGGCCAAGTGCACACTCCACGTTCCTACAGTGCCACAGATTACACACCCACACAAACACGCACGTGTATCCATGCGCGTGTGCACGAATCCCAATCAAAAACAAAGAGAGATTATAATCGATTTAGTGGAAAATGAGAAGAGAGAAAGTGATTTCTCATTTTAATCAGGCAAAAATCAAGAGGGAAATACATGATTTGAAGTGGATGTCCAAAAGTCAGTTTCCATTGTTGGTGAAGTTTGCTGTCACACTGCAGTCTGTCAACTGCTATGTGAAATAACAGCCCAGTCACAGGTATTGCTGTGCAGTTGTATCACAAACCAGCTGAACCTCTGTCACTTTCAGGCTGCACGTAGTTATGCAATGGCGAGGTTTTACTCAGAGCACTGTGTGTGTTTTTGTGTGTGTGTCAGTCGGTCTTCATTCTGCATCAGGTTTCCCTGCGCTGTAAATCACAGGGCCAAAGACACAAACACAGTGTGTAATCCCCGATCAATCACAGATTTGATGGCCTAAAGATTAAACAGTTAATCCGTCCTCTTCTCTTTCTCTCACTGTGCTTTTTCATTTTCTCGTCTGTTGCAAGAGGTCAGTTTTTTAGCATCTGTGTGGCCTTCTGGTGGCTGAAGGTAAATGTGGTTTGTTCAGCACTGAAACGTTGCAGTTTAATGTGGTGATCTTTACTAACAGCACCATTGTAGATAATTATGTCCAACTCATACTTGTAAACACCTAAAATACTGACTTGGTGCCACTGTGACAAAACAGTTGGCGCTTTGATTTTCTCTCTGCTTTCTATTTCAGTTTTCTCTTTAATTTGGCCAAACACTAACCTCTGTAAATAAGCTGATCGTAATTTTTGGTTCAGGTTCTTTTTTTATCCATGAACAAAAGTTGCAGATTTAGGTTTCCCTGTTTAAAATGATCAGGAGTACATTTTAAAAGGACTTAATCCTGTCCAAATATCTGTTGATTTATGGCTGCTGGTTATGGGTTTTGCGTTCGACTGGTCTTTAATATTTTTAGCCATGCTAGCAGCATGACTTAATGTATGTATGGTAGTCTTCATAGGTGTGTGTGTGTGTGTGTGTGTGTGTGTGTGTGTGTGTGTGTGTGTACCACTTGGACTAAAGTATCTCAACTTTTTGACAGAATGCTGACTGAATTTGGTGATCCCATGACTTTTCCTCTGGCTCCACACTGAGGGTGATATTTTTGGCTTCCAATAATTCGTCTTATAGGGATACTTTGCCAGTTTTCAACCAGGTCTGTGTCACCGGTGTGTGCAGGACCAGTTGCAGAGCAACCAAAACATAGGTTGAATAAATGTCTATTTCTTTATCTTATCCAAACTGAACACACAGCTTTAAGCACGTTGCGCACGTTCCACAACCACAGCAGTCAAAAACCTTTTGCCCTTCCAGGGTGCAACACCTGATGGCAACAATGTTGTTCCTACCTTTATACCCTAATACTTTGGTGTACACATTCATGTCTCTCTTGGGATGAATTGCAGTGACTTTGGTGACGCTTTCATTTAGTGACATCATCAAGTTTGTGTTAGCGCTATGAGCAAACTAAGAATAATGAACATAGTGAACTTCATACAGTGGCCAGAACACACTGTCTTGATCTCAAAGAGAATTTCTTGCTTAAAGAAAAGTTAAATTAAAAGAAGTATCATATCTTAGGTTTTTGCCCAGAAAGCCCACAGCAAAACGGGCCACTGTTTCTCTGTTGAGCTCTCACGCACATGAGAAAAGGTTAAAAATGGCTCGTCACATAATGAGAATGATGAAGAAAAATGGAGGATATCCACTCAGGATACGAACAAAGAGCCCAGCAGCACGCTGTGATGCTCTTGCTGTTTTGCATGTTACACATTCAAGTGTGAAACAATATTGCTATTGTTTTGTCATGTTCCCATGGTGGTGTCTCTCCAGTGGGCTGCTGTTTATAGATTTTTGTCATGAGGGCTGGTGAGGTCATTTCCCATGGTTTAAACAATAGAAGAATGTGAATGGACACAGCGGAAGAGAGGAAGGTGGGAGAGATGTGGGGCACCAATGAGATATGAAAGCGTGTGTGTGTGTGTGTGTGTGTGTGTGTGTGTGTGTGTGTGTGTGAGACAGTGAGGTAGGCTCTCTGTCTGCTCTGCCCTCATCTAAAGCCCCTAATCAGCTCAGCAGCAGAGCTCAGTGGAGGGCGGGGGTCTCTCAGTGGGATACATGTGTGTGTTTGTATTTAGAGGATAGTGTGTTGAGACAAAGAAATAGATACAGAAACAAGTGAAAGGCATTTTATCCTCCTAATACAAGGCAGCGTTGGTAGAAATTACAGACTGACTTGAATCTTTTCTGTATTTACTGAGCATGTTTTTATGTATGGACAGAATGGCGAGGAGCCATTAATGCACCACAGATCTTCTCCCATAGAACTCTCTTTAAAGGCATAGCTCAACATTTTTGGAAATACACTTGTTTTCTTTCTTTATTATCTGCTAATGTTGGACAAAGCCAGGCTGCCTGTTTGCAGTGATTGTGCTAAGCTAAGCTAACAGATGTTAGCTGTAACTTTAACTCTCATTATATGAGAGTGGTATCAGTCTTTTCAGCACATTTCAGAAAATGTGATCAATCAGCTGTTCTAGTTATAAAAGTGTTATATTAATGTGAAAATAAAGTTTTGTCCCCATCCAGTTGTGGAGCTACAGACATTTCATTCTGCATCCAAATTGCTTTTTCAGTTTTTATGTTGTAACCCAATCGTCTACTATGTTCATGGATTTACTTTGCATGGGCTAATATGTTTTTGAGGAAATCTAAAATGCCAGCGAGGTTAGAATTACCAGCAACATTTCATTGAAATTGATTTAGCAGTATAATGTAAAAACAAGGTGGTAAATGTTGAAAGGTCAAAGGTCAGGACAACCACTGCTCTACCCAGCCTAGTCTTGGCAAGGTTTTTGAGTTTTCGGAATACCAGACCTTCTTCAGAGCAAACGTATGCTGTGATGAAGGTCTGATAGTCTGATAGACCAAAATCTCAACAGTTAAGTGAAATACTGCATAGATGTAAGTGTGCGAAAATCTTCTCTACCAAATGTTGAAAAGTCTACCATAAGTTCAGTGACATGTTTTATTTGTAATTTGACATTTTACTGGGTGATTGAGATGAATTTACACAGGTGTGATGCATTTTAATAATGCAAGTGCTTATTTGGTGTAAATATTAGATGTTTGGAGAAACTGAAGAGGAGGCTGAAGCTGATTGTCAGTGTCAAAGCAAAGATTGCTGATTAGCAAATGTTGTCAAACTGAGAATTGGCAGAATGTTACAGATCATTTTTTTTTAAATATAAGGCTGAACCTGATGAAACCAGAACTCAAATTATCACAGAAATGTCCTCGAAACAGCAAATGTTGTCTCAGATAAACTCTCAGTTTAACATGAATCACATGAAGCATTTCTCTAGCATTGTGGCACAGTCAGGGTCATACATTAACAATAGTTTCCTATGAAGCATTTAATAATAAATCAAAACTGATGAAAAAGTTAAACTACTGAAGGTCTTTCTTATACGTATGGAGGTTTAAAAACTGAATCTACAAGATATTTCAGCATAGGATTTTGTAACTGTGAGCTGTCCATTTGTACTGCAGCAACCGGACTATAATGCAGATGCACTTTAATATCCTAAATGCTGTAATCTACTTCCACTGCTGGCCTTCTTCCCTCCAGACAACCTGCACACAACGGTTTATAAAAGTGGGTGCAGTGAACTCCTGCTCTAATACAAAACTATTAAACTTATTAATATAATGAAACACATGTAGCTCGGATCGTACTCGGCATCATGAGATGATGTTGGTCGTATTTTTAATGATTGATGTCAGCAGTGCAGATGGGTTTAAAAGGGCTTTCTACACTTCCAAGCTTTTGCGTGTGTATTTTTGCATGCATAGAACATGCACAATGTACCTTATACCGGATACATTTTTGCATATTAAATGCTTTCTCTGCAGATTTATATTATAAAACCAGACCAAGCAAATCTATTAAAGTAGGGAGATAATAAATTCTGATCATCATAATGTAATTGAGGCTTTGTTTGCAAGTTTTTATCTTTCAGGGTGATGAGAAACTAGCTCAGCACTAACATGTTGGGCATTTTCTCTGTAAAAAAAAATGCATTTTGTGTCCTATAAATCAGTTTAAAACAAATCATAATGCATTGAAATTCATTGTGAATTACATAGCTCAATGTAACCTATGACACCAGCAAATTCATCAACATATTCTTTTAAATGATGCAGGTTTTAGGAGGCAGCAAAGCAAACCTATTGCAGTATAAGGAGCCCAGAACTTAAGTGTAAGAGAGAACCAAGTAAGACAGTAAAAAATACCTTTAATTAATTGAAATTTAAAAGTACAGTTTTGTGAGAAATTGGTCTCCTGGTTTATGAGAAGTTGAACTATATGAATCAATCTGTTTCCCAGTGTGTCTCTCAGTGTTTTTCTCCCTGTTAAAGTGTTTTCCGGGGGGCAGTTTTTCCTGTGAGGAAGGCTAATTGTGATTTGTGATATTGAACTTTATAGATCAAATTGAAATTGGAATAACCATTTATAAAGCCCTTTGAGGCATGCTTTGTAATTGGGCTACAATGAACTTTGACTTGACTAATCTGTGCAGCACTTTGGGTTGCCTTTGGGTATGAAATGTGCTGTAGAGATAAATTTGCCTTCCCTTTTTTGCCTTTAGAGAGATTTTAAAATTGCAAAGACCCTGATTCTTCACTGTATCTCAGAGCTGATTGGCTTTCTGTCCTGGCACAGGCTCAGTCTGTGGTTGACCCTTATTTGGCTCATTGTTGGAGGATTTTCTTATGTTATTCAGACATATGATGCCGTTTCTAACATTAGGCCCTACGAGTCCCTTTGCACTCCAGAGTTGGTCATGGTCTGCAGATCAGATTCTAAATGAACTTGTTGCTTTCTCTAACTTAGAAAGTGTTTATACAATGTTTTTATGCCTACTTCTCCTCACTTGTCTTCGCTTTGATGTATAATTATTACATTAGAAAGATTAACTTAAAGAAGGCTGTTCCAAAGTATTCTAAGTACACAGGGCCCTGGTGTCGTAATACCCTGTAAATCAAGACTAAAGTCTGAAACAATCAGTCACAGCCAGTTGAAAGAATCAATGTAATGTATGATTTATGTCTTTGTTCTGTTAAAAGTCTGGCTGCAGAGTTATGGACGAGCTGGAGTCGACCCAGCAGGGGAGCTAGGTGTTACAATAATAGCTGTGATGTGGTAAAAAAAAAAAAAAGGATAGCTTTTTGAAGCTTTAGGTTGAGTTAGAGGCCTTATAATTTTGCTTTACTGGAAAGTAGAATTGTCCCGATCATGTTTTTTTGCCCCTGATCCTGATCCAAGTAATCTACTACTGAGTATTTGCCAATATCGAGTCCCCATCCAATGCTTCTGTTTTCTAAGTTAGTACAGCACAGTGAACACTTCAGGCACATTAAAGTAATTAAAATCAATCCAATGTATATGATTGACAACTGAATTGCTCTGCAGTGCATTAAGAAAAAGTCTTCTTGGCCTTGTTGCTGTCTTGAGGGAATGTCTCTGTTCCTTTAAGAGAGCCGCTTATTCTCCAGTGTTTGTTGCTTCAGTGCAGCCTTTGCCTGAGTTACCTGAGTGAACCGTATTTCATTCAGAGTTTATTTTCATTTATCTTACATCTTTTGTGCACATCAGGCTACATCAATATAAAACTCTCATGTGCTTTTTGCTCTCGGCGCTTTTGTTACAATTTGTAGTCGCATGGTGAGTGTGTTTGTTTGTCGTAGCTTCTGCACAGCTCTGCCCGTGGTGAAACGCCATGCACCATAAATGCAATATACTGAGCTGATATTAAATTAGTGCTCATAATTTTGGTAAAAACATAAATAAACAATCTCGAACTGCTTTTTGTTGTCGGTTATGGTGTGTTGTGTTTCCCCGTGGGTGGGGCTCAGCCCCTGCTCTTACACACACACACGGGAGCTCAGCAGAGTGAAGGAGAAAAGGAGAGCAGAGAGTTGGAGACAGCTGCACTCCATGTGTCTCATCATGAAAGCTTTGCAAGTGAAAGCACCTGTGTGACAGCTGACGTTAAACAAAGGATCAGATCCTCTATGTAACTGAGTACAGTCAATCCTGATCAGTTAGAAAATGCTTTGATTGGCCTGCAAGATTCTACGCATTTAAAACATATCCCAAATATCTGTGTTCTATTTTGAAAATAAAGTCGAACAATCTTAAGAAAAGTAATGATATTTTCTTGGTTTTCTACAGTTTGCTGTGCATTACGTGATTGCTCTGCTCATATGGTAGCATCCCCGTCAGACTGTCTAAAAGACACAGCCATGTTTGGAGCTCTCTGAATGAGACAGTTAAAAGTGGCTGTGCGCTGCTCCTCATGAAAGGGGGAAAACCAAAACAGAAAACCCTTATGATCAGGCATAAATCTCTTCATTGTGTGGCTTATTGTCCACTTAAATGTGAACTCCACCACCTCCAGTAAAGTCCAGCTCACAGCTGCTTCCCCAAGCTCTTCAGTGGGAAGCACATGCAGTGACACAGAGCTACCGGTCACAGGATGCATATCTAGCTGGCGGAGCCACATGTAGCTACAGTCTGTCACACGTTAACAAGAAACAGCAAAGCCAATCCTATTAGTGATATTGGGTTAGGGAGGCAGGACTTGTAGTAGAAAACGAGATCTGTTAACTATTTGCATACCCTTGACTAGACACTGATGGACAACAAGTTATATTTAAAGTTTTTGTTCAAAGTCATTGCTTAGCACAATTAAGCAGTTGCTGGATATTGGTAGATACATGTACCCACCCAATGCTATGCTCTTGAGTAACAGTATCTGGGCCAGTTGAATAATTCGTATATTTATGCTGGAGAAAACACAATGTCCATTCTTTTTTATTCAGTGAAAGATGTTTGAATTGTGTTTTGTCATTAAATGAGAGATATAGCTGTGTGTTGTCAGCATAACTGGTAAAATATATAAAGAAAAAATGTGGTGGGGTAAAAGGTACACAGAGAACGGGATTGGACCCAGCAATGACCCCTGAGGCACGCCGCATATTAAGCTTTGTCTAAGCCAATCAGTGGAGTAACTGTTGGTTGTACAGACAGATCTCATATATCTCATATCTCTTTAAGTCTTCCACAGTACAGTACTCGTTTTAGGATTGCACATCTATAACATTGCTGGATCAAAGATGATGCAGCAGAGCCATAGTTATCAACTTTTTTTTATTTTATACTTTCCTCCTCTTTTCCAAAACCTTGGGCCTCTGTTAGGGTTAGGGTTATCCAACCTGTGCTCCTTCCCAACATGTTAAATACCCCCAGCTTTGTCAGTGATTTCGGATTCAGACACTGACAAAAAAGGCACTTTTCATGATGGTATGATATGCCACCAGGCAGCTTTAGTTAGTAGACAGTGTCAGTTTGAAATGTCAGCAGTGACAACATAATATAGGGACCTGGAAAGTCCCTATAGGGGGGGTGAGAGGGTAGGTGGATGGGTCCAACAAACCCCAGACTTCTACCCAAGAGCCTGCTGATCACTTCCCCTGTGAAAACTTAACAACATGCTTTTGTTGCACAAGGAAATAAATGTAAATACAAAGTGTTTTGCCGATGTACGTTTGTCACAGACAAAGTGGGGATATTTGACAGGTTGAGATGGGAACACGTTGGGTTACGTGGCCATCACTTTAATGTAGTCATATGTCATTTTGGGACATTTTCAATTGGAGTGCAGTCTGAGGAAAAGTCATGTTACAAGTAACTTTCAGCTTACTTAAAATATTCCAGCAATACCCAGCGAGAAAACAAAACAAGAATAAGAACTGACAAGAGAGTTCAAAATTTAAAATGTCAGAAGGAAATTAGCACTGACCCCAGTGCTGTTTGACTTCATTCTGTGAAAATAAAGTTTATGTTTATTCTTGAGAATTGGGACAAACCCTTATTATTTGGGAGGGGTCAAAGTCTTGACTTTTAAACCTTGTAACGGGCCAAAAAGTTTCACAGCAGTCGTAGTGAGTAGCCATTTTATTTTTCAAGTTGCCAAGGGCTCTTTTAATGCTGATCAAAATACTGATTTTCAAACCATAACTCTTATTTAGTTTATGAAAAAAATAGAAAGCTGACCAGCTATTAATAATAATAATAATAATACATTTTATTTAAGGGCGCCTTTCATGGCACTCAAGGTCACCTTACAAAAGTACAGAAGTGCATAAAAACAGGGATAAAAACAAACAATAAAATACAATGGACAGTGCAAGGATCAGACGGAGTATGAGAGTTTGAACAGATGGGTTTTATTGCTATTGAGCAGCATTCCTGCTTTTTGGCAAACAGGAAGCGAGACAGGAGTCCTTGGGATATAGCTTACTCCTTTTATGGTTGATTAAATGATGATGATGAAATCTGATGGAGCTGACAAAAATCTGAGACTTTTATGGGCTAACATTTTCATAAAAAATATTTTTTAAAACAAAGATGAATATAACAGTACATTTTGACACCAATGTTATCAGTATATAATGTTAGTTTTACATTTTTTAGGCTTTGAACAAATTTTTTAATTGTTTTAAATTATGAATTCTTGTCTGGGACAAGAAAGCAGACCAAAATATTTAATAAACCATATTTATTTCATAAAAAATAATTTAAAAAATATATATTTCACCCCAAAAACAGAATTAGTGTGTTGATATGTTATTATTTTAAGGCTGTTGTTTTTGTTTTTGTTTTTTTTGGTGGGACATGATCTGTCCCAGTTCTCAAGAGTGGGTGTTTCACAAACCTCTGAAAACTTGCCACAAAAACACCTTCAGTATGTACATTATACATATGTTTTAAAAATATTTATTTGCTTCTTTTTGATAATAAATCTCAAGAGAACATATCACATTACAGTATTTCTTATATATAATCAGCCAGTAATGACTGTTTGGTGAAACCTTTCCCGAGCGGCACAAGAAGAAGCTATTATTCAGCTGTTGTTTATTGTGAGCCAGCAGGAAAATACATGTTGGCACATTTCTTGAGGAAGCTCCTACACAGCTCTGACAGAAATACTGGGCTGCTGAGATTCTGTTTGTGGGTGAAAATATGACTCCTGGTTAACAAGAGGAGCTTGTCAGAGGGATGACCAGCTTTAGTTTTGACCGCTGCGCTGTCAGCCCGAGGTGTTCCTGATTGGTTGCCTCTGTGATGGAGACTAAACCAGAACACTGATGGACCGATCAATATCCCTTCATTAATAGCATGGAAATATTGGACCACATGATGAACCTTGAACTGCGGCACCTCATTGTATCTGTTTTTTAAATACAATATGTCAAAAATGGAAATCACCTCTAGATATGGGTTACACTCACACTGTCATTCACTGAGAGTTGTATTCATGTAGTAAAATTTCCAGTCGCCTGGTTTGTGGCGTTAAATGTTTGAGAAAGATAAAAGTTGCCAGCCGAATGTTTGAAAAGTCTGTTTCCATAATGACATTTATTGAGTGACCAACATTTTGCTGCTTTGTCACAAATACATATTACCCTGTACTTGTAGCCAGGTGTTGTGAGACTCTGACAGGAAGCCCACTCAGGAGCTTTTATTGTGTTATCAAAAGAGGAAGCCAAATAGATCTCAGTAGGAAAGAAAGAGATCACATGATCATCTCGTTTGGGAAGTTAACGTGTATGTTGGTTGTATGTTGCAGAACTTTTATTTTTGTATTACAAGTCAGAATTTACCAGATTTCGAGTAAAAGTTTCAAGGTAAGTTTTGATGAAAGTGATGATTTTTCCCCTTTAACAGAGATACTTAACTTGCTTCACTTTGCAACCCATTCTTGTTCCAAAGTCGTCAAATACTTACGCTTGGTCAGTGGTTTCGGCGTCAGACACTGACGAAAAAGGCATCCTATCACAGTTGTATGATACGTTGCCGGGTAGCGTCAGTGTATAATGCTACTGGATAACAATGTAATTTAAGGAGCTGGAAAGTCTCATTAGGGCGGGCAGTGGGGTAGTGGACTGGTGCAACAAACACCGGACTTTCACCAAGGAGCCTGGTGTTCACTTCCCTTATGAATGTTGAGTCATACCATGGTGTTTTTCCTGAAGCCTAACCATGTGCTTTTGTAGCACAAGGAAATAAACAGATTTTTTTTTAAATAGAAAGTAGCTCTTTTTGACAGTTTTTTATGCACTCTGCCACCTTATTTACATTCAGTTCCAATATAAAAAATCCCTAAAAAAAATGGTAGGCTGGCTACCCTGCACTCTAACGAGCCAGATTTAAGTTTAGTATCACTGCACTATGAATAGAAATGCACACTAAGTAATCTAGACTAATTACATTTTAAATACATAAAGTGAAAACACTTATATCTTGAAAAACATTAAGAACGTTGTAAACATAATTTATATTTTTTTAGTTTGGCACGTCTGGATGCATTTCTTTTATTTCTTATTTATGTATAAGCTTTTATTTTAATATAGATATGACTATAAAAATAAAATTAAAAGGATTTCGTAATGAAAAGTTATTAATGATAAAGACATTTTAATAGGAAGGATTTTCATATGGGGTGGCACGGTGGTGTGGTGGTTAGCACTCTCGCCTCACAGCAAGAGGGTTGCCGGTTCGATCCCGGGCGTGGGAGCCCTTCTGTGCGGAGTTTGCATGTTCTCCCTGTGTCAGTGTGGGTTCTCTCCAGGCACTCCGGCTTCCTCCCACAGTCCAAAGACATGCAGATTGGGGACTAGGTTAATTGGTAACTCTAAATTGTCCGTAGGTGTGAATGTGAGCGTTAATGGTTGTTTGTCTCTATGTGTCAGCCCTGCGATAGTCTGGCGACCTGTCCAGGGTGTACCCTGCCTCTCGCCCGATGTCAGCTGGGATAGGCTCCAGCCCCCCCCACGACCCTCAAGAGGATGAAGCGGTTAGAAGATGAATGAATGAATGAGGATTTTCATATGTTAATCAAAGATGGCTGACGTTTGAGGTACAATGATAGCTATTTAACATGAAAGGTGTGTGCGTGTGCGTGTGCGTGTGCGTGCGTACTGTGCAGCCAAGTGTTTATGAGAAAGCGAGCAGCCATTGTCCTGAGCTGTTTTGTTCAACCATCATTGCCCTTCATCCAGCATCATTAATAACAGTTAATGTATTTGTTATGAACCACATCTACATTAAACATGATTTTACTGACAGTGTATCCGACAGACACAAGCACACACACGTGACTTATGTACACTCAGGAAGTGGGTGTAGGTGCCGTGGATTTGTTAAAAGGGATCAGTAAGTCAGTGCGAACAGTAACCAAACAAATCGTGCTTATTTATACCTCACTCTAATCCCCAACCTTTGACCTCAGCGCACCTCTCACGCTGCTGAACAGTATCACCTTTGACAGCTCAGCTCTCTTGATCAGCTCAACATGCTGTGCTGACTGTGAAGTGCTCACAGTCTGCCAGTCTGATGCTGCCAACGTGTGTGTATTTTGTGTGTGTGAATGCCCGGCGTGGGTGAAAGTATTTTTACGTTGTTGTGTTTCTCCTCCAGGGATACATGGGCAGACTGTGGAAATGGATGATGGGAAGTCGGGGTATGTTGGCTCAAAGGTGGATCTCCGCTGTCGGTTCATCAACAGCTCCCCGCCTGTCAAAATCTCCCAGGTACTCAGTCAGTCCACCTGAGGGTTAAATCCAGGAGTATGCAGATTGAAACGTATAATACAAATAATATCATTCATATTCACAACACATTTAGCAGCGAAATAGACTGATATTTCTCTCAGTACAGAACAAAACAGAGATAGTGAATGTTGAATTTACATTTTTGAGTTGGCCAAAACACAACTCCAAATGAATTCTATTGTCACTACATAACTGCTGGATGTGTAAATAATAGGGGTTGGGGAAAAAACAATAGAGCTTAGAATTGCATTATTATTCTGTGGCAATATCTTATCAATACACAGGCACCAAGTACCAATTTTTTTTATTAAATATTTATTTAATTTATTTTTATTTCACCTTTATTTAACCAGGAAGTCCCACTGAGATTGAAAATCTTTTTTAACAAGAGAGACCTGGCCAAGGGAAATATTGGACCACACAATCAGTCACAGACAGAAAAGTAGCTTCCACAAGGTTTTTCGTAGCACTGAAAGTAAAACAAGACTTAAGCTAATCTTCACTTAAAGCTTCCTAACTAAACTAGCAATTTGTACATTAAATGAAAGCTTGTTATCAATCCATATATCCAAGTACTTAAGTGCTTGCTAAAATCATCAAGCAACTGTGAGCGAGATTTTGAGAAACTTTTTTCTCTGAGCATTTAAAATCAAATGTAAACTCAGCAGGCCCCAAGATGGAATCCTGGGGGACACCTTTAGTCATCTCAAGAAATTCTGATGTATGGCCTTCCGCATAAACACACGGAGTACGATCTGCAAAATAAAAATACATAAATTATTAATATCACAAGTACAAATTCATCTTTTGGTGGCCTACTAGAATAATAAAATCAATTGCTCTTCCATCCACGAGGTCCAACTGTCTGCAGTGTAAATGACTGAAGTGAGATGGACAGACTGAAAACTTTTATCTTATTGGATAAAACAGGTGTTGATGAAGTTTTCCTTTTGGGACAAAATTTACAGTTGAACAAAGGTAATAAATTGCAATAATCAGCGTATTTTAACATGTTTAAAATCGCAATAACATTGTATCGTGACCTATGTATCTTAAAAATACTGTATCATGGGGCCTCTGGTGATTCCCACCCTGATAAATAAGCAACTATTTGCAACAGTCTTCACAGTGACTGCTATTTTAGAGCACATTACCATGTCTTACCTCAACCTGATAACTACATAACCTTAAAGAAAAAATAGGGAGTGCTGAATGGGGTTAAGACACTGTGTAGTTAATTTAAAATAAATCATGTGCTCTTCAGGAATAGGGCAAATAGTCATATAAAGATAAAAAAAAAAAACAATGACTGGCCAGCTGATTCAGTCCAAAAATGCATTTGAGCCGAAGACTAGAGAGTCCTCATCAGGGTACCCTGAAGGCCCTACGATACAATATTATTAAGATACTTCATCAAGGTACCCTGTTGAAGACTCTCTAGTTGAAAGACGCTGGTTTATCCATGAATCAATAAAGGATATCTAACTACAATCAGATGCATTTTGGACTGCCTGCCTGCATGAGAAAATCAGAGGCTAGATTTCACATGTACTGTCGATTCTTGCTTACTTAAAGGATACATACAAAACAAAATGTCCAAATTGAAAATATAAACTTCAGGGGTGTCACAGGTACGGCTCACAGGCCAGAACCGGCCTGCAAAATGGTCCAGTCTGGTGCACTGGATGACTTTGCACACCTCATATTGATGCACCTGTGATATCTAAAGCCTCCTACAGACTGTGAGATTCTAGCAATCTTATGAGTTTAGTGCAGCTACACTGTGCGACATGGATCTAATAAACCTGGGCACGACATCAAGGGTGATGTACGCAGACCGTGCGATGACAGCACCTACTGAAACACAGGCTACGACGTATGATACAAGCTTCCCCTACTAAGTGTGCAAGGTTGCTGCACGGCTTATTACTTCTCCAACTGTGAAGCACAACATAGAGGGTCACATTATTAAATAACCTATACATTATACTGCGGTGTGTCTGTGTGTGTTTGCTAGCTTCTAGGTAGTTGCAACTCTGCTGCTATTTCCTCCCATGCTTCGTACTTAGAGTTGGAGGACACATCATAGCTACAGACAAGATTTCTGCTGCCACAGCTCCACAAGGTTTTCCTCTTTGCTGGATTCCCACACATTTCTGTTTGCGCCTTTTGCCTCCATGGCGAGCTGCTATCCAGCTATTTGCTTTGGTTAGCGCCAGTGTTGGTTTTGGTTGCTATTGGTTAGTAGACGCAGGTGGTAACAGCAGTCACACAGTGAGATGGTCATCCCAAATTTCTGACACTGTTAGAATTTTATCCCAGGCTGTCTTTGATCACAAGACTGTGACCATGGCCATCCTTGAACCTCTCTCACTGTGCGACTCAGGACCACTGTTTTAGAGCCATGACCAAAGATATTGCCACGTTTCATTCACGATGGTCATCTTTCATCTGAGACAGCCCAAAATCGCACTGTGTACTCTGGGCTTAAGAGGTGCCAGGTTTCAGGAGTAAGTTAAACAGAGAGTAGCCTGCTCTATGTAAAATGCAGTTCCGTGAAAAAAACAATGAATACTTATTGTGGACAGATGTTAAGAAATTGAACATTGTGCAAAAAATTGCAAAATCTTTACAAAAGAATCCACATCAGACTTCTAACTTAAAACAGTATCAGTGGAACCACATTGCCAATACACTGCCAAAACTTTTTATTTGTAAATGGTTTGTAAGGCACGGGATAACTTAAAGGAGCAATAAGCGAAATCGTTTCACCGCTAGGTTCGCTGTTGTGCACTGCCTGTAGAGCAAAATTAAGTGTGTCATGAGCCACTCCTCCCTCAACCTCTGCTCTCCAACACCCCCCCCACTTGCCTTGTCTGTGCCGGCGAGTACCGCAGCACCTCCACGGACTATCACATCCAGACGGTCCCGGTGTTTCTTCCGCAGGCTCCGCTTCACTCAGCTTCACTCAGCTGCCCGATATACCCGCTGCTTCTTCCCACATTAACCTGAATAACAAACCAGGGCTTGGTGCTCCAGTTGGATCCAAACGGAGAGCCGCTAGCGGAGGCTAACTGGCTGTGTTAGCAGCTGAGTGAAGTGGAGCATGAGGAGGAAGCACCGGTTAGCCCCCGCTTTCACTGCAGGCAGATTCACTCGCCACAGGGGCGAGGAAATAAAACCTAAACAGCCAACTTAGTTTAGCAGTTAGCAGTTCGGTCTCTGCTGTGTTTAGCTATTTCCCTGCTTTCCTGTTAGCGTTAGCACTACTCGGCTGCCACGCTAACGCTCCAACTGAGCCGGGAGCCGGGCTCACAGTCTCACGGAGAAGAGTTGGAACGTTAGCATGGCAGCCCATTAGTGCTAATGTCCCCACACTTCTCCACCAGGCTCAGTGAGTCGGAGCCGAGAAGCCTGCCATGCTAACGTTCTGGGAGCCTGCTTCTCGGCTCCGGCGAGCTCTAACGTGGAGACGTTAGCCTTAGCAGTAGTCGGCTGCCATGCTAACGTTCCGGGAGCCTGCTTAAACGTGGGGACATTAGCGTTAGCACTAGTCAGAGAGGAATGTTAGCGTTAGCTCCCAGAGTTAGCACTAGAGCTTCTACGGCTACTGGAGTAGCTTGCAGCTATGGAGTGCTTCTACCAGCTCTTCTAGTCACTGAGCCTTGCCTCCATTTCAGCAAATATATTACATTTATTACAGGTACCATCATCATTGAAGTACGCAGGGGAATAGCTAAACACAGCCTCCAGGCTGCCTGCCGGGCTACATTTTACAATGCTAATTGCAAATGTTAGCTGGGCTGCCAGGCTACTCACCTAACACAACCGAAACGCCTGACTCATTGCTGGGACCGAGCCGCTAATAACTCAAGCTCCGGACATTAACCCATGCTACGATTGTAACATTAAATTTAATTGAATCGACATAGCAACATGTGCCTAATGTTACTGTAACACTAATTAAAACAGACATTTGACTTTATGTTGTACCTGTCCAGGAGAAGAAGAGCTAGCTCCGAGTCAGATTGTAGCCCCTTTAGCTCTTGCAGTGCTCTCCACCTTGGAAATGCAAGGCCAATTGTAATCCGAGTTCTGTCCCTTTCTTTATCCGACAACTTCTTCGCCAACAACCGTTGTTTCTTTAGAGGTAATGTCGGATCCTGGTCGTCTTCAGGTGGACGTTCCGCTCTCTGCCATTTCATTTTGAAAATACGCGCTGCCATTGCTCACTGGCTGTAGCCTTTTATAGGAGGAGGAGGGTTGGGGCTGGGGGGGGAGATTCACAAGAACGTACATGAACGTGCAGCCAAGGGGCTGGAGATCAACACAGAGAGAGGGTGTGTGAGGTCATGCTATACTCCAGATGAAATTACACCTCTAGTTCTTCACATAGCAATTTTTTAATTCCTTCAATCTAGAAATGATGAATTTCGCTTATTGCTCCTTTAAACTGCTTCCTCTATAGCCTTCACTTTAGCTCAATGTGTTGATGCCAATATTGCTGCACAGGAGAGAAAATCTATGGGAAAATGCATGTGTAATGACATGCATGTGAGAAGACTGACTGGATGTGGAAAAACTGAGACATATCTTTGCACTAATTTTTCCTTATTTGTAAATGATTATTGATAAACATTTTCAAAATGTACTTGTACTTCTTTATACTAAAAGAAAGGAAAAAATGGAGGTGCTGTTAGTTATAGATTATTATGCAATGGTTTTACTGGTCTGGCCCACTGAGATGACATTGAGCTGTGTGTGGCTCATGAATTTAAATGAGTTTGACACCCCTGCTCTAAAACAATCAGTTTTTCTTTTAAAATCAATGCCCGGGACATTCCAGCAGCATTTCAGCCTGTTCCAGCCAATTATCAATATTTTTTATTATTGGCTTCTGTTTCCAACAGACTGATTTCCCACTGTCCAGGAAGCAATTTTCATTTCAGCGATGCATTGCCACTTAACAGAAAATGAATGCAGGCTTGTGAGCTGATTTTCATCCCATAATGTAATGAAGGAAACCACTGGCTGCCAGTGTTGTAGGAAATCAATTTAAGAACCTGTGGTTTGCCTCAGAAAATGGCAATTAATAACGTAAAACAGTAAATGGGCTAAAACCACTGCCCACTCAATATTACTCAATTAATATCATCACTCAGATGTCTGTCGTTCATTTCAGAGTTCTTCTACACTTCACCTAATCAGTGTTTTCCTCCATCCTTCTGTCTCAATAAGGTGACATGGCAGAAGCTGGTGAATGGCACTAAGCAGAACGTGGCGATCGCCAATCCCTCCCTGGGTGTGTCCGTGGCCCCACCCTACAGGGACCGTGTCACCTTCAAGAATGCAGCAGTGAGGCGGCGGACTCCAACTTTAGAGGACACCACCATCACCTTTTCCTCCCTCCGCCTCTCCGATGAGTCCACCTACATTTGTGAATACACCACATTCCCTGCAGGGAACCGAGAAAACACTGTAAACCTCACCGTCTATGGTAAGACACAGTGGTGACGATCTGATTCTCAAGTAAAAGACAGGTTGATAGTCAGTGTCACATATGGAGGAGGATGGTAAATGTAGAGACACATAATCTGACGTTAAAGCAAACTTAAATTTCAGCTTTGTATGGATCAAACAAACGAGATATAAACTTTCAGTCAGTGAGTTTGTGGTGCTTATAAGCATTTTTTTTTTTTTTACCTCTGGGCAGAACCAGGCTAGCAGTTTCCCCGTTTCCAGTCCACTGCCAAACCAAGATAACTGTCCTGACTCTAGCTTTATTAAAGTTAAATACACAAGAGTGGCATTGACCTTTTCATCTAACTCTAAAGCAAATAAGTTTATTTCCAAAAATGACTCACAGTCCTTTTGAGGTTGACACATAGTTACACTGGTAGTCCTCACTGATCAAGCAGCATTCTCGTTTTTTAATTAAACTACTGTTTCCAAGGTCAAGAATGAACTGTCATACACAAAAAAAATTATGTACAGTTAAATGAATGCAGAAATATTTTGAATTCAAAGTTGACATGAGATTAAAAATGCCTTTTTAACACTTTCAGATCACATCCCTGGACATTTTGTGCACCTGTTCGACAATATATGCCAAAAAATTAGAACAAAAACAGTTTCTTCAGTGTTGTTTTTTAAGAATTTAATAGGTATTTCACCCTCTTTGTTTTCAACTTTAAGTCCTAGTTGCATGGGATGAACATTACCTGTAGATCATAAATGATGAAGTGATATTTTGTAAAATTTCCAGGGCACCAGCTTGTTTTTAGAAAATGGTGTTGCCATGCCAATTTTGTAAAACAGAACCTGATGGGTGATCTCAATCAGGAGACAGAAGAATGAAATAAAGATAAAGTTTAATGCAGAATATGAGTGCATATCTGAATGCAGATTATTTGTACTGGTAAGATTCTACAAAAGTCTGTAGCACTTGGACACCGGAGGGAGATTATTTGTGATCGTGGAACATCTGAATGGCAGCAAGATAAATTCCCCCATGGAGTGTAGGAAGTGGTGGAGGTGGCTGATGACAAGGTTAATGACTGATGAGGCAAAATGAGGCTGCATCCGACAAGACTAGGCGATGATGGGGAGGTGCATGGCTGCAGCATGAAAAGACTGCGGGCAGTAAAAAAACTAATTAAAATGAGGAAAGTAAGACGATAGGCTGACAGAGAAAGTGTGTCACTGTGCTATTGGTTAATTGCGAATCAGCTGTAGAAAAGCTGATGACTCGATTGACAGCCCCAGGCAATGACACCTAGAGATAGTGAGCATGTGTGCAAGGAGTGAATGGCAGGGTGAGGAAGAAAGTTACAGCCTAAGCTTAAAAAAGTAGTGTCCTCCTCACTGAACTTTGGCTAAAGCTTCATTTGTTAATTAGGTGACTGCTATTCATATTTACTGTGGTGTCAAAGTTAAAGCTCTTACCTGCCAGCACCTTGATCAGGCTGTCATAATTTCAACATTATAATATATTATCATGCTTGTGTTTGTTATAATTCCCTCAGTTCGTCCAACAACTCAGATGAGTCTGTCCACGCCAACGCTGGTGGCTCGATCATCTAATCTGAAGACGCCGGTGGCCACTTGCATCTCTGCCAATGGAAAACCACCTGGTACCATCAGGTTTGTGTGTTAATGTGTTCCTTAGTGGATGGATTGGAGTGTTTTACAACAGCATGTTCGCTGAGCTTGTTTGGTGACGATGCCACCCTATTTGTTTAAAACCCACTGGACTATGAATCAGCCTACATCGATGTATCCTAGTGTCGTGACCATGATTCCTTGTCGATGTTGGCAGGTGGGAGACGAGGGTGCCGGGAGAAGTGTCCACCCGAGAGTACAGGAACTCAGACGGGACCTTCACTGTTCAGAGCGACTACATTTTGGTGCCCAGCAGAGAAACGCACAAGGAGACGCTGACGTGCGTCACCTCTTACAACGAGGAGGTCTTCACTGACAGTGTCACCCTCGATATTCAGTGTAAGTCATTTCCACACCAAGCAATAAGCTCATAACTACACAGGTAAAAAACTACTCCAAGCTCATTGTCTGCTATATGTATTTGTTTGTGTTAATACCAGATGAGCCAGATGTGTCGGTGGATGGGTATGATGGAAACTGGTACCTGAACCGAGAGAACGTCCAGCTGAGCTGCCAAGCTGATGCCAACCCGGCCGTCTCTCTGTATCAGTGGAGAGTGTGAGTACAACTCTGTTAGTCTGTGTTTGACTCAAACTGACTGTCAGTGTGAGACCACCTTATTACAATGGATCAATCAGGCTGTGACGTGTCTGGCCAAATTGTGAATAATTTGGAGAGTCTATTCTCGAAAGCAACTTTCACTATTTCTTCAATTAGGTGGACAAAATTACAGATTACAGAGACTCTTAGTTTCACTTCTTGTGTGCACTTGTAGTTAATGTTCATTATTTTCTGCAGGATTAACGGCACCATACCAAGCAATGCTGAGATCCGAGACAACGTCCTGACCCTGAAAGGGCCAGTCACGTATGACCTGCAAGGCACTTATGTTTGTGATGCAACCAACAGCATTGGGACACGATCAGCCTCTGTGGAGGTCAGCATTATAGGTACGTTTACCTGGAGTCTGTGGTCACTGGATTTCACACTTTCTCTACCCCCAAAGTTTTTGTGAACAAGGAAAGTGTATTTATTGTTGTGTGTGTGTGTCTTCTCTGTAGAAAAGCCTCTACCGCAGATCGCAACAGGTGATGTCATCAGCGTAATCGCCTTATTGCTGGCTGCTGGAGTGCTCATGGGCATCACCATCACGGTCCTGGTGCTCAAAATAAGAAGTAAAAAAGATGACTCCTCGTACGTAAACAGTCTGTCATTCCTCAGTTGTCCCCGCATGCTTTGTGTCCTCTTTAACCATCTCATTGTCTAACTTTTATTCTCTGTGATCAGAAATGACTCTCCGTCCAGAAAACTGTCCCAACCAATAAGGAAAAGACCAGATGACATCCAGGTAACCTTTGTGTTGTGATTGTTTTTATCACATGTTCATAGAGTTGTGGGTGTGCCTGTGAAGATTTAGAGGCATTTTCTAAAATTGCAGTGGCACTACCTACCTGGTATTGCTGAACTGCAACTGTAGAATAATAACAGAGTTTACAATAGAAGTAATGCTACTAGGCTGGCTGAGGCAGTAAAGCGAGATTTATACTTGTGCGTCAGCTCTGTTCAGAGCCTAGGTCGTAGCCTAGGCATGTGGGCTATGCTGTTGTGAGCATTTATACTTGTGCAGTGGTGTGTCTGTGTCCCGCTGCAGTTAAAACACTAGTCGGCGGCAGGGTTTCTGTGAAGTGCTGTAAAGTTTAGTTGATTCAAAGCACACATGAAACATGGCAAAACAGCAACAATTTCAACCACAAGAACACAAATCGGCTTCACTATAACTCACAGCACTTGTCTTTTGCTGGACACATTTTCCCCACAAATATAACATGCTAATGTTTTTAGCACAAGCCCATAATATTTTACTTTGTGTAAATTAGCCTAGCGACAAGCAGAGATTTCCTCTGCTCATATAAAGCTTGGATAAATCACACACGATACATTAATAAAAAGACAGGAGGTCTGCATCGCTGTGACGTGTAGTAACATTTCTGGGGACATGCATGTCAGGCTACAGCGTCAGTTCAACGCAGAAGTATACATCCCACATAAGCCGTACAATCTGACAACAATGCAGTCACCGGGTAGCCGAAAATAATAACACATAATGCTACTATTACAGAAAACAGGAGCATCTATCTATACAAATTTTATTTATCTTCACGCTTCATCATGTGTACCATCATGTGAGCATAATTAACATTGGTGAATACTGGCCTCCCGTTCACTTCCATTCAATGCAAGCAGAGGGGTGTATAAACATTTGCTTCTGATGGAAAAGCAAATTTGCATCTTCTCACTGAGTGGAGTTCAACTTTGGTGAACTTTGACTGGTAAAGCTGCAGTCGCAAGCAATAGCAACGAAGTATGTGTAGAGGAGACACTGATAGTTGCCATGTTTAACCAGCGGATACAGTATAATACTGGCAAACCTGCCCCACATGAGAGATACTCCCTCGCTGGCAGTGAGTCGGGAGAGAAGCGTGGTACATGAGAAAATTGAAAATGTACCATTAACATCATATTTCTCTGTATTTATGAACAAGCTAGCTTTTCTTGTCCATCACATCAGGCACTGCCTACATTTAGCACTAATATCGCCTCAGCAGGTGAAAGTCACTGGCCTGCATTCGCCCTTTTTCACATCCACTAATGCAGACTGGTCACCTATCACATAGTGAGGAAGTTCACTCACATAACATGACGTCATTGATAGCAATAAGATCAACCCCACCCTCTCTTTGTTCCTTACTAAAAATTATCCTTGCAGCTTCATGAATAGCTCTCAAAAAGAAGCTCTTAGTAAGGACCTTTCAGTGCCATTTACAAGGACTCCAAGTGATAAGATCATTTGTGATTACTGCCCCAGACGATATATTTAGTACATAGAGTGTGTTCTGCTGTGTTTGGTGATATTTATGTAGCTTTAGTAAGATTTAAATATAATTTAATGTTAACCTTTTAATAGTCTAAACTCCTGTCTGATATTTCAACATTTTGTGTCCTGCCAACATGTTCATATTTTTGTAAAGGTTGTGTATTTATAAAGAAAATTGCTCTTTAATGTCTTAAGATGCAGAGTAAATATCAAATGCTAAAGTGTTTTCAAACATTCTGGCCGATTAGACCTCTGATTAGAGCCGTGCTGCATTATGTGAGGTCAACAAACTCCTGATACTTAAAGGCCTCACAGAAAAAACATTTTGACATGTCACAGTAGAAAAAGCAGTGTGGACAATAAAATCAATGATGGCTGAATTCCATTTAGCTGCTTCAGTTTCAGGATTTTGCTGTCATGCATGCTGATTCATTAACACACTGCCATGACTTACTAGGACACCTGATCGTTAATGTCATTAGTTACACCTGTGCTTTCCCTGCTATGGCAAGTTAAAATGCAAACAAGGCCCATTGTAAGTGAACAATAAAGGTGTAAAGCATTCATTAAAACTTGACTAAACAAATACAGCAAGTGCACAAATATGATCAGAGGATTTTTTTTGTCTTATATGACCACAAATAGGTTCAGAATATTAGTAATACTTGAGTATTTTTAGTGATATTTGGCTTTTATATTGCCACTGTGAGAAATATCTACAAAAGTTTTAAAGGCACCACACACGTACACAGGTGCTTTCAATAGTCTGGCTGATTAGACTTCTGCTTAGGTTTCGGGTCAGTAACAGTGATAAAGATGTAATTTGTCCTGCCCTATCTAAAGAGCGAGGGAGAATTCAATCGAAGACAATCCTCACTCTGCATAACCTGCCTGTTTATCACAGCACTTGCAGCAAGATTCTCTGCAGCTCTTATTGGAGATCAGCCCTGATTTATGTAGACACACAGAACTCTCTGGCTATCTTTACTCTGTTCTTTATGTGGAAGCTCTGCACTATGTTCTGTATGAGAATGAATGTATTTAAGGGCTCAGTCATAACAGCATTTTGTAACTGCAAAATGTTTACCAAAATCACTTTAATGTAATCATATGAATCTGTGTGATCAGAGGATTTCTTTATGGAGGTCTTTGCATTAATGTGAACTTGTGATGGCAGCCAGTTCAAAACTGTCTGAACTAAAGGTGGGTGATATGCCCAAAATCTTCTATCACTATAAATTATTTTGTGCCAAGTTAATGGTACTTCATGACACAGTAATTGTTCTGTAAATTCAATGAAGTAATGGTTTAAAATAACCTGTACTTAACCATTTTTGATCATATTTTTCTTTTATTTCGAACTTTCATTCATACAAAACCAAACTGCCTCACATGAGACAACACTTCAGATAAAACAACAGGCTCGAGACAGTAAAACTAAACTGCTGTTAAATGAAAGCTTTAAGGTTCTGAGACCAATCATTTCTGTATTTACAACTTCATTCACCTCCTCCATGTCTGCCGAAATCACAATACCTTGCGAGGCAGCTGGATTCACAAGATGACGCAAGAATTCAAAACACCTGCTAACATGTGGCTTTTGTATGTAATAGGAAAGGTTACAATCAGCATTCAAACCAAAATGACTCTGCAGTAGTCATGGGTATTTATTGGCTGTGGCACAGGAGTGATAGTGTGAAAGAAAGACTGAAGAAGTACGAGATAAATAAAAATAAGTAACCACCGTAACGCTGTCACTGGCCTCCATGCTGCTTTCCACTGTTCACTAACCTATTTTCTGGTTGGCCGTGAAGTAGAACGTGACACAGAAGTTGAAAAAACAGAAAGGCATGCTTGTTTACTGCAGAGCCACGTACATGGTTCAGTTTTACTGACAATAGAGTGCTCCAGTGATCTTTTCCTGTAGGCTGACGTGGAAGTTAGCATTGCTCTGGTTCCCTTGTCAAAAATCTGTGGGATTCTGTGAGAAACAAGCGTTTATGATTCTTGCATGTTTGGATCAGCAAAATAATCGTCACAAATAAACACCACTTTTATGATTATTGAAGTCTAAACGCAATTGCCATAAGAAAAAACTAACGTTAAGCTATAAACAATCTATACTAAGGTGGCGTGACTGAACGTTGCCGCTATAGCATGGCTGTAAAGCTATGTTTGGTGTGATGACGTTCTGTAGTTTAAATTAGTAACCCCCTTTTTTAAGACGTAAATGTTTCAAAATTCACGCGTGGAGTAATTACTGGTGTATTTTATGTCATAGAACAAAACATAAATGTCTCTTTGGCGTGTGTTCACCACAGACCTTATCTCAGGCATCTAACCAAAAACCCATTCAAAAAAATCATTGATACCAAGACCAGGGAACTGGGAGTGGCAAAGTGCTAACTAATTTCAGGGTTTTAGGACTCATTCCTCGGGCACTCTATGAGAAAGGAGTCTCTAGCCTGTTTCTAGCCTATTTCCCGTGTTTAAAAAACCTGCATACACATGTTAATTCGGTGGAAAAAGGGTATAATTTGCTACATAGCCTGCCCCTAATAGCTCCCCTGGTAGAAACTGTATTGCCAAATCTCTTCCAGTGGACATATTTTAACGGTATATAGCGTCATATCTCCCAACCCTTGTTTTAACAATGCTGACCTTTAATATAACGGAGAGAGGCGGGCCCACTCATTAAAACATGGGTGTGGGCCCGCCTCTCTCCGTTCTCTTTGTCAGAAGGTCTGAAACTTTACAGGGTACCTTTAAGTACATACTAGATGTACTGTGTGCATGCATGTACAGTGTATCCAGTACACACCAGTTGTAGAGTAGGTGTATCGTTTCTAATTCTGACACATCTTCAATATGTGTCTGTTATTTCTCCACAGCACTCAGGACGGTTTTATGAAGAGCTTCCAAACACAGCGGACTACGTGAGCTACAGACTGGCCTGTAACAAGGAGGACTACCCAGAGCCGTACTCCCCTCCCATCAAGCCTCCTCTGTCATTTCTGCCCCACCACCCCTACCACTCCTCACAACCAACCACTGCAACCAGCAGCAGCAGTGGCACCAACACGCCAAAAAACACCTTCTCTCCTCCGTCACACACCACGGCCATCTTTAAATACCCCTCAGTACCGGGCATTTCTTCTCCTCCCCCAGGAGTGGCGGCGTACACTTTTCCCAAAGAGCAGTACGTCTGAATAGACATTTTGTCACAAACTCAAACCTCTCAAGCGAGCTCGGATGAAACAACCCGATATGAACTCCAACCTTTCCTCACTGGAGGCTGGGAAAATGTGGTTAACCCTGGACTAGCAGGCAGTGTCCTTACACTGCTTGCAACATTGTGTTTGGCTCTGGAGGTCAAAGGACAATGCAGCTTTTGTTGTTGGACTTGGAACTCAGTCCAATTTTGAAACATTTTTTCCCTTTTGTCCGCTCTGTTATTGTGTTATCTATTCTTTGAAAAGGGAAGATTGTTGAACCGTGTTTCAGATGTTTAGCTAGAGGAAGGTCAAGTTAAAGATGATTTGACTGTCATGTTAAAACTTTATGTTGCATGGATGTATTACATTTGATTGGAAAATATTCCAAACTAACTGGACAGGATTATCTCTTGATGTCCAATGTTGTTGACCCTATCTTCTATGGTATCATTTTGTAAAAAAAAAAAAAAAAAAAAAATTATTTCCTGCTGTATCTGTAATGCCCACTCTCTTTATCCTGCATCATACACTGACAATCCCTTTACTGAGGAACAGCAGACCTCACCTTTTGGTTTTACCTCCTGCTCGTCTGTAATACTTCTACTGTGCTTGTATTTTGTATCGTTTATGTTTTTCTCGCAAAGAAAATAATTTTAAAGCGTTTTTATTTACTGAAGACATTTTGTTGATATATGAAATTGATGTTTTTATTCGTGATATCTGTGGATTTTAGTATTCATTGACACTGGTTGTTGGATGAGCCTTGAATTTTTAGCATTTAAATAAAAATGATTATGTAAACTTGTTTCAGCAGTGACTGTGAGGTCGAAACTCGTGGCAGACAGAATGGCACGAGGGGAAAGAGTGGGTGGTTTGGTGCAGCATCAGCAGGGAGCGTTGAACTGGACCGTCATGTTGAAGAGGAAGCTGAGCTGAGGCAAAGATCTTGATTTACCGGTCCATCTATGGTCCAACCCTTTCCCTATGAGCTTTGGGTAGTGACCAAAGAATTAGATTGCAGATACAAGTGGCCAAAATGGATCTGGCTGGGCTCAGCCTTAGAAATAGGGTGAGGAGCTCAGACATCTGAAGGGTGCCTCCTGTTAGAGGTTTTCCGAGCAGGTCCAACTGGTAGGAGGCCCCAGGATAGACCCAGAACACACTGGGGGGACTGTATATCTCATCTGGCCTGGGAACATCTCATGATCCCCCAGGAGGAGCTGGAAAGTGTTGCTGGGGAGAGGGACGTCTGGGGTCCCTTGGTTGTTGGTCAGTTCACCATTTTTGTCCAGACTGAAACAACCCAACTATTAAATGAGTTGCCATGAAAGGTTTCATTTATCTTGTGCTGATTAGAAAATGTTAGCATGCTAACACGCTAAACTAAAATGGTGAATACAGCAGCCATTATACTTGTTTAATATCCAAAGTATGCTACATGATGTTAGCACTAGGGATTGGAATCGAGAACCGGTTCCTGTTAAGAACCGGTTCCAACTGGTTCAATTCATCGACATCATTAGCCTTTATGCTTAACGATTCCCTTATCGATATTTTTCATTACGCCGAATCTATGCTCGTCAGTCAGCAGCACGTTCAACAACAAAGAAGACGTAATGGCAGAGAGACAGAAGCGGTCAAAGCCGTGGCTTCACTTCACGCTGTTAATAGCCTCCCTGGAGCTGCTAGCCCACTGTGGAGCCTCGCACATCCCCGCTCCAGGTACACGGTGGCAGGACGCTGTTGTTGTTAGCCTCCCTGGAGCTGCTAGCCCGCTGTGGAGCCTCGGCACGTCCCCGCTCTTGAAACATTTCTATGCGGGAGAAGGTGTGTCGTTAGGAGGCTCCGAGGGGAGAGGGACACAAGCTCAGAGGGGAGGGTGTGTGTGTGTGTGTATGTGGCGGGGGGGGTGCTTTTTTTCAAATCTTTCTCATCGTCTTTCTAAACTAGACCATGGCTTTAAGGTTCATAATAAAACATTATGAAAGCAGATGTCTTGGGTGGACAACAGGAGGTGATATCATTAATTCACAGGAGGAATCGATAAGGGAATCGATAAAGAATTGGATCGATAAGCAGAATCGATGATGGCATTGATATCAATAAAATCCTATCAATTCCCATCCCTAGTTAGCACTATCGCAAAAATTAAGCATTGCAAACATTAGCACTGAGCTCTGCCTACAGCCTCACAGAACCGCCAGCATGTCTGTAGACTCAGTCCTGTTGCACTAATTACTCAGGATTGTAGTTACCATTTTTTGTAATCAGAAAACTGCAATCCTATTAAACATAGTCTGTGCAGCTCTGACCTAGTTATGGGGACACATGACACAGTTCCCTACAGTAATGTTTTATGGATTTTAATAATCGTCAATGTACATGGCCTGAGGTGAACTTCCCTCTCTGCAAAGCAGCCTGGATCATCATCCTGTTTAAAGGGGATCATTTCCATGTCCACTTCTTCAATAAGCATAAAGATCTGATCTGATGGGGTGTCCATTTGCTCAGTGGGCAGAAGAGGCACCCCATGCACAAAGGCAATGTCCTGCAGTAGTCACAGGTTCGATTCCAGCCAATGGCCCTTTGTTGCATGTTGTCCCTTCTCTCTCCCCTTTCATATTTCTAACTGTCCTGTTATTAAAGGCCAAAAAGCCCCAAAAATAATCTTTAAAAAAAAGAAATGATCAGACCATCACACAAAATATAGCAACTCATCAAATGAGAACACAAAGAGCAAACAATCTGGGAAGAAAATCCTACTTGAATCCATTAAATAATCTTGTTGCAGTTCAATAAGAATTGTTTTTTATTTGACGCTCAAGGGGATATAAAGTAATGCAAGTTACAGACTACATAAAACATTACTGTTTGGCTACTATTTCCAAAGGTTAAATCTAATATTAGAGCTTCAGAGCGCATTAAAGAGGCAATAATCAATTATTTTTACATCAACAATGGATCTTCTGACTTGTATGTGAGAGAGGTCACTTGTAGTGATGAACCCGCAGAGAATTATCACATGACTTTAGTTTCCCTCAGCTGTATTGGTTCAGTGTCACTGGTCTTGTAATGTAATTTAGGTTGCACCAGGCAGCTGTATTAAGCAAAAAAGCTCTAAAAAACCTGACTGTAAATACATTCTCAGAATCAAACAGCTGACAGACAGAGTTAGCAACCAGCTGGTGATCATGGTGGAGCATTTACCAGCTTAAGAGCCAAATATTTTTCTCAGAAGTTGCTGGAATCCAAGATAAAGGCAAGTGTGGATATAAACATGACACCCCACTGGCTTAAAACAACCTAAAGCACATTTGTTTCACTTCTATATCCACTCATAGCTATAACCATGAGATCTACCACACATACAGTATCATTTACAGTTTCTGTCACAGTCCCAGGCTGCCTTTGTGTGCTGATGAAATCCCTAACAAATAACTCCCAGCTCCTCCAACAAACAAGCCACAGAGCCACCGCATCCAGCTCTTATGGTGCGTTCACAGACTTTTCAGCCTTGATGTTTGGCATCAGTTTCAGCAGCCAGCTTGGCAGGCCCAAGTTTTCCCTTTTTTCATATCTTTTTTCTCTTCGGCTGCATCTTTCCATTGCACAGTGAACTTTATAGTCAAAGCTTTTGAGAGTATAGGTTCACTGTCAGAAGGCTGGGGCTGCCTTTGGTGGACCAGGGAGATGCTGGTTACGTCTTGCTTTCACAAACTGCCTGTCTTTTTTGCACAAAACCAATTATTATTATTATCAGGATGAACTTCTAATTATAATATTTTTGACTGCATCTTCATAATCTAATCTATCATTTCATTCATCTTTGTATAATTTCACTTGATTGCCGTGTTATTTTGTTATATGGATATAACTAAGCTGTTCTCAAACTGTGGCTGACTCGGCGTCTGTTCAGGTTCTGCTGCATCTCAGTCTCTGCCAAGTGAGGAAAACTGACCTCTGTCCTGCATTCATTCATGACGCACGTCTCACATTACATACTCACGGCTCCACTTAACAGCTCCCCCTGCTCTCTTTCTCTTTTATAAACACATCACTCATGTTAGGATTCCTTAGAAAAACACTGAAAACGAGTAACTGTTGCGGGGATGTGCACGTGCAGGATCAGCATCTCATTAACTGTGACTTTACATCTTTAAATGGTGGCCTGCTGAGCAGCGTGTTGTGGTCACAGCATGTCGCTGTGAGGAAACACAGACCATCCCCTGAGAGATGCCAGATTTCTAAATCTATTTTAATCCTAATCCCATCAGTAGCATTTACTCTGCTCTCCGGTCCTCACGTGACCTCTGAAATTAAAATCTGGAGGCCAAGATGACCAACGGGGGAAATCTAGTCATTTGTTGTTTGTGTAACATGTAATATTTTTGTATTTAAACTTGTCCTGAAACAAACAAAGAGAAAAACGGAACATCTAAGACTCTATAAACCCCCTTTAATCCCTCTTTGTTGTGTGCATGCACTGTCATGCTGTCTGAAAAATTTGTATCTGCATTAATCAGCATTTTGTCACATGATATTACAGTTTGAACAGGGTGAAAATGTGAAAACTGGCATGCAATGCTATGAAAAAAGAGATCTAACTGCGGATAAACACGAAGGCCTGTGTGGAGGAATGTTAATGTGCAGGTGTGTGCGTAAGTGCATGTGTGTGTGGAAGGCTAACCTGTCCACCCATGCATCTGCCTTGTATAATAGATGAGCTCAGTATCACCGTGTTATTCTAAACCCGCACGAGAAAGAAAGAAGGATAGAGGGATGGAGCGAAAGGAAAAACACATGAATTATTGATCCCAAATCAGTTTAGTGACCCTCCGTCCTCTTCCTACTCTCAGTCTAATGAAGTCTGTGCCTGCAACTGGATTCTCTAAGAAACATCGGGATCGGAGAGAAGAAGAGATGAGACCTCAGGCATCTGAGAGAAGCTGATGACAGGCAGTTGTTGTGGTCCCAAAGCTTCACTTTTTCATCATCTCTACTGCATTTTTTTTTTTTTTTTGGAGTAAAGAGATTGCTGGACTGTTGGATCATCATGATACCATGGTGGCCCAACTGCTAAGGCTGGCCTTTCTGTTTCTGCCTACCAGCCTGGTCACCTCTACGACATCTGGTAAGGGTTTTCCAGTGTCTTTGGATTCATTAACACTTATCTGAGTTGCTGTTAAAAACTGGTTTTCCATATAACATGATTTGAAAGTTTGATGAATATATGAAGACAATAAAGTGAGCTGCTGGGTAAAAGTTCTTTATCATTTATGGACTTTCGGCAGAATCTGTTGTAGTCCTGTACAGTATGACAAATTATTGATACTTGAGGCTGATATCAAGATGTGATACTGTAGTTTCATAACAATATATTGATGATATTCTTTTGTATGTATGTATATAAAACCATGCAACAAAAAATATTTGATACAGGTCACTCGAGTGCAAAGTTTTACAGTTTAAATCAGGATATTTTCAGTCGTCTTTGGTGAAAAAACAATAGTTACAATAGTTAATTACAGTGAGACATGTTTTGCTGTACTTGTGTGAGGAGTTTGTCTGATGCAATGTATAACAGTGGAACAGTTCACTGCATCGAAAGCCAATTTTGGAGGTAATAGGAAGAGAATAGCTAAAGGTCGAAAAGATAAATTGAATGTGGCTGGAAAAATAATTTGACTAATCCGATTATCTGTTTTCGGAATCCCTTATTAAACTATTACAATGTGTCTGAAACTTACAGTGCAATCAATCCTGTAACTCAACACTGGCAGGGCACATGACACCACCATCTCCCTTTCGTTCACACACACACGCACACACACACCTAACCTCACATTTAACTTAACCGCTGACCCAAATATCATCTTTTTCCGAAATTGGGGACATGGCTTTCATCCCCAGGTGGATAAACCGTCCCTAATGAACCTGTCTTGAGTCTGGTGTGTGTCCCTACAGTTAACTTAATTCACTCACACCTCCCTCTCCTCCAGTGGTAAAGGTCAATCCCAACTGGGAGGTGGTGTACCGGGACGCCGATGTGTATGGCGTGGTGGGCAAAGCGGTGATCCTGGAGTGCGGTCCCACCTTACCTGACATGTACATATGGAGCTTCACCAAGCCCGGGACTGAAGCCATAAGAGCTGTGGCGTATGATTTGGGGAAAGGACAGAGGATCCAGAAGCTGGCGGAGACACTCGGACAAGTCACGGTCATCACGAACAGTGCAGCTGTGAGCATCGAGAAGCTGCCTCTTGCCGCACACGGCCTCTTCACCTGCCAGGCTTTCTATGACATAGAACGGGAGCCCAAAGTCTACTACTACTACGTGCACCTGACTGTCCGAGGTAAGACTTCCTGCACTTTGAAACACCTACCTTCTTCAGGCGGGGGCGTAGCTGAGGGGAGGGAGCAGATGAAGAATGATGTTCTTTAGAGATATTAAACATACCTACATGTGTGACTTTGTCTTGAAAACAGTTCCCGTCACTAAGCCTTACCTCCTGATGAGTGATGTATCTCCAGTGGAGGGATCTACAATGTGGATGCGTTGCAATCTGGACAATGGGACCGGACCAATCCAGTATGTGTGGCAACATGAGACCCGCAATGGAAACATCTCAGCCTTTGCACAAGGCAACGCCAATGTTATCAACATGACCGACGTCAACCGCAACCATACTGGCTGGTATCGCTGTGTGGCCAGCAACGCCGTCAACAGCGAGAGCTCTAACCGGTTATGGCTGGACACCATCTGTGAGTAATTCTGTGTCAACCTTAAAAACATAAAGCCTCAGATGTAAAAACCAAGGCAGCTGTTTAAGGTCCTCAAAAGGGAGGAATTGGAGATGAGCCTGCACGACTGTTTTACACGACTATTTTCTTTTCTTTTCTTTGGCATTTGATGTGTGAGTAATCAATAAACTGCGAAGACGTGCATCTTCAGTTTTTGTCACACACAGAAAATGTCACCATGTAACATGCCTTGAATGATAACTTTGTTAAATCATTACTCACACTGTTTCATGTTTTAGTCATAGGCTGGCTTTTGTCTGATTCAGATATTCATCTATTTCAATTTCTTCTCTTTGCTTTTCTTGGCATTTGAAAGACATGTTGTATTGTTTCTGCTTTGGCTTGTATCTCCAAACCTGCTTGTACTGTATATGTTAATACTTGAACTCTAGTGGTCTGAATTTGAGGCACACAGACAGAGTTGTAGCTACTGATGACACTGAGGTCAAAATTTTGGCAACCTGTGGAGAGTATACGCAGGTATATACGCCCCTCTTTTTCTGACTGTTTACAGTATCTACCTATCAGCCAAAAAGCCATTGGACTATATAGAAGAGTGCCCAACCCTCCATGGTAACCCACCCAGCTACCTAGTAGTACACTCACTAAGCTACTACTGCTCCGCCTGTAGCATGGTGTTGCTGTTTGGTCAACAGTCAACAGTTAACCTCCTGGGGCGCAAGACAAATTTCAGATTTTTTTTCTGGTGATGAAGTAAATCAAAGTAAATCAAAGTAAATCAAATCAAATCAAATCAAATCAAATCAAACGTCCATGCCCTTCATATCCTGACTGTGTTCATGTCTTTCCTCCTCAGTCGGCCCGGACATCCCTCAGATAGACGTGACTCCGTACAGTATAACAGAGCGTGGATATTCAGCCCTGGAGAGAGAGACTGTTTCTTTACTGTGTCAAGCCCAGTCTAACCCGGCCAGCCAGTACGTCTGGTTCTACAACAACTCCCAGGTCTACACCGGGCCGCAGTTAACCATCACCAAGATCCTCCGCATGCACACTGGCGACTACGCCTGCTTGGCACAGAACACCTACCTCAACACCCGCTCCAAAAAAACCATCAGCCTGACTGTCTACTGTGAGTGTAACCTCACACCTCTGATCTTGGACTGTGCCATCAGTCCTTCTGCTCCCCTGTGATCCTCTCTACTCAGTCCTCACCTGTGTTCCTCTGTCTTGATGCTGCAAATGGCAAGGAGTTTATTTGGATATGACATTTATAGCACAAGATGAAGAGGACACAAATCCAGGATTTTCATCTTCACACTGAATCTCCTCCTTAAACATACTTCCCTGATCATTGTCACTTTCAGTTAAACCTCTTCTGTTTTCTGTGTTATGCAAAAACCTCCTTCGCTTCTTCTGTTTAAAACATCCATACTCCATTCAGTACCATCATCCCTCATATTTCCTGCTCCTTATACTCACTAAGACTTCAAAACAGACCCCAAAGCTTGCATATACACACACACACACACACACACACACACACACACACACACACACACACACAAATACACACACAGCAGAGTGTGGAAGCGCTGCAGACCTATTCTCCTGTTCGAGCCATCTGGGAAGTTGATGGGACTCTCTGGCAGGTACCTTGCTGTGATGTCACAGCCATGGCAAGTGTTGGCTGGCTAGAAGGCCGATGCTTGTCATTCTGCTCTCCTGTGTTCGTTTGCTGGGTTTATGCATTTCTGCTAGATACTCAGATCATGCGTCGGACCTAAAACAACGCATGACCCATTAGAGATAGAGAGCATTTTCTTTTTAGATACATTTTTCATAGTAGAGACGACAGGCTTCGTAGTACTGACTTGACATTCATCTGTGTTACCCAGCTCTATCACAAGAGTAGGTTGTAAGTAAAAATATATCTAATAAAAAGCATATTTCATCTATAATCTTGGTGATTCATATCCAACACCCTGAATACTGTAGCCCTCTGCGCAATTTCTCTGGTCCCGATGACCTCACATAACCTCCACTTTGCACATCACTGCCTCGTTACGCTGTATCTTATCCCCACAGACCCACCCGACGGCTCCCCCTCCTGCTCTGTGGAACCGGCTCTGAATCACACCTCTCTGAGACTGCTCTGCTCCTGGCCTGGTGGATTCCCCTCCCCCTCCCTCCACTGGAATGGACACCTGAAACGAGCGGGACAAGACGAGGCTGACACAGGGCAGCAAACAAATCCACTGACCAACACTGCCATCTTGCTGCCATCTGAAGGCCTGACTTCCAACGACACCTTGTTTACTTGCATGGGCTCCCACCTGGCGCTCCAACAGAGCGCAGAGTGCAGCACGCGCACATGTAAGGAAACAAATGTTTTGTATTGCTCACTGTTCTCCGAACCTCTCACATCCCACTTAAAGCTCTTCTTCTCTACCAGATATTCCCCCTGCAGAGCCGGTGTGTTTTGCCTATGTGACTAACACCAAACAGTATCTGATGCTGTCCTGCTCCTGGGATGGAGGGGCCCCAAAGGCCTTGGTGTGGTGGGAGGGCCCGGGTAGCCACGGCAAAGGTGGGGAGGAAAGCTCCAACATCTTGGTGCTTCGCTACGGCACTGCCCGCGGTGGGAAACCCTACACCTGCCATGCTAAGCATCCACTTCTGGCCCAAACCAAGACCTGCAGGCTCACACTGGGTCAGTGCACGTTGTCAGACACAGCTTACAACAAACTACAAGTATGATGCATTCACTCATTCATTTATACGTTGTCACCTGTAGAGGCTCCTGTGTTGCTGACACGGCGTCGAGTTGTGTCTGTATACGAGGGGAGTGATGTTCAGCTTACCTGCAACCTGAGGTCCAACTACCTTCCTGTCAGTGAAATCACCTGGTTTAACAATCAGGGCGTAGGCGTCCAAGACACCTCGAAGTACGTACTGCTGCGAACATCTGCATGGGCCAATCTGACTGTGAGAGACACAGATGAGATGAAAGACAGTGGCGAGTACAGATGCTCCACTTCTAATGCAGTCGGAGGAACTGAAATCAATGTCACTTTAGTGGTCAAGAGTGAGTTCTAGTTTTTATCTATATCTGTTGTCTTACCGTTAAAGCTTTTAAAGGGAATGGTTTGACATTTTGGAAAATACAATCGCTTTCTTGCCAAGAGTTAGATGAGAAGATTGATACCACTCACATGTCTGTACAATTATCAGAGCACCCCATGCCACCTAATGCGACCCTGATCAGCGTGGTGTACAACAGCCGACAGCGAAACGAGGTGGAGCTGGAGTGGCAGGTAGACAACGAAGAAGAAGGAGGTTGGACAGGTTTCATCCTGCAGCACAGATTGGTGTCAGAGCGACCAGGAAGGAGAGGCAGCAACAATGATTCAGCGGAGGAGACGGAGGAGAGGATCGGTCCACCAGCCTGGTACCGTAACATCATCCAGGACCCAGAAGTCAGAAGTCATACAGTAGGGAGACTGATACCAACCATTACCTACCAGTTTCGCATCATACCCGTCAACCATCGCACCGTTGGACACCCCTCTGCAGCAAAGATTCCAGGTATAGTAAGTGAGCAGAGTGAGGCGAGTGTGGTCAGATACAGGACAGACAGGGGCTTAAGTTAGGGATGTTTTAAAGGGACAGTACACCCCAAATGAAGTTCTATTATACTGGAGAAAAGGCAGACATCTCTTCGGCCGACTCGGCAACTCCCACCAAAACAATCTAGACTGATAAAGAGCACCACAGGAAAGAGGAAAAATGTGTATTTTTTTATTCTGAGGTGAACTGTCCCTTTAACAAACAGACGAAAACTAGCAAAGGCAGGAGAAATAAATAATGTGACATTTTGAAAAGGTGACAGGTGAGTTAGGGGCGTATTCAAACATTGTTGATGCTGGTGTCGTGCTGTGATTGCTGTTTAAATGTCTTTGATGACAGTCTAACGTTTTTCTTTTTCTTTTGTTTTGTTACCCACTTAGGTGAAAGACTCAAACACACACAAGAATACATACAAACAGTTACACACCCTTCACAGCTCCACACTTTCCACCCACTTCCTGTTTACCTCCTTCCCTTCCCTTCCCTTCCCTGCTCCTTACCTTTCCTCTAACTGGCCCTGTGTGCCTTCTTTGTGTTAACTGTACCATGTGTAGCAGGATTTGATTGCTCTAACCAAGCCAGGTGATTGTTGAGGGTGTAGAAAGGGTTGTAGGTGTCAGGGTAGAGTAGACCAGTGGTTTTCAACCCCTGCACTGTCTAAAGCTGGCTAACACTAGCCACCATATGCTACCGGTCATACCAGACCAAGTGAGGCTGCAGCAGCAAAACCAGACAGTGTATAAAACTGAGCAAGAATGCGTTTTTTGCTTATAAATTCAACTTTTTATTTATAAGAGGACACATTTGTTCTATCCTCTCTCATAAGTTACAGTCTTGCTTTAACAAAATCATTTTGTCAACCAAACTTATGAACAAACACTGTCAGTGAAGCTACATAACTCAACAATCACGAGTTCATTTCACAGTGCAAGAACAACACTGACGTGGGTTGAGAACCACTGGAGGGAATTGAAACATGATGAAAAAAAAAAGCGAGACTCTAATTAAGTTTTGCAACTGTCAGTGTTTTGTCAGAGGTGTACTATTTTGCAATGTGTAACTGTGATGTGTTGCAGCGGAACCACGCTACAATATGTACCCTGCTGTGATCGGAGCAGCGATAGGCGGGATGCTCATTGCAGCCATCCTCACAGCGCTGCTGCTCATCTTCATTATCCGCAACCGCAACAACAACCCTCGTGAGTCCCATACACAAGCACCAATGTCTTAATGACTTGAATAATAAAGCTGTTTTCCCCTTATGTTGCACTAATGCTCTGTGTTTCCTTTCCCAGGACTACACGACATGCTGTTTGGTTTGTGAGTATCTGTATCCCTGTCTATCAACAATGAAAAATGTGTGATGATGTTAACAGACATTTTGTGCACAGATATGCATTTTTAAAAGTTTGCTCTTTTGTTGTGAACAGGCAACACAGCCAGTCGAGGGAAAACATCAACTTCCCAGAGGATGAAGTGGTAGCCAGGTCGGAGGGAGGAATAGAGGAGATCGGTGAATCACCCAGTCCAGGCAAGATGAACCCACATCAAGCATGTTCATATAAGCCTACAGATGGACTATGTCAGGGTTACCTCACTGCCCCCACCTCCCTCCAACCCCATCTTTGCATTAATCCATCAAATACCTTATGTTTATAAAGCAGTAACGTCAGCATGCCATCATAGGCAGAGCAGATGGTCACGCTGAGCCAGACAACAGTATGCCACACAACACAAGAGCCACAGACTCTGAACAGCAGCCCACTTTAGTACTCCTAACACACATCTTGCCTTGCACTTCAGTTTGTTGAATGAGTGACCGAACAAATACTCACATGCGAAAAGTGCACTGCTCAGTTTGCAGACTACATAGCGAACTAGCTGCTCAGCTGCAGCACATTCACACATTTCCCCTTGTTCAGAACTGTCATCTGTGACATCAACCCTCAACTCACAGGAGGACGACAGTAAAAATTAATCGACAATCCAGGAGGTTTTACTTTGAAGGGTATTTTGGAGGAAGAAATTAGGAACATAAGAAAATGAGGCAAAGAGGAAAATCAAGGAAACTAAGCCTAACAAAATACATATGTAGCCTTTCTTGTTTTAAGTTTTCCACAGATTAATACAGTTGGCTTTCAAAGTATTTCAAAGGTTCAGTAGGTAAGATTTAGGGTATTTCAAGCTGAGGATTGAACATTGCATCTAGCTGAAACTTCTCCCAGTTAGAATTGTTTCAGGAGGTTTTTACCAGGAGCTGAATCATCTGCAGAGGTCTCTTCCTCTCCAAAACAAATGGATCTGAGGCCTGTACTATGAAACCAGTTCAACTTACCCACGATCTCTTTTCGTTATGTGGCTTGACTAACCCTAACATTGGCCTTCTGAATAACATAGCTGGTAATCAACTAGTTCAGTCAACTCTGGGTTTTCCTATCCAGCCACGAGCAGAATCATCAGAACCATGAATGAAGTAGGCTACTTCATATCATATGAGATGAAATGGTACCGCGAGTGTTTGGGACTGCGATACAGTAAAATGTTAATGACGTGGGATGTAAACGATACTCTGTACCCTCGGCCTCGACTTGAATTACATGCAGGTATCACTGAGCTATGGGCCTGTGTGACATTAGTATCGAACAGTACTGAAAACCCAAAGTTAACCCTTAAGTTACCTCGCTAACTTCGAATCTTGCTTCGTAGCACAGGCCTCAGGTGATTTAAACCGGTAAAACCTCTGAATAAAGCAAAAAAAAAAAAACAAAAAACAGTTCTGTCTGATGCTGCTTGTTGCAGACAGGCTTTCAACTACAGTGGCCAAGATGCGAAAATGTTATAATTGCCCGGTCTAGAGCCAGGGTTTGGTTTGTCCGTTCTGGGCTACTGTAGAAACATGTCAATCTCCATAAACAACAAGCTCCCTATGCGGATGTAAACAGCTCATTCTAAGGTAAGGAAAACATGATTATCATTTTCAGGTGCTATTACACTAAAGGAAACATACTTATATTATATTCAATTTCTGCAAATATATCCCTGTAAATTCTGCACACTGGACCTTTAAATCTTGTAGTCACCCAGTCAGCTCATTAGATTTTATAAGCAGTCTGTTTCAACCAGCAACAAACTTAATAGGCTTTGTGCTTGTCTACCTGATGCTGACCCTTGACATCTTTTCCTGGTCGTTTCCAGGTCCAACCATAGCTTTACCCCGGGCAGCTTCACCCCTCACCACCAGCCAAGCCCCTCCTCCTGGAGAAGAGCCTGTCAACGTCACCATCACCGTTAAGGCTACAGGATCATAGTCGTACACGTGTATCAGAGACTCCTTCAGTTCTATTTTAACCTGGAATTTATAGTTTTGTAGACAGTTTGCACAATCATTACAGTATATGCAGTCTGTGACTTAGATCTCAATTACAATAACGGTTCTCCTCTTAAATCTTTAGCTACAAACTTTGTCATACCGTCATCTGAAGCATGAACATCCATCAATTTCTATATTAAATATGTATTGCTCAGCCAACAGGAGTGTTTCTTTTTTTGTTTTAGTTTACTTTTGTTGTTAGCAGCTTATCTAAAAGGCTTGAACACCACCTGCTGTTTCCTTACATAACAATTTCACAGAAAGGCTTTCATGCATGGATACTGAATATCTATGTATCCTTATTATGTGCATAAGTTATCGCAGGACAGTTTCTTGGTCTTTTAATAATTTATTCACATCTTTGGACTGTATCATGTCAAACATAATCAGAACAAAACACACACACAGACACACACACTTGCCTCTATCTCTATGTGAACATTCCTTTGACAATCATCACTGTGTAACACTAAACTTAACTAACTTCTTAAAAAGAGTGATGACTTAACCCAGCTTTTTTAAAAAAAACTGCCCTCCCTCCTGGTATCTTAACACTTAATAGGTTTTCACATGGATAGAAGTACAAGAGAGTCCACACACACACACACACACACACACACACACACACACACACACACACAAAGAGAACATCAGAATACATTTAGCAATAGAACAGCTAAATATATACAGGTTCTCCCTACAATGTCCATAAAAGTGTGTTTGTAGTGGCCGCTCATGTGATGGGGGGTAAAATCTTCTGAGTGCTGATGATGTCCCCGAGCTTGTGTTTTATCTTCACAAAGAGACGTTTAAACTCCAGACCGTCACCCTGGAAACACAGAGACACACATCAACATCTCCCTGAAGATAACTTGCACTTGCACAATGAGCTAAATGTACTCTTCAACTCTTCTTCCAGGTTATTTATGTTTTGTTTTTTTTTCTTAAAGATATTTTTTGGGCATTTCTAAGCCTTTAATTGATAGGACAGACAAGTGTGAAGGGGGGAGAGAGAGAGAGGGAGTGACATGCAGCAAAGGGCCACAGGCTGGATTCGAACCCGGGCCGCTGCGGCAACAGCCTTGTACATGGGGCGCCTGCTCAACCACCAAGCCACCGACGCCCCATTTATGTTGTTCTTTAAGTTTAGTTTCCCTCCCTTGGTTTGGACCAAAGGGGGAAATAAAGAGTACATTATGTCATCAAACTTTTTACATTTGAGCCAAGAGGCGTAAACATGAAATCACGTGGACTAATAGTAACCTCTTCAGTGCTACATGGACCCACAGGGATGTAAGCCTATAAAGTATAAGTGTATATTTTCAGCTGGCTGACAAAAAGCTAATGTCCACTGGCACTTGCTGCCATTTTATCTTCTCTCAATACTGATCCAATTCTTAAATAGCCATTTTGTCAAGTTGTTTTCCACTGCACTACACCACTTGAATCAGCTTAATTTTATATATAAATACATTTAATTAATTAATTGCCTTAGTCAGGAGTTTTCAAAGCCTTTAACTTGTCACACTGCCAAGGAGTGTTCACTGGGGACAACAACTTGAACCTCGTTTGTTTTAATCCACATTTGTTTACATTTTGGCTAACTAGCATTATTAAAAACATGCCGAATATAATATTAACAGTTCCTCTTTGCAACCTACTCATGGATGTACACACAACTGTCACTGAATTACTTTAATACTAAAGAAAACTTAAAACCGTGATGATTCTCAGGCAAGTTCTGGAGTTATAAGGAGCTTCTTTTTTGTATGATTTCTGAGCAGATTAATGAATGTTTATGGTATTCACAAAGGACTCCAGACATAATATTATCCTTGGGGAGTGTAACTGAATATAAAAATAGGCGAGTCATGCCTGTGTTCAGATTTGACTGAGCTATGAGTCTGAGAAGGTGTGATTTTTGAGCAGCAATCTGCGATAAGGTACATTGACTGCCTCCAACACACATAATTTGAAAACCACATGCTAAAGATAAATACGGCTTAAAGATGCAGCATGTTTTCCATCAAGACTTGTACTTGAGTTAAAAGAAAAATGTATATTGATATCGGATGATGACGGTGTTGGACATGTTGGTACATCTGCACTGCAGTTGTTTGAATGGATAAATCCTCCAAAACTGTTACTTTTTCTCAACAACAGGATGTTGCTGTGTCTATACTTCTTCCATATTCAATAACACACGTCACTGTCTCAGACTTTAGTGTCAGTTTTAATGTGGTAATGGATTACTCATGTTAGACACACATGTACCATTTTGAAAAGCTAAAACTCACCTTAGACAGTCTGAAGTCCAGCAGCACTCTCTGATTCATCTCTAGCAAGTGGACTTTGAAGATGAGTTTGTTCTTGCGTTTGTCAAGCGTGCTCACCGTCACCTAAAAGGCAGACAGAGGTAGATTAAAACCCAAGTGTATTATGGTCTGTAGCAGCTGGAGGAAGCTTATGTGGTCACCCTGCTGTGTCTGGCTGTGTGGTGGTGTTTTCTTTATCCATTAAAGAGTGTATTTAACCTCTGTTAAGTTTTGAATCCTGTATACTCGAGCACAGATGTACCTGTTTGGTGCAGGTGAGTTTGAAGCCGAGTGACAGGCTGTCACAGGCGTCCGTCAGGGCAGTCAAGGAGACTTCGGCATTCACAGTGGTGAAGAAACGAGTCATCCTCCGCACTAATCTCTGCCAAGGTGACTACACACAGAAAGGACAGAGTCAGTATGAATGCATTAGCGTTTTAAGGTAGGATTTCGTAAACTCTCTCTCATAAAGCTCACACACGTTATGAGATACATTATATAAAGAGGTTACAAACTGATGTTGCACTGTATGTATGTGAATTACCTGACTGGCTCCAGGTGTGCCCAGCAGCTGACTACCCAGCAGCATGTGCTCCGGCTTGATCGGCTGAGAGAAGCTGACTTGGCCGTCACTTTGACCAATGATCAACATGGCTTCCCAGCCACCTGCTGCAAAATCAGGCTGAGAGCTGGAAACATTTCTGTCATCACTGCAGAGGGAGAAATTTGGTCTTAAGATTACAGGCACAAACAGAAACACACATTTGAGTTAAAATATTAAAGACACAAAGCTCTGACCTGTTGGCTCGGGATATCTGTCCCACGTCTGATCGAAGATGTTTGTTTCCTGCTGAGCCCAGAGGTGTTTGCTTTGACCCTGCAGAGACACACAGACAGACATCAGTCCAGTGAACACAATATATACTAATACTGATACTGACATTGAGACCTGCCTTGAGTGAACCAGCGGTCTTTCTTTATGTCAGCGATGGTGATGCGACCATCTGGACTGGCCAGCAGCAACTTGGACAACAAACCTGAAGAGAGAGGTTAAATGTGAGTCAAATAAATCTCCAAGACTAAGTCAGAAATATAGTATTCAAACTTAAATAATCTGTGGCTTACTAAGAGGCATTGGTTGTATTTTCTTCCAAGGAGGTAGGTATGTTTTCTTTTGGAGCCAGTCTGAATACTCCTGACAGCTCTCAGTGGGCTGGTCCCATGGCAGCTCTGGAAAAGAAGCAACGCAGAGACAGTGACAAACGTTCCCACCCATAACTGCATACAGACAATGCTTCTGTAATACCTGAAGATGCAAGAAGAAGAAACAGGACAGTTCATTAGCATGTTTTCAATTTCCTCTATACATGTAGAAAGTAGGGATGCATATCGACCATGTGAAAGGCACAAAAAAAAAAAAAAATTGATGAGTTGTGGCATAAAAATAATGCTTAATGTGATCAGAGCTGTGTATCACAACACGAACAGCCACAAGGTACTTTGTATTTATTAATTTTGGAAAATATGCTCAGTATATTATCATGTATTTATTATGAAAACACATGTTGGTATTTATTATGGATGGTCCATCAGCCGACGTTGATCTGGCACGTTTTAAAGTGTGTTTTCATTTAGCTTATGAGCTCACTGTATAGTCCTCTGCATAGCACTCTGTACAGACAGTGAGCAGGGAGTACTTGATGAGTGAATGATTTCAGACACAGCCTCAGACTATGTGATCTTACCTCCAGCCAGCATGGCAGTGAGAACGATCCCACAGGCCCAGATATCTGCGGGCTGAGCTTTGTACTCTGTTTGGCTGAGAAGCTCCGGAGCCACGTAGGGAAGAGTCCCGCAGAGTCGACTCAGAAGACGCTCTCGTCCTTTGAAGCGAAACATGGTGGCCAGGCCAAAGTCTGTCAGCTTCAGGTTATCTAAAGGTAGAGAAAAACATCAGATGAATACACACCAAAGATATTCCTTCTACCCCTCGACACACACTATATTTCCTCACCTTTGTCATCCAGCAAAATGTTCTCTGGCTTTATGTCTCTGTGGGTGATGCCCTTACAGTGGAGGTATTCCTGCAGAAGTGCAACTGAGAGTTTAATAACAGCAGAATCAGGTGCAGAAACATTAACACACAGATTTGACTTCACTCACCACAGCTGCTATTAGCTGCTGGAAAAATCTATGAGCATCTTTCTCTGCCATCCCAACGTCAGGCTCTAAAACAAAAAGAACATTTTAATAACTTGAATGACTAACCACTATCCAAACACACAGCATCATATAAATAAACAGCATCTCTAGAAAGTAGCAGCAGAGTAATGCATCAGGCTATCAGCCTTTTATTGAATATCAACTATCAACCAGTCATGTGATCCACTGCCAATACTGTTTGTCATTTTTCCAATTTGGCTATGTAAATGCATTTTAATTTGAAGAGTAAAACAGAAGACAAAAATAAGAAGCTATGTTTTCATCCAACTGTCAAGTATACTTTGAATTACATTTTCTAATCCAATGTTTTTATAATGAATATAACTGTTAAATTAAACACAGAAAAGAAAATGTAAAAGTCTGGAGAGCTCAAAAGGAAACTTAGCATTTTTCAGCCTGGACCCATTTTCCCCATGCTTTCTTTTCTAAGTGACTAATGGATACAACAATTTCTGACACTGGTCCAGTATTCAGAGAAACCACTGCAGCCGCAGTAGCGAAACAGGCCGTGATGTAATCCTTATGGGCAACTGTGCACCGTCAGTTAAAGTGTTTTTGCCACTGACAGGCTCACATCCTTATTATAAGCGTCTGACAACGTAATGGAGAGGAACCTACAGAGAAATCAAATGTTTTTCTTTAACCTTTGATTGTTTGTTACTGTGAACAAGTCTCGCTAAAGAAGAAAACTCATTTTGAAATCTTGTGCGAGGTGCCTTTTTGCAGGAGGAACAACAATGAAAACATTACTGAGAGTTGCAGAGAGGAGTGCCAGAAAGAGTCTGTTGTGTTGGAGTATGGAGAGCATAGCTTAGTGTTATCTTAAAAAACATTTTAGGGTTTCCAGTAGCGGCTTCACATTCATTTCCAACCCACTGCCTTTTGCCGAGTGTCATCCCCTCTCTTTCACCCCATTTCACTCTGACAGCTGTCCTATCCAGTGAAGGTAAAATGCCAAAACTAATCTAAAAAACAAAAACAACAACAAAAACAAGACATATTTTTATTTCTCTGTAGTGACCTTTCCATAATGTTGACACTTAACAGTAACAATTTGAGCCTGTCAGTTGCAAAAACAGTCATTTTAACGGACCTAAGCTGACAATGCACATTTCCCTGTAGGGTTTACATTGCAGCCTGTTTTGTGGCTGCTGGCTACAATGGTCTCCATTCATCACTTGGACACAAAAACACAGGAAAATAGAGTCCAGGTTCAAGAATACGAAAATAAATTTTCCCTTTAAAATTTATTTGAGGGTCAAAAACTGAATACTTGTGGCTTCTGGTATGACAGTTGTCATGTTTAAAGAGAAGACTGAATGATTAACCAATTCTCACCAATTCGGTCGAACAGTTCTCCGCCGGTGCAGTACTCCAGGAAGAGGTACATAGTCGTACCTTCCTTCCGATGGCCAAAGAAACGTACGATGTTTTGGTGGTTGAGCATCTAAACAGAAGCAAATGTCACTTTGTTCACATTTAAACATTTCTAATTAAGAAACCGTTTAAGAGGTTTTAGCTAGCTAAACGATACATGCAAGTTAAAATTACAAAGTCACATTTGAGCTCCAGTTAAAATTATTACATGCAGTTCTATGAAATGGACAAGGGGCGATTTTCTCATGTCATATATCATTAGCTAGCAAATACAAATGCCTTTCTGTTTCAGTTAATAATACCTATATTATCCTTTCATACTTAAGGTCATACTGACTGTACTACAGGTGAATGACCCACCTTATGGATGCAGACCTCCTTCTTGACATTTTCAGCGCACTCTTTAGCCTGAGAGGTATCGATCACCTTCACTGCCACCGCCTCCTCCGTCTGCCTGTTCACCAGCAGCCTCACTCTGCAAAAGCACGTGGCAGAGCACAAAAGAGGTGAAATCTGTCAGTTTGTGGAAATGTCAAATGTGGGAAAGTCACCAAGTGTTTGTTGCATATCAGACTTCAACATTATACTGTATTAACAGGTATACTTGTGTTAACTGGGAGAGCAAGTGCATGTTCTCCAAGACAAAGGGGGAGTATCATGTGAGGAACAGATAACAAAGTCTGCAGTCAGCAGCAGATTTTAACTCTTGCAGTAAAAACAAGAGGTTAGGGTCAAATTTGCTGCACGGCATCACATGAGCAGGGGCACTCCTGACAAACTAAACTGTATCATTGTTGCAATAAAGAGGCTCCTGACTGAACTGTGTGTAAAAAGTAACTGTACATGACATTGATTTGACTCTGTGGTGGCATCAGCCATCTTGCTGGGGCGGCAGCATCTTGACATCTGACTGGAGGAGACTTAACAGACTAGTTAAGAAGGCCAGCTCTGTCCTGGGATGTTCCCTTGACACAGTGGAGGTGGTGGGAGACAGGAGAACAATAGCTAAGCTTTCATCCCTTATGGACAACATGTCCCACCCCATGCATCCCATCCCAAGCTCCTTCAGTGACAGGCTGCTTCACCCACGGTGTTTGAAGGAGCGTTACCGTAGATCCTTCCTGCTGCTGTCAGACTATACAATCACCACTGCTCCCAGCAGACTTCAAGCACAAAAAACTGACTACCAACAATCAATTATCACTTCTGTGCAATATCAGTATGTACCAATGTGCAATAATGTGAATCTAGCCATTCAGCAGTTTATTTATTTCTCATATCTTGCTTTTAGTCTACTGTTTACAATCATCACTAAGGTGCAATACTATGCTAAAATGTGCAGTACCTATACTTCCAACATTCATCAGCCTGTTAATTTATTATATTTTGCTTTTACCGTTTACTTATTGGACTGATCTGTGTTTTTGTTTTTTTTAACCAATGCATACTTTTTATTGCTACTGAAGCATCTAGTTCGCACCATCCCTTTAGCTGCTGAAATGATGCAAATTTCCCTGTCATGGGACTAATAAAGGATTATCTTTAACTCTGACCTCACGTAATCTTGGTACTCATACACAGAATTGAGTGTAAATGCTTTTAACTATACATCTACACCATGACATGTTAATCGTGCTGTATTTCTACATTAAATGCTTTTTGTTTGCTTAATGATTGTTTTTTAATGATAAAGGAGGCTTCATACTCTCCATAGGCTCCTTCTCCCAGAGTCTGAATCAGGTCCCAGTCTTGAACAAAAGGCACAGCCATGCTGCGAACACAAACACAGTCACTGTCAGGCTGTCACAGAAAAACACACACATACACTCATAAACGCAAATTACAGACAAACATTTAATTTATTTAACTTCAGGGAAATGCTGTCCATCATACACAGTGTGTAACTAATGGATATTATGTACCGTTTTATCTGTCAGACTCTTAACAGCGCTGTTAAATGTCATTAATCACCATGATGCTCGAAGCTAAACACATTAATAAGAATAAACAAGTTGCAACACGAGATGTAACTTCGTCGACTCGTAGTTAAATAACTTTCTTACCTGCACAGCTAATTTTCTCAGCCAGCAGCCTTTCCTAAATGTATTAATAAAGATTAGACAAAGTTTTTCATGAGTCCGTAGACTGTGTGGCGGTGACAACAGTGAATTTAGCACAAATTTGGCGCGTTGTTGTTTTTATCGACGATAACTTCCGCCATTTCGTCATTTCCGCTTCTTCTCGGACCCTCCTTGGTTCGCGTGCAGCTCTGTCGCCCCCTGCTGGCAAAGGTAAAATCACATTGTTCCACACAGCCCCGCCCAAACATGAGAGAAATCCTCTTTAAAAATAGAAATAGAAATAAAAATAAAATAGAAATAAAATAAAAAAATAAAATGAAAATAAAATAATTAATTAAAATTATATTCAATTTATTATTACTATTATTATTATTATTATTATTATTATTATTATTTTATTTTATTTTATTTTATTTATTTATTTATTTTTTTTTTTGCTTGTCCCCTGGGATGGGTGGTGGGGTGGGAGAAAAGTTTGTTCTTGTATCTATGTATATGTAATGTTTCATTTTCGACTGTGAATACTAATAAATAAAGTTGGATTTTTTTTTAATTAAATTTTATTAAATTAAATTAAAGATATATATTTTGTGGGTCTTAACCGTTTGTCAGCAAATCATGATCATAATGTGTAGTCACCATATAATACATTATACAACAATTCAGATCCAGAAATACTTTATTGATCCCTGGAGGTAAAATGAGTTACCTTACAGTTGCTCTTTTACTAGACATATGCATGGAGAATTTTTTTAATGCATTATGCTACAATATATAACAGAATATATGGAGAGAAAAAAGAAAAATAAGAACTATGAGAAATATGTTCAAATATGTACATCGTCATACTACAATATATTATTCAAAGTGCAAATAAAAACATGAATAGCTACACAAATTTGGATCTATGTGTGTTAAACAAATATGCAAAAAATAGCATAAACAAGAATGAAAGAATAATAGTTGAAATGTACAAAATAAATGCAATATTAATGCCAGAGTGATGCACAGTTGATTATTGCACAGAAAAGCCATTTTCTTGTATATGCATGGGTTTTGAGCATCTGGCCAGGTGTTGTCAGTGCAAGACAGATCTCTCAAAACCAAGATGGCCGATCAAATGCAAGAAGTGTTGGGCAGCTCAAGAATATCTTGCCATTCCTTCTATAATTGGAGACCCTGGAAGGTAAGTAAAATCAGTTAAATCATATAAGTACAGTTGTTAAATTGTCCAAATATTGATTATATGTTGTGAGAAAATTGCGATCACCTGTCCACTTAACTGGGCATCATGCAACGCTGGCTGTATTTTAAACTATTACTGCAACGTTGTTGTTGTTGTTGAAAATACTTTGTCTGCAGTAACTTTTTTTTTGGCTGTAAATCAACTGATTTATGTATTAGAAGGTAATTTATAGTTTTTGTGACAGAAACAATATTCTGACAATATTCTTGTTATTTTTGCAGAAAATGTTAAATTGGAAAAATGATATAGTTCAGCAGGAGGAGGTGTGTGGGGGGTGTGGAGTGAAGAGGAAGGATCTGAAAGAGGGAGAGGGGAAGGTAGGTACAGAAGGGAGGAGTAGAAAGAGAGAGGGGAGAAGCTGAGGAGTCAGGAGCAAAGTTCAGTGCCTTTGTATGGCATTTAACAGCATTAGAATTTGTTTAAAAATGTAAACACACTGGTTTAACAGCATTAAAATATATTGTTATAGTTTCATATTATATATATCAATTTTTGATTTATATATCTTTTAGTTTGAAACTTGCTATGCTTGTATGTTTAAAAAAAATGAACTTCATAATTCTTTTTCATGCCTAAAGAGGAATAAAAAAACTGAAGAAGAAAAATCTTGACTGGGGTAGTAATAATTCACGCATGACATAAATATATATAAATAGCACCCATGATCAACAACTAAAATAAAATAAAAAACCAAAACACTAATAAATATAAAAGGCCCAAAACCTCCATCTGCATAATCTTCTGAATGTGTTATTTTATTAGGTACCAAAAGGCCAAGCGCCTTAAAGTGTAAAGCTCTTTAGTCTTTGGCAATATGATGGCTTTGTAAGAGTACACCAGCAGTATGGTTATGTCCAGAGGGTGGCGCCCTTGGAAGCATGAATGTGTAAATTTCATAATAATCAGTTTATCAGATTATACTGGGAGTAAAATTGGCATACTGGCCAGAAATCAGGAAAATGCAAGTGCTCAGAAAGGAAAACTTTATCCCTTTAGAAGTGAGTGTCCTTCCTAGTTCACAATTTAACAAATCAACATGTATTAGAAGGTGAGCAGCCACTTAATTGTCACCGAGCTGCTGACAAACTACCACAAACGATGCAAAATGACCACAAAAAGAGACTCAGAACAACTGTAAATAACTTTGTACATGTTGTCTACTGCCACAGTGCTTTCACAGAGAGTCTGTCACACTTTTGATAGATTTAAAGAGTATAAATCGGTACACTGTGTTAGTAACTGAACAAATAACAGTCAGTGAAATGGCTGTAATGCTCAGGGTGAGCTACAGCTAAACCACACTCTGGTATGACTGAGTGTGCAATCAATAACCAAATCAATGTGTCAATAAGTAAAGCTCAACAGTGCCTGCAGGTTTTGGGAAATGATGCAGGTTGGCTGGTTTCACAATTACCTTTTATTTACTGTTACTGTTGACTGTTTTATGCAACATGTGGCCAGGTGTGTACACACGGTGGAAAATCCAGGATCAAAACTGGCCTATTTAAAGTGAAGACACACAAACAAGAGTCATCTGAACTACAACAGTCAAAATCAACAGGTAAACTTTGTTGTATTTATTGACTTGTTTCAAGTCTTTGAGGAGGACGGTCATGAATTGGTAGTAAGGACCTAATAGTCTTTCTTTTCTCTTTGGTTTTTTGCTTATATTGTTTGACATTTAAAAAGTACTCCTAATTATTGTAATATAATTAATGAAAAGACTATTGTTTTTGTTTTTGTTAGTCAAGTGGAAACTGAAACTGAATTATTTAAATTATTAAGGTCTAATGCAATAGTAGAAATTTTATGAGAACTTGTTTGGATGTTTTCTGTCACACACACACTATTGATTTCCTTTTATTTGTCCTGAAGTTAATAAGTACCAGGATGGCCTATGTTAATCTGGTCCCTCTTTCTGAACATCCACTTTGAAATAAATGTACTGCTCCTCTGAAATCCTCTCATTTTTTCGTTCCCTGGTTTAAGGTTCAACATGGGATTTTCTGTGCACTGGAGTTGGCTTGCTGCACTTTCATGTCTCCTCTGTATGGGTAAGCTATGTTTATAATATTCTACATGTAATTTTGACCGTGTCCATGTATTTTTATTTACTATATAAGTCAAGCTGACTTTTGTAAGATAGCTAAACATACTAAACTGTAAATGTTCAGTCCTTTACGAACATATTTTTAAATAATTCACAACTTAATTTTTTTCAAGACAATTTTGTCTAATTGGTCAAATATTTGCTTTTCTGAGATGTGATTTTGCTGCTGGTTTATTTGTTTGAATTTAAGACAAAATCATGTTCCTAATATGTGCTGTTTTAATTTATTTTATTTTTATTTTAAATTACAGGCAAATAATAATGCACAAAGCACAGATCACAACATGACAATATGATCACACACACAAAAACAAACAAACAAAAACAAACAAATGTTAGACTTACACAGACCAAAGTGGAAAAAGAAAAGACAAAGATAGTGGGATCAAATCAGTAAATCACATGATTAAGTTAACAGCACTAGTAAATAAAGTAAAGTAAAACAAAATACAATACAATTAGATAAAATTAGATAAACTAAATTAAATTAAATCAAATTAAAAATAAAATAAAAAATGTAATGAAGTTTATATGACAGGTAGACTGTAATTATAGATTTATATAGTTCCACTTTTCATTAGAGCAAATTCTCCCATTTCCAATGGTTTGTAAAAATAACTTTTTTGCGCTGTCATTGCAATGTATTTTTCAGGAAACTTAAAATTTAAATTTTGTTCTTGATTGAGCTTTAAATGAAAATATATAAAAAGGTGTTAGTTCAAAAGAAATGTTGAGAGGCCCAAGCCAGCCTTGGATATCAGTCCAGAAACCTGCAACATAAGGGCAGTAGAAAAACAAATGCAGCTGGTCTTCCTCTTCCTCATTGCAGAATCTACATAGTGATGAATTTTCGATATCAAACATATGAAGTTGGTTTTTAGTAGCAATAATTTTATAGAAAATCTTCAGTTGAAAAATTCTGGAGTAAGAATCAATTGTTGTTTTGTAAATTGTTTGGAAAAAAGAAATGTGTCCAAGGTATCAAAATGTTAAGTTCAAAAAGTATTTTGGATAGTCATTTCTGGCAACTTGTACTAACTGCACAGACCAGTTTCCATTTCCAGTTAGTTGGGATGGCTGAAAGCAGCTGGTTGAAATTAAAACTATGACAGATTTGACCGCACATACAGCAGAACTGATGGTATGACAGGAAATCACTTGTGATATCTAGCATATCATTCATAGAAATTATGCAAATTTTGGAGTGTTTCCCATAAAAAGGGCTTACCATCTATCAACAGTGCTGAGTTCAACCATATAACCTGACTTTTGGGGGGGTAGTATTACTGGAAGCTCAACCAAGCCTTCAAAGTATCTTTGCTAATATTCCTTTAAATAGCCAATCAGTGGGGACATTTTAACTGAAAAAGGGACAAAGTTTACTATCAAGGAATTGGTGCACAGAAGGTAAATATTAACTTGTTCTCCAAAGACTGCTGTGGTGGTTGGACGCTTTTAGGGATAAATTCATCGCTTAAATGTTTTTTTAGATTATTTTATGCACCATTTATAGTGCCAGCTTTAAACAATTTAAATGTAATTTTCATTAAAGCCTCAACACTATTTATATGAATGTGTGGGCAAATGTAAATAATAAAAACAACTTGTGTCTTAAGCCCACATGTATAGCTTTTTAACAATGCAGCAACACAGCCCAAATCCTATAGAGACCTATGTATTGAAGGGGCCGTTTTTTATCAGTAGTTGCATATTGTCTTTCATGACTCTGGATGGAGCTTTCAAAAGTTTGAGTGCATTAGTAAATCTAAGAAGTGTGTGCAAAACCTCCGCGCCCCATAACGGCCTTTTGTTTTTCAGGAGGTGAAGTTCGATGTGACTGCACAGAAGACCGTATGGCAATGGAAGGAGGTCATTATTCACTGACCAAGAAGCTGAAGACAGGCAGCATGTTGGTCTACCACTGTCCTGAGGGCTACTACCCATACCCCCAACTAACCCGCCTGTGCCAGGCTAATGGCTCCTGGAATCCAGCACCCAAAAGATTTAGACCTCAGAGATGCAAGCGTGAGTGATGTGATGATGATGTCTCTCACTTTGACTCTGGCTGCCTGCTCCACATGATAACTCAGATCCTTTTGTTTTGCAGTTGTTGAATGCCCAGACCCCACAGTGCTGGAGAACGGCAATGTCTCTCCTCCTCAGGAGAAGTACTTTGTGGACAATGAGACCACGTATGAGTGCTATTCTGGATACACGCTGCGAGGTTCATCCAAACGTGTGTGCTTAACAAATGGAAAATGGAGCGGCTCCACTCCCATCTGCAGCCGTGACTGTAAGTCCTGAGAAGCCATCCACTCAGGTTTGGGGGGTGTTCTCACTGGTGGCTGTTTTGTGACTTGTCTTTTGTCTTTTTTTGTCACCACAGCAGGGGACGTGTGTGCTGATCCTGGTATCCCAGCTGGTGCCTCAAGAACAGGGAACATGTTTGGAGTTGACGACACAGTGAAATACAGCTGCAACGGCGGCCTGTTTTTGGTGGGGTCGAGTGAAAGGGTGTGTCAGGAGAACGGCCAGTGGACTGGCAATGAGCCAGCGTGCTACTGTAAGACTGATACCTATGAATACTGTTTGTACTGAGTCTCATGGAAACTGTGCTTAAAGGAGCTCCATTTGATATTCAGAGCATATCTGTGATTCAGAGGTTGCCTGCACACAGCTCTCAACAGGTTATAGGCTGTATTCATGCACCATTCATACATATACCTACAAAAAAATTATGTACCAAAACAGGTATATAACCTACATACGTATGAGGGCTGCCATCACATGAACAATGCACTGACAGGAGTAATATAGAGAGTGAAAATCCATATGAGTAGGCAGGTCAAACACAGAGCTCCTGTAGAAGACTGGTGTTTGTATCCTGTGTAAAAGACAGCTGTGTCTGTGGTCAACAGGCCAGGTGACGTAACCTGCCTGCTTATATGCAACAGATCAGGTGTCGAAAGAATGTTCTAACCTGATTTTACCAACACGGGAAACACAAAAAGAACAGTCTTAGCCCATACTGTTGAAACAAGAGTTTGTACTAGGTCAGTGTTTCTTCTTTTTCTCAATGCGGAACGACCACTTGCCTCTTTGTTGTTGCTTGCTACCTGTAACACTGTCGGCCTGGCCTGGCTCTGATCAAGCACAACCCAGGCTGTAGTCATCTAACTAGCTGTGTGTGCTTGTGTTTTGTATGCAAAATTAACCTCTCAACAAGTTCTGGTTTTGTACCACTCGTCTTGCCCTTTCAAAAATGTAGCCTCCTGGTCACTGGTGGGAAGCCAGTGAGGGATCATGTCCTACTGACTACTGGTTGATCAGGCAGGTGGGATCTCTACATGCAGCAGGAATCACTATTCCAGTGATCCCTCACCAACTTCCCACCAGTAGACTCTGAAGTGAACCCCAGTCTCTGCAGTGATTCCTTTTATTTAGTGTCAGTTCATTTTCATTTTTACAAACTACTGTTTATGAGACTTTTTCTTCTTGCAGACAAACACACCTATGACACTCCACTGGAGGTTTCAGAGGCGTTTGGTAGTGCGATCAAAAACAGCCTCACCACTTTAGAGCCCATCGGTAAGTTCCTGCATCTAATCTGACTAGTCCATACCCATTGAGTACAGCATACCATACCATGACTTGGTCAGACCAAATATTAGAAAAGAAAAAACCCAAAACATTGGGCCACAGGGGGAGCCACAGCGATCGGTCGCATTTTAATCATTTTTAAGCATTTTTCTGTTGTTATAGCGCCACCCAGTTGCCAATTAGAGTTAAATTTCTCCAGTCACCTTGAGGCGTCCTGTTCTATATATCTACCAAGTTTAGTAAAAATCGCTATGGCGGTTAAGCCTAGATAAAAAATTAGCTCTCTAGCGCCCTCATTTTGTTTGATGGGGTCAATAATGGAGGGGTCCCCTCAGATTATGTGTGGTCATATGCCTACAAAGTTGCGTGGTGATCGGTGAAACCCCTGAGATGTTATACACCTTTATGTGATGAGCCACGCCCTCCGCAATATTCATTGCCTTATAGAAGCTCAGTTTTAGAAAGTTTTCCAACTTTTGCCAAGAGGGAACTTTAGATATTGGTCCCTAGATTATGTTCACCGAGTTTCATGCAGATCGGTCAAACTTCCTAGGAAGAGATTGATTTGAAGTGTTTTTCAAAAAATTCAAAATGGCGGAAAATCTATATAACCAGAAGTTATGGGTTCTTGAGGCAAATTTGTTCCTCATGAGGAGAGGCATCTCTGTGCAAAGTTTCATGTCTCTACGACATACGGGGCATGAGATATGACCATTCAAAGTTTGCAATTTCAATCGGTTGCTATAGCGCCCCCCTTTGGCCAATTGATGTAATATTGCTTCATTCGCATCTTCTCATGACCCTCTACCACTGTGCCAAATTTCACATGGATTGACCAAGTCAGTGAGAAAAACGTGGAACAGACACACAGAAAGAGTTTTTGTCGTTATATAGTGAGATTATAGGCCTAAGCAATGTTTGATAGCAATGCTGTGTGATTATTATTTATGCTAGTACAGCACATTTTAGTAGGGAGATTGATTTAATTTTATTAACAGTAGTAATTTTATCATTTATCCTACTTTATAGTTAGGTATATCATATTTAGTTTATATCAATCTAACACTGTCTTTTCTTCCATTAGACTTCTTTCTCCCCCCCCAAAAAAACAAAAAAACAATTGTACATGACATGGCATATAATGTGAATGGCACTTTAACAGTATTTGTTGTTGATTGTTCAGATGACACACAGGAGGGAAGAAAAATCCGGATTTCAAAAAATGGAACACTTAACATCTACATCGCCGTGGATATCTCTGAGAGCATTGAAGAGAAATACATCAAGGATGCAAGAGACGCTGTGATCAAACTTATTACAAAGGTAAGACACCAGCAGCTTTCCTCGTGTTTGAAATGAGAGACAAGCAAGAATTACCCCAAATTATAAATCAGTTTATGTTCAAGTTTTACGGTGCTTTTTTAATGGAGAGGGCGATCGCCACAGAACAGCCTCTCTTACAATATGCTGATTTTGCAAACGGTCAGCAACATCGTGCAGCGACTGGAGATGTGAGATTGTTTTTGCTGATTGTGGGCTCAGTTTAAAGGATGCTCACAGGGTGAAAGTACAGACCGTTGATGGATGTTGGCAATAAATTTGCTGAGTTGTTAAAACATGTTAGAGATATAGCAATTAGCGTGACTGCTCTGGACATTTCATTGATCACTTGATCTGATTAGGTGTGATATTATATATGTTTGCACTGGGCATGGCAGAATGAGCCACTGTTTTAATTATGGGTCCAAAATGTCATGAAGATATTGAGACTTTAAAGTATTACTTAAAAGTATTTACCTCCAAATAATCTGCCTGTGAACCAGATCCGATAAACAACCACTCACTTAACTTGCCTTGACCCAATCATCTTGATTAAAAGAAAATACTTTAAAATTGTATTTTGAAATTAGATATTGGGGTAAGCAGACTTTATCTTTGAAATACAAACTTCTTGTAGTTTTATTTTAAAGTAACTATAATTTTGAAAGGAGTCAGGATGCTACAACATTTCATAAAAGCTCTCTGAGTTTGCATTTTATCTTATCCTTATCCGGGGCTGGCTTGAAGGGGCCAAGCAAAGCACCCCAGACATCCCTCTCCCCAGCAACACTTTCCAGCTCCTCCCAGGCCAGACGAGATCTGCAATCCCTCCAGCGTGTTCTGGGTCTGCCCCGGGGCCTCCTACCAGTTGGATGTGCCCAGAACACCTCTAACAGGAGGCGCCCAGGATGCATCCTGATCAGATGCCCGAAAAACCTCAAATGACCCCTTTCGGCACAAAGGAGCAGCAGCCCTACTCCGAGCTCCCTCTGAATGTCCGAGCTCCTCACCCTATCGGCTTTCGGCTGCTCATATCCGTGATCTCATTCTTTCAGTCACAACGCAGAACTCATGACCATAGGTGAGGGTTGGGACGTAGATGGACCAGTAAATCTAAAGCTTTGCCTTGTGGCTCAGGTCCCTCTTCACCATGATGGTCTGGCACATCTCACGCTCCATTCTAGCCTCAATCATGAACAAGACCCCGAGATGCTTAAACTCCCTTGCTTGAGGCATTAACTCTCTCCCAATTATTTCATAGTTTCAGGCTTATATTAAATATTCCATCTGCAGTTTTCATATGATTAGGGGAGACACAATTAATTTAATAAGATTCTATCTATAAACTACAAGTCTCCATCTACATCAGGGGAAGGATAGGTATTCATACAGGTATCCATCCATCTGTTGACTGTATTGTAATATTGTGTGTCAATAAGATACCGGGCAAATTAAAAATGCAAACTATATTTAATTAGTTTAAAGTGGACATAAGTCTAAAATGCAAAAATAGAGAAAATGCAACAAACCGCGCTGGGTGGAAATTTTATCAAGCCTAGCTAACATTTGCTGGGAGTTGGTTATATAGTTTAAAATGGTGCCAAGACAACAAGACAGCTGTTAAGAAGCTATATGTTTGGATTCAGTGACTTACATAGACAGCTCTTTGATCAAAAAACAAGTATGGCAAAGAAATTTTCTTATGTCGACTGAAAACACTCTTTGTAACTGAGCTCAGCTGAAACACGTCCAATCTTTGTGGAATTTCGCGGGCCACTCTTTGGTGGTAGCACGAAAGGATCGACTCTGTATAACCACATAAAAAGTCCATTTTATAATTTACCCTGTGTTAAGTTGTGCCCCGCGCTCCCCTGTTTCATGATGTCTTATTTATTTATTGACTTTATGGCTCCTTTGGTCTCCATACATCTAAAATAGACAGTTTTATTTTTACACTTTTTTTTTTTGCATTTAATCCATTCCTTTTTTTTTTTACTGCATTAGCTTTTTGAGTGTGATTGTCATAATACTAATTGCGAGCAGTGGATTTTACTATTTCAAGTCATAAGCTGAATCGTATTTTTGGTGTCAGCGAACACATGAGGCCTTTTATGCTGTCTGACACACTTTCAGAAGCACATTTGGCTCACTGTACATATAACATGCGCAAACATAATCCCACCCCATTTGGCTGCCAGCACAACGGCCCATTAGAAGTAAATTGCTTTATGAATTACACATCATAATCATGATTGATGCTTCTTGGCGTGAGTCCCTTGGCTTGTTGTCAATGCATACTACGGGATTCTCTTTCTGCTGATAAATGAATCAATTACTCAACAAAATAACAACCATAAGCAGTTTGATACACACGGAGGTGTTGCATCGACAAAATGTTTCACAGCAGTTTGACAAGTTTGCACATATTTACAAAGTTGTGTCAAAAGTTCATACAACACTAAAGATCATCCACCTTATCTGAGTGATTTGCTTTATGTCTCCACAGATCTCATCCTTTTCCGTGACTCCAAACTATGAAATCATATTTTTCTCCTCTGAATATGTTGAAGTTATCAACATTCTCGATTTTTTGGATGGCCAAGTCACACTAAGTGAAGTCAAGAATAAGTTGGAGAGTTTTGAAGTAGGCGGTGAGTCACATAATCTGAGATATTGTTGGAAACACTTTTTTATTCGCGGCTTGAGCTTCGTTTTACTGGGTGTGTGTTTGTGTTTTGACTTAAAGAGAAGAAGACTGGAACAGACCTGAACATGGCCTTTACTACATTCTTGGAGCGAATGGCTCTTATAAAGCAAAGAGTTAAAACGGAGGCTTTCAAAGAACATCATCACGTCCTCATCTTTTTCACAGATGGTAATTTCAGCCACTTGGTGTATTTAATTACTTCAGGGTTGAAGCTGCCAGCATCTTTCACTGAAGGAAAATTATGGATTTAAATAATAATGCTTCAACTGTTTAAAGGAATAATTCAGCATTTTGTAAAGCACATTTATTTTTGTTTTTTGCTAAGAGTAAGCAAGAAAGTAAAGAATTGTATTTCCCAATATGTCAGATTATTCCTTTGATTCACCATTTAACTGTGTTCTTACTGCTGCTGCTTCAGAGTTCAGTCAGATCAGCACTGATTCAAAATTATAGTATGTAATCAATGCATGTTGTATAAAGTATTCATTCATTCATCATTTTACACTGTTTTTTTGTGCTTAGGTGCTTATAATATGGGCGGATCACCTGCACCTACTGTGGCAAAAATAAAGAACATGGTATACATGAACCAAACTGGTGAAGATGAGGCTCAGTCAAGAGAAGAATATCTGGGTAGGTTTAGTTTTTAATTTGTTGTGAAGATTTCTGTTGCTATCGTTCAGCCTTGTTGGTGCTGATTCTTCCTTACACACATGTGCTACATCATCAGTAACATTTCAGTGTTATGCACTAATGCCTAGCAGGCAGCTTTGACAGAATGTTTTAATGCAACTAATGCTATGTTTCATTCTGTTGCAGACATTTATATTTTTGCCATTGGAGCTGATATCTTTGATGAGGACCTGCAGCCCCTCACAGCGGGGACTGGCGGAGAGCATTACTTCAGAATGAAGGACATTGCAAACTTACAAGAGACCTTTGATGACATCATTGGTAAGTGATCTCTCAAAACTGAGGCGGAAGGCTGAATGAACCTGGCAACACATTTGTAATATTATGTGTATGATGTATTTGTAGTTCAACTAAGTGCATTTGTATGTTAGTCTACCATAGCACTCATCTCCACCCTCTAATTCGACACAAAGGAGATGTGTGATCATAACTGGAGAACGCAGTCCTCTTGTTTCAGAAAGTACTTAAGAGCAGGGAGAACTATCACTCTTGATCTGTGCCCTTATATGATATGTAGTTTAAGCCCTTAATTGCACCAGCTGCAGGTTTACATTTGTGGTTAAGAATAAATATCTTACTACTGGATGTATTGCCATGAATTCTGTCTCACACATTCATGTTCACATCATCCCTTAAAGGTCCAGTGTGCAGGATTTAAGGGCATCTATTGGCAGAAATGGAATAGGAATGATATTCATAATCATGTTGTATTAGTTTATAAACACCCGATATAAGGAATCTTTGTGTTTTCGTTGCTTTAGAATGAGCTCAACGAGTTAATATCTACAAACCGAGTGGGTCCTCTTCCACAGAATCCGCCATATTGTTTCTACAGTAGCGCAAAACTGGCAAACACTCTAGATAGGGCCATTCCAGCCCGTTCCCACTCTGAACCTGTCAAATACCGCCACTTGTCAGTGTACTGGGTGTTAGATACCAATGCACGAAGACGCCTTTCGTTGCGTTATAATAAGCATTGGGTGGCAGTAGTTGTTAACACAGTGGCCACCAACCAAAGTTATCAAATGCTGGAGTTATGAGCGACCATGTTTTTTTTTTTTTTTTTTTTTTAAATGTATTTATTAGTTTTCATTTGCAAATTACAGCATATGAAACAGTGCAGCAAAGCAAACTTGTTCTCCATGTTCACCCTCCCATCTATGAGCAACCATGTAAGATACCGACACACAAAGGCACCTCTGGCAGCGTTACAAATTGCACCAGCTGGTGGCAATTTGTAACGCTACCACTAACAATGTAATAGAAGGAGCTTGAAGGAACTTGAAGGAGCTTGAAAGACCCATCCACCTCCCCTCCTGTCTGGGGACTTTCACCTGGGAGACCACTGTTTGCTTCCCCCCCGATGTTTTTTCCAAACCAAACCATGTGCTTTTGTTGCACAAGGAAAAAAACATAAATATGAGGGGTTTTACTAAAGGTTTTCATGTGAAGACATACGTGTATTTTGAAAAGATAAAATGCATGTAAGCATAAACTGACATGGCGTCCCAGAACGTCAACAACAGATGCAGGAGGACATGTAGTGCATCATATGTAGACATGACAGTCTATAGACGAAGTGGCAATGTTTTACGAATTAGGATGAGAACATGTTGGTCATTCACGTTTTAATGTTTTTGCATCGACCACCGTAGTTTGCCTATGCGCTTGGAACATGAGAGAAGTTTCAGTTTTTCAGCCTCACCACTAGATGCTAATTCCTACACAATGGACCTTTTAGAGCGCTGAAACTGACATGTCCATCAGCCTCAGCTGTACTTTATGTTTAGTGCTAATAAGAAAATGTAAGCATAATAGCATGTCCAGCTAAACATTATAGATTATACCTGCTGAATATCAGAATGTTGGCATTGTCATTGTGAGCATGTTGCAGCTCTAATGTTAGCATTTAACCTCTGACAGCTGCTCCACATGGTTGTCGACTCGTACTCTTGTTTTTTAAGAATTCCATCATTTTCTTGTCCCATAAGATGTTGAATTTTTTTCCTGATGAATTTTGCAGGTACAAGAAAACTTTCACAGCTTGAGAATATACATTAAAAATGTCCTGTACTTACAATTTATGATGACAAGCCGGTCTTATTCCTGTAAAGGTTAAATGCATTTGTCGTACTTTGCTTTGGATAAAACCATTTGCTTATTGAAAGTAATTTTATATAATGTATTCAGTTCGATACACTAAAGCCCAAATTACTCCCAGTGTGTGTGTGTTAAAAAAAGAAAACAAAACACTGAAGAAATTATTGTAATGTTCATATACCACAATGTTTTTATATGAATGAACATGAGCATGATTGATTTTTACTTTTTTTTTTTAATGCAGATGAAGAAGAAGTTAAGGGTCTGTGTGGTCTTCACAAGGACTATGACTCAATAAAAGACAAGAGAGATGAAAGCACAAGGAAAAGGTATCCATGGTGGGCGTTCATTACTGTCCAGGTAAATGTTTCAGGATTTCTTTTAATCTGTGAAATATGTTTGCAAGGCTGACTAAGCAAATCCAACAGTCTTCTTAGATAATTATTCAGGCATGATGATGGCCGAAAATCTTCACTGCTTGTGCTTGACCACAAGAATCAGAAAAATCAGAGAAATATACTTTTCAACGGAAGAAAACAACTGTTATTCAGAAATATTCAGCTTATATACACAGAAGAGTCAGTGCTTCAGATTAATAATGTACTGCCATTTTGTCCATGTTTTTCTTTTTAAACTTTAGAATGAAGGACCGCCAAAGAACTGTCTCGGCTCTCTGGTGACCCCCAAGTTTATCCTGACTGCTGCTCACTGCTTCACATTTGGAGATTTACCTGAGAATGTCAGAGTTGAGATTGATGATGGACAGGGCAGAGGTAATGATACATGTTTCTTTACTCATGCCTCTTCACTTCTCTGAATATGGCATAATGATGCATCAGAAGTTCACAAAAATAAGTGTTACAGTGTCAGGTTTTTAAAAGTTTTGAGGTGAAAATCATCTTAGTTTGACAAATGTATCTGCTATCCACTACTGCAGCTGACAGCAACAAAAATACTTGTGTCTTCTTTACAGTGAAAAAAGTGAAAACCTTCAAGCTGCACCCAAAGTACAATATTAAAGCTAAAATTAATGAGGGCGTGAAGGAGTTCTACGACTACGATGTGGCTCTCATCCAACTGGTGGACGATGTTCAGATCTCCAATGCTGTTAGGTGAGAACTTGTGTCGTACTTGGATTTGACGTTACATTCTCTGTCCCGTCAGTGGGTTCATTGATAAAATGGTTACACACATGGACAAACCTGTAATCAGGTGAATTACAAATTCTGTCCTTGAGAAAAAACTAAATTAGTATTAGTGCATTTTCATAAATGAATATCTTGTGTTAAAATGTATTTACTTGGAACAACATCCTCTTCATGTTTTTGGTGTCTTGTGCAGGCCTATTTGCATCCCATGCACCCAGGAGACCAGTGATGCTCTAAAACTGGTTGGTCAATCCACCTGCAAACAACAAGGTGAGGTCACTGTACGTGCTGTGACACAGCTTGGCCTTCACATGAATGAATCACTATTGAAGGTTTGCTGAGCCCCACACCCCGTGGTTACTGTTGCTACGCCAGTCAAGCTTTCTTTCATGGCGTTGCACATGTTTACAATGAAAACAGTGGCAGATTTGTCACTCATACTTATCCGTGATTTTTGAATGTTAGTTTCCTTAATTTGAGACAAAGGCAGACAAAAGCAGACATTTGTTGGCAGATTTTACCGGCTGTAGCTACGCTAATATTAGCTTCCATGAGTTGCTTGAAAATGCAGTTTCTTGATGAATATTTGTTTACAGCTGGATTTAAAACAAAAATCCTGTAAAAAAAAAAAAAAAAAAAAAAAAATGCACTTGGTGGCTACATACTTGATACTGTCCTAAAAGACTGAGGCTAAAGCTGCATGACCCAGAGAAAAAAAATACAAAGTGTCTATTTTAGGACCCCAGGAAGTGTGCCAGGCTTTGAAGCCAATTTTCATGGCGGCCAAACAGTGGTACTGCAATTTCCAGGGTCCGTTATGTGATGCCCTGTGGCCCAAAAAGACTTTTTCAATTGACTTACATGGTGAAAGTGACGTCTGTATGTCAGTGTTTGAGCGTCACAACCCTCACGAGGTGACTTGTTTCAATATCAGGATTGGATCCACTCTGTTCAATAAAATTTAGAAAGTCTAGAGGAGCCATGAGATTAAATCATTTTATCCCCATTCAAGTTTGTGGAGCACCACAATGGAAAATAGTCGTTTGGCCAGCAGAAGTAAGATTCATGGCTGCACAGCGCCGCTGAAAGTAATTCTATAGGCAGCAGCTAAACTATCTGGCTTCATGCACCACTGAGCAACTTTCATTGGAATGAACATGGCCTAGTATTCAATGCTGTATCCGTTTCTCCTACTACACCCATGACATATTTTCACCTGGGTGAGAAAAGTCACACTGCAGCTTTTCGGCTATTTACACCCATCCCTATGTTATGTTATTGTGGATCCCACTGTGTGCTGTGGTGGGCAAGTACTTTTTGATGTGTCAAGGTTGGAAGCAATTAGGATTAGGGCAAAGAGGTCATGGTTAAGTCATGGTTGACTATAGTAACTCAGTCAAAGGGGAATTGGATGTGGCATGTGAGTGGGTTAAGTATAGGATATCCACACTGAAGACCAGTATTTGAATGGTAAAGGGGCTGCCCTTGTATAGTGCTTTTCTAGTCTTCCGACCACTCATGGCGCTTTTATCATGCATTTCTTAATATTTCCCAGTCAAATAAAATATGTCTAACTACCGTCTACTTCCATCAATCCAGTGTCTTGGCTCATGTTAAAATAAGATATCTCTCAAGCCTCAGGTACAATTTCCTGTGTGTTTGTGTTCTCTAAATACAGAACAGATGCTGTTAAAGACTCATCTTGAAAGACTCAACTTCCTGACCAAGAAAGGAACCACTATATCTGAAAAAGATGTCCACGCTAAGCTTGGCGATAATGTAAGTTTTGAATTACTAAGCTGTGTTGTGCCTTATGTGTGTGTGTGTGCTTTTAAAATGTATTCACTGAAAACAAGTCTCTCTGAGCTATTGTTCTTCCTTCAACTCACCAATGCAGAGAGACATGTGCATCCAACACGCATTAGAGGCAGACGGCATCACAACGGTTAATCCAAAGGATGCAGTGACTGATAACTTCCTGTGCACTGGTGGTCGGACTCCTTTCAGAGATCATATATCATGTAAAGGTATGTTCCCTCTATTACAAGTTCTTTCCCTATGTGAGAGGAGCTGCTAGGTATCCCATAAACATCTCTGAGTGGAGCTACAGGGTCATTTTACCTACACACAGTAACTTCAGTCACATTAGGGAGGCAGCAATGTCTTTGGCTAATTAAGGGTAAGTAAGGAAAATTGTAAAACACCCCAGTATGTCAGAAAATGCTTTTTTTAACCTCAAAAGTTCTTAGTATTTGAGCCTCAGTTATCAAGAAAGATAAAAAAAGGTTCTTGCCTCAGTAACTGAGGTCCATGTGTGTGTGTGTGTGTGTGTGTGTTGGGACAGGTGACTCTGGAGGTGCTGTGTTCAAGAACTACGAGCATCGCACAATACAGGTAAATAGCCAGTCTTTTCTATTTATATCCAGCCTGTTCACATTGCCATCTCATCAAATACAGCTGCCTTGTCAATGAATTCGGCATCTGACCTCATCACATATTGACGTTTGGTCATGGACTTTCCACGTCCGCATACGATGTGCAAGGTACTCTGGGTGCGCTGGTTGTTGAGGTTCTGGGACACCGTCTTAACTTCTCTTCTTTCAAGACACACTTCTGTTCTCACAAGAAATTTAACATCTACATACTGTTTCTTTCAAAATAAGCGCACTACATCAGTACAACAATGCGAATTGAAGTTTTTTTCCTTCAACAACAAACACGTGGTTACGTTTAGGCAACAAAATGAAGTGGTTAGGTTTAGGGAGAAAGAACAGGGCTTGGCTTTAGAATCTTACAGGATGATAGTACTACTTTCTCAGGTGAAGGTTGGTGTTTGTTGGACCTATCCACCAGCCCGTTCGCCACCTTAACTTTCATTCTTGTCTCGCCACGTTTCCCCCTGATGCCACCGGCTGCTGTTAAACTATAATGGCAACCGGCCATGCTAACATTAAAGGATGCCTTTTTTCATTGGTTTCTGATGCTGCAAGTCACTGCCCAAGCACTGGATTTTTGATTTCGATCGTGCTTCAGACACAGACGCAAAAAGGAACCTTTTGCGAAAGTATGATTCACTGCCAGATGGCTTCAGTTTGAAACACCGCTGGTAACAATGTAATATAAGGAGCTGGAAAGTCCTTATGGCACAGGTGGGAGGAGAAATGGATGAGTCCAACAAACCCATGACTTTCACCCAGGAGGCCGCTGTTTGCTTCACGTGTGACTGTTGAGCCAAACCATGAAGTTTTTTTCTTAATCGAAGCACAAGCTTTTGTTGCACAAGGAAATAAATGTAAATAAAAACACTGAAAGTTTATTTTGAAAAAGACTGCGCACATCAAATGAGCAGAAACTGTACATTTCCTGTAAAAAGGAAGTGTGGGGTGTGCAGTAACTCACCTGGTAGAGCGGGTGCCCAATGTAGAAAGGCTTTGTCTCTGCTGCAACAGTGATTTGATTCCTATCCACAGCCCCTTTACTGCATGTCATCCTCTCTCTCTATTTCACACTAAAGGTGTCCTATCAAATAACAGCAAAAAGCCAAAAAATAATCTTAAAACAAAGTGTATTTTGAAAAGACATAATGCATGTAACAAGCATAAGGTGACATGGCGTCCTGGAACGTCAACAACACACATAGACATGACAGTCCATTGAACAAGAGGCGATATGTGACTAGTTGGAATGAGAATGTGTTGGTATGTAACAAATAAGCATCACCCAGTGGGAATCTATCAAAAGAATGATAAAGTCATAATTAAAATAAATGAGGTCATTTCTTTATGTTATTTCTCGTTGACTGTTTAAAGTAACCCACGTTGTCTTTCACAGGTTGCACTGGTCAGCTGGGGAACCAAGGATTTGTGCAAGTCGGGTGGTGGTCTCGTCGAGTCAGATGAGACCTCCAGAGATTTCCATATTAATCTTTTCAGAGTCGTCCCGTTCCTCAAATCAGTCCTTGGAAATGACACCCAGGATGACTACGCACCACTTGAGTTTTTGAGCAGCTAAATCCATTTACATACATAATTTTTGTTTCGCCATGTCAGTTACATGGTCTGTGTATACTGTTTTTCTGATTGACGCTGATTTATTTTCAGACTGTTCATGAAAAATACACATTTTTCAGATAAGGGTTTCTCATCAAAGGCGCACATACATACACATGCTCACAGAATAAAAAGGCATCACCCATTCACAAAATGCACAATTACAGTCACGCAAATTGTTCTCAGTTATGCTGCTCTGTACTTTATCATCATTAAATCAGTATCTTCAGTAGCCAACCAGGATGTAAAGCAGTTAATAAATCTGTACAAACCTGTGACTTAATGTGTTTGAAGAGAAGCTGCTCTAATGGTTGATAGGTGATCCTGGTTCAGGATTAGTGGCATGATCACATTGTGATGAAATAAATGAGAGACTCTGCCGTAATGTTCATATTGTGTTAACTGTCCATTTAATTTTACTGCCCTGAAAACAATTAACAGAACTGCTTTATGGCAATATTGACCACATAGTGGCAGTTTCAACATACCACAGTTCCTAGGCCACTTAGTTTGTGAGGTGTCTCGGTTTTGACTCGTGTTTCTGTCCCTTTACTAAAGGTCCACAGTCCTAAAAATGAATAAATTACTTGAGTTACTTTCCAGTTTAAATTTTAGTTTTCCAGTTTTTCCACTTTGTGAAGTAAAGTGCATTTTAGTGGGAAAAAAACCCAGCAACACTTTCTTATAAATCTTATTTTGAAAAGGAAGTAGAGCAGTTAAGTTCATCAAACATAGTAAGCCTATACCAGTGGTTCCCAACTGGTGGGTCGAGGTTCAAAAGTGGGTCACGGGTCCATTCTGAATGGACTGCAAGTGAATAGCAAATATGTCAAGTTTGTAAAAAACACTTTATTTTTAAGAACATTAAATTTCTGACACATAGCTTTATTTTGAAGTGCAGTTTCCTGCTGTAGAGTGAGTGACTAATGGACAGCTATTTGACAGAGACAGCAAACTAGCTCAATGACATGATGAACGCAAGTATGATGCTGAATATATTAAGCTGTGGGACCTTGAGCTGATGACTAAGGAGAAATCTGGACCCTGTGGCTGCACCAGTTGGGAACCACTGACCCAATTTCCCACTCTTTACATCTCTTCCTTATCATAACCTCAAAGACTAATGTTACACACGAGAAATTATCATAGCTAACATTAGCTAGATAGCAAGATTTTCATGTGCAACTGCAACGTGCTTGCAGAGGTCAGGAGTACTTCATGTAAATGTCTTTTTAAGAGTTTGGTATAAATCATCACTGTTGTCAAAACACAGGTGGTGCTTCGTTTTCTTAAAGGCATCTGGAAACTGGCATCTGCAGAAGAGGTGCTCCTCACACACTCTTGTCCATATGCAGTCTATGAACTCTATTCTTGAATTTAGAGCACACAAATAACAAAAGTATAAATGGTTATTGTAGTGAAGTAAACAGTAGATTACTGGCTCGAAAATAGACGAGTATAGACTAAATGTAAGCTCCAGTTTAAAATAAGGAACATGAAAAGAACTACGTTTTTACTCGTGTGTGTAGGCTACCCCTGGCCAGAGTGATGTCACCCATTGGTTTGTAGACTCCCATTTTGAAGCCTCAAGTTTGGCATTTTGGCTGTCTTCATCCTGGATTATGGGAGAAAGAGGTAGCCATATTTGCACAAATTTAAACAGGTGAGTTATATAACCCCCTCCTTGAAATCAGCTATAGAAACCAAAACCGTTTTTGTACCAGGCTGTAAACATGTTTATTTCTGCAATATAGGCCGTTTTAAAATGGGAGTCTATGGGGATAGACCTGCTTATGGAGCCAGCCTTAGGTGTCCATTAGAGGAATTACACTTTTCAGCACTTGTGAGTTGGTGCCATTTTTCAGCCCTGTAGACTGACGCTTGGCCACAACTAACATCCCTGTCAGTCTATTTTACCCGTAAATAGTCCCTCAGTAGATTCTCCAAAACAAAATGATACCAATAAAATTACCTAATATGATAAAAGCTACTGTGACAGAGATGTCATTCATAGCCTGTTGCCCCTGCCTTGGACTATCACAGCCAAACCAAACATGGAGCTTATTTTAAGTTTCGTTTTGACCGGATGACACAGGTCACAAGCTGACCAAACAAATACACAAACCAGATGTCAGCTCCCGTAAATGACACCAACTGAACTGGCACAAGTGTGGAGAACAGTCAGTGAGATAGTGTTCTCAAATACTGTAGATGTACTGATAGGTGGGTGCAGTGTGTCGTCTCCACTGCTGGCTTTAAAGATATTTTAATATTGCTCTGACTGTATGAGGCAGGAAAAGATCATTTTCATTCATAATGCTATCATATAATTTGAATTATAAATATAATTTACATGTGTCACTGTTCATGCATTCACAATCACAGGCTATTAAACGCGTTCCTTCTATATACAATAAAACAGATGTGACTTAAAGAATTACTACAGTGCTTAAAAGGTTTCATCAAAACTCTTTTATAGAGCAGCTCTGCTGATATAGACGTCCAGCTCCCCCTCAGGTCAGTGACTCAGGGCCCACTTCCAGCACTCTGTGCAGGCCTACGCAATGCGGACACTTAGTCTGGCCGCACGCCAGCTCAGATCATCCAAATTGGATTTAGTGGAAAGTTAAGTTCTTTTTTCGGTGAGTAATTAAGTTTTTTCTTTGTCTTTCTGGCTTTGAGATGGGAATGAACCGAGTTTGTCAGCCATTGCTGTGTCTTTACAGCCCTCAAACAAACAGGGACATTGCATTACGGGTGATTTGTTGTGGTCAGAGCAAGTTTATGGCTCCAAATCAAATGTTATTTTACTCTTTAACTATGATCTGTTGACCATTACGCTGTCAGGCTTCGCCTCAGAGAAAATGTACATTGAGCAATTCTCCTTACTGTTGCATATTGGCTAAATGTCCAAACATCAGAGGGCAGTGGTGAATTTTCAACCTCAACGTTAGCTTTCTCTGACATGGTGAAACGCCTACCCCCATATGTGAAGGAGCATGTGTGTGTGTGTGGTGCGTTAGGGTGATGTACTGGCTTCCCATGGGAACATTCATCTGGTTTCCCTTTAACTAATTGGGAGAGAGGGAGGAGGTCAGTGGGATAAGAGGAGGAGGCAGAGACGGAGGAAGACAGACTGTGTGGGACGAGGAACGAATGGGAGAGGCTTAATTGAATGAAATCCTCTCTTGGTTTCAGATGCTGTAAACAAGGAGGAAATTTAAAACGAGGTCCATTCCTTACTGAATCCCTCTGGAGGACTCGGTTGCTTCTCTGTCTTCTCTCTTTTTTTCAGAGCATCACCTGCTACTGCCAACAACATCCACTACTCCGCCTTCAATTTAAACGAACCCTTTGACTGGAATCAATCTGTTACACCTAAACAGATTAGCAGTGTTTGGATAGAGCTGCATGCATGCAGACAGTATATCCAGGGCAGCCTCGCCCCTCAACTGCTCTCCCACCCTCACTCCCTATTCAACAGTAGCACACACAGCATATTCCTGATGAAGCATCCTGCTGTTTAAACTCTGGCTGATCTGTCTCTTTGCGAGCCCTAAATCAACCTTATGGGCCATTTTAGAAATTACTACCATTAAGAACTGCATACATACACTTTTCCCCACATTTGTGCTCAGAGAAGCAGGTCATGCTCACATGCGTCCGTGGCTTCTGCTGATCCCGACGCTTGAATATGAAATTATATAGGAGGCATTATACTGATGGAAAACTCCCTTGTTTCTTGCCTGTGCTGTTGAATAGCCTATTTGTTTGAATACTTTGGCATCTGTCTGAGCTGAGTGTCTGCAGTTAGATTAACTTGTCAATAAATTCTATTTTCTCCTGCGTTCTATTGTCACTAAATCATTTTAAAAAGTTACAAATGTGGAAAAATAAGCTTATCTGCTTTCTTACTACTGAGAGCTGGTGCACTATCACTGCTTGGATGGTAAATATGAAGCCGCCACCACCAGCAACTGGCTGACTTAGCTTAACATGAAGCCTGGAAACAGAGGAAACAGCTAGCCTGGCTCTGTTCAACAGTTATGATTACAATAGATATGAAGCTATGTTAGTAGGTGGTCATCTTAGCTTAGGTCAAAGATCAACAACAGCAGGAAACTGCTCTAGTCTGGCTAAAAACTGCACCTAATAGCACCTCCAGGGCTCACTCATGTTATCATGAGTTATCAAATCATGTTATATCCACGCAGCAATCTCCAAGCCTGAAAAATGAAGCCAACATGGAAGTGCCAAAAACTGCAATTCTTTGAACGTCCACTCTAGGCTGGCTCAAGAAGCCACTCAATCCTCATAGAAACCAGTGTAAAAATGCCCAAATAAACATGTTTACAACCTGGTGCAAACAACAGTTTTAGTCTCTGTAGCTAATTTTCTTCTCCATGACATTTGTACAGGGGCCAATTTTTATAAAACTCATCCATTTACATTTTTATTAAGGCTTAAAGTTACACATAATTAAGGCAGGCTGCTTTGAGTGACAGTCTGTCTGCCGATAGTAACCTTGGCTTCTCAGTCAAGTCCGCGCCTTGCTCCTCCATAGCACCAGCCTCCTGCACAAATATGGTCACTTCTGGCTCCAAAAAACAAGATGGTGATTGCTGCAATGTCGAATTTGAGGCTCAAAACAGGATTGCACAAACCAATAGGTGACTTTACGGTGGCTCCGTCAGTGTTTAATCAGAGATACAATTGGTTAATTGTGAGCTAACCACCAGAATTTACAGTGCAGACATGACGCTCTAAAATCTAACTCTTAAAAAGAAAGTGAACATTTCCCAAAATGTCAAATCAGCATTATTCCTTTATTTGTTTTGGGGGTTTTCTAGTTAAAAAATATATTGTTTAATCTTTTAAAAAAAGTTATGCGCAGGGATTTTACATGATTTTCTTGTGTACTACAGGAATGCATGTGAAACTTTATGTCACACTTTTTTTCTTGATCAACATGTTGACTCATTGGACACATTTATCTTTCAACTACACAATTCTACAACTTCCACAACATTTTCTAGTAAAATTCTGCTTATTATAAGACACAAATTTTCTGTATTTATGTTTCGGTCTGTGTATTTTTCATGTTTGAACTGGGCAGGACTTGATTGGAAAAGGTCGTGCATTTGGTATACATATGTACAGAAGCATGAGGTATCCACTAGGGAAAAAAAATTAACCTCACAATTTTGAGAAAAGTTTGTGGAAAAAAATTCTGCTCAAACGCTCAAAAGCTTCTTTTTTCTTGTGAATGCATTACGCTTCCTTACTTATGCAGCAATTATGATTCATCAACATTCAGATCAAAGAGTGATTACAGTCTGAACTTAATTCAATTTTTAAAAAAATGCTTTATGTTGCAGAGAAAGATACAGGTCCAAGATTTGAAACCTTCAATTTTAAAGGAAAGAAAAATGATTGATCCTCCTCTTGAAGATGTCAGTAGCGTTGGCTATCTGTCCTGCTTTGTACTGACACACAATAATGGAACATCACTGCCTGCAACACACCTTAAAGACGGACCTGAGAGAAACATTTTAAAATATCCCTGATCGAGTTAAAGCAGATCATTTTCATGTAACACTTTTGTAATGATAATACCCAGAGCTTAAGTAATAAAGGAAGAGGCGAAATCTGCCTCTTGTCAGCGTTTACGATGAGAAGCACTTGCATGATTAGATGTCTTGCGATCGATGCAGCTTCTTCTCCCAATCATTAAGACTGCTCTTAACAGATTACAGCCCCCTCCCAAACACGCGCAGCCTTTTCTCCTCCTCTTCCTGCTCCTCCTCCTGTCTCACTTACTCTCTCTTTCAGCAGATAGAACAGGGGGTTTGCCTCTTTGGCACTTCTTTAGCTTCCCTTTTGAATTTTGTCCTTTTCAGGGATTCTTCCCAAAAGCAACAGCTCACGTCTTCAGGTTCAGGTAGAGTTTCTCTGGTTTCACCTGAGCTCCACTGACGACCAGGTGAACAGACAGCGGAATGAAAAAGACTAAACTGAAATACAAGAGGTGGTGGTGAACAGCTGACAAAAATGGACCTGCTGGCAATCTTCTGTCACTTCCTGCTTTTATGTTTTGATCCATCTGCGGCCACAAGCCTCATCACAGGTAAGCTGCACACAGAAAACACAACATAGCTCAAATACATGAACTCTTGACTCAGTTGTGGATCTCTCTTTTCATGGCCTGCCTTCCTGACTTTATGCTGAATGTTTGGCACTTGAAGCGGATATATTCGAAGCCAGAGGTAGGCAACACACTCTTAAAATTATAATTTTAAAGCATAAAGGCTTCCACAACTAATCCAGATGTGCAGATCTGGGTACAATATTCCCACATTAAGATCCTTTCTTATTCAAATGCAGACTGTTTAGACGATGCTTGTGAAATATGAGGGAGCATGTTAAAAAAATTTAGTGCACATCTGGCACGTGTAATCAAGTGTGTGTGTGTGTGTGTGTGTGTGTGTGCAGGTCAACGTGTGTGCAAGGCAGGAAAAGGGAAGCCGTGCTACAAGCTGGCCTATTTCTCCGAGCTCCGGCGTAGGCTGAACTTCGTAGATGCAGAGTTCGCCTGCAGACGGGACGGGGGGCAGCTGCTGAGCGTGGAGTCGGAGTCTGAGCAGAAGATCATAGAGCAGCTCATCACAGAGCTCCGCCCAACTGATGGAGATTTCTGGATCGGTCTCCGTCGTAACCATGGAGACGAGAACAGCAGCTCAGACTGCTCCTCACAGTACTACTGGCTGGATGGCAGCAAGTCCACATATAGGTGGGTGGGGGCAAAAGTGAATTTTAAAGTCATGAAGTGATATATCAAATGGTTAATTTTCACTGCTGATTATAGGATGCGGATTGTGTATTGAAGAAAAAATAGTCCTCATTTGTTTGGTCCCATCACAGTGAATTTGTGCGATACTCTTCCTGATGTGATACCAGAGTTTTAGTACAAAAAAAAACTTCCTCTGAAAATGTTTTTCTTTCTAGAAAACCATTTTTAAATAGGCCAGTTAAAAAATCTGATGATATATCAGCTCAGTCTTTTTACGTGTGACACAAACAAACATTTGTGATAAGGATTCCCTGATTTTTTTCACTGTTTCTGAATTACATATAACATATTTTGTCATTTTTGTACTGCAATGTCTTATCACTTGTCAGCCGATATACACCAATCAGCCAAAACATTAAAATAACTGACAGGTGAAGTGAATACCATCGATCGTTTCATTACAATGCAGTGTTCTGCTGGGAAACATTTGGTCCTTGCATTCATGTGAATGCCCCTTAACGCACTCCACTTACCTACACATTGTTATAGACCAAGTACCCCCGCTCATTGCAACAGTACCCCCGATGGCAGTAGCCCCTCAGCAAGGCAGTGCAATATGCCACACCGCAAAAACTGCTCAGGAATGGCCCAAGGAACATGACAAAGAGCTCAAGGCATCGACCTAGCTTTCAAATTCTCCAGATCCCAATCTGATTGAGCATCTGTGACAAACTGGTACCACAGAGGTCCTTTGTCCAAGCCGCAACAGGCCAGAGCCAACTCCGATCTACGGTGCAACCTCTGACCTGTCAAGGCATGGACACGGGACCTCTGGGGGTATCCTGTGCTGTCTGGCACCAAGGCGTTGTTGACCGATCCTTTTAGTCCTGTGGGTTGCAAGATAAGGTACTGGCATGCTCAATGGATTGGATTGGGATTTGGAGAAATTGGAGGCCAGGTTGACGCCTTGATTTTAGTCACGTGTGCCGAGCCATTCCTAAGCACTTTTTGTGGTGTGGCATGGTGCATTGTACTGCACGGGGGCGCACTTCCATCAGGGAGTGCCGTTGCCAGTAGGGGGGTGTAGTTGGATTGTAATGTCGTTTGGGTGGGTGCAGCATGTCAAGTCACATCTAAATGAATGGCAGGACCCAGGGTTCCTCACAAGAACATTGCCCTGTAACAAAATGATCAATGTTATTTTCTTCACCAGCCAGTGGTTTTAATGTTTTGGCTGATCGGTGTACACAGATACAGATATACTGAATCTGTATTAAGCTAATATAGACCAATGGGATAGCCTGGCTGATTTATCGGACTACCTTCAGTATTGTCTAAACACAAGCAGCTTTTCTTTGAGGTCACAGTGACCTTTGACGGCCAAAATCTAATGAGTTATTGTTGCGTCCATGTGGAAATTTGTGCCAAATTTGAAAAAATTCCTGGTAGGTGTTCTTGAGATATCGCTCTCACGAGAATGGGCGGACAGGCAGACGCATGGATGGACGAAAACCCAAAAACACGATGCCTTCGGCCATGGCTATCGCTGGCGCTGAGTCACAAATAAATAGGAGCTATATAATCAAGGAATAACTAAAAGCAATAACAAAATCTGACCACAAATGCAACGCCAGCTTTCAGTACTAAACGACTTTTGATACCCGGTGTAACAGCCACTTTTCAGGCAGTACAAAAAAGTATTAAGGTTTGATTCTCGGTCTTGGTCTCAGCTTTTTTTTTTTAACCTTTTTTTAATTTAAAGTACGCTTTGTAAAAGAGCTTTTGAGGAAAAAAAAAAACGCTCTTTTACATGTACTTTCTTTGTGTGTGTTTGTCGTAGGAACTGGCATTGGGATGAGCCATCATGTGGCTATGAGGTGTGTGTGGTAATGTATCACCAACCGTCCGCTCCTCCTGGTCTGGGTGGGCTCTATATGTTCCAGTGGAATGACGACAATTGTGAAACCAAGAACAACTTCATCTGTAAATACACTGCAGGTAGTACCGCTACCATGGCATTCAGTACTCTGTTACTGTGAAAATACTTGAACATTGTTGACTGTGATTCATTTTTTCCACAGAGAAGCCACAGGACCCGTCCCCGTCTCCCAACTCTACTCTAACAAGTAAAATGTGCTCAGTGTGATTGTTAAAAAATGTCACATTATAGATACTTTGACAGTGAGTGTAATCAATATACTGTGAGTTTGAACATCATGGATGCTTTTCATTACAGATGTGTTCCCCTCATCCGTGCTGCCGTGGAATCCAAATGACCGCGACCAGGGCAGCAATACAGGTTGACTGACCCAAGACTCGTATTGATAAATAATTTTTTCTTCTCTGATGTAGTAGTCCAAACGCTGACATGTCAGTCACTAAATGTGTATCTTTCTGTCTGTTGTCTCTTTTAGCTCTGAATCTGATTTACATCATCATTCCCACCATCCCCCTGATTCTGCTGTTACTGACAGCGATCGGAGTCTGCTGCTTCAAACTGCTGGCCGCACGGTGAGGAACAAATGCCAATGAATACTTTGATCTACTGAAACTTAAACACTGATGTGGTCATCAGTGAGCAGATTGTTCTAAATCTGAGAGATGAAACCCCAATGTGAAAACAGTTTTTTTTAGCAAATGTTTCCTATATTTGCTTTTGTTAACATCCTTACCAGAATCATTATTATTGAGTCTTTCCTACCTAGTCTGTGACACTCTGCTCCAAGCCCATTCTTCCTACTGACTCACAAATATACAGTTTCATTTTTTTAAAAAAAGCTGTAACATTTCCTGTGACAGCTGGCACTGAAGCTTTTAGCAAACGTTCCTCAAAGAGGAAGAAGCGGTGGGGACTATTTTCAACTCCGGATTAATATACGCTAATGAGTACAAAAGCAGGGTGAAGTAGTTGGGATTTGTTTCAAAATAAAATACAGAGCCCGTGTTCATCGCATTAAAGGAACCTGTCGCCTAGTGAAATGGTGGTCATGAATGTATTTTTAATCGTTCTTTTGATAACAATGAAGGTTTGTGTCACAGAGGAATGAACATTGACAATCTTTTTTTTTTAAGATATTTTTTTAGGCATTTTAAGTCTTTAATTGCGATGAGACGAGTTGAAACATGCAACTACTTGCAATGCGCCGTTCTGCAACGTTCTAAAAATCTGCCGGTTCACACCAATGCAACTAGATGAGACGGTGTGTCATCTCTATGCAAGAACTCTCTGTACCTCAGTTCTGTTTGCAGCTTTTCAGGCTTATTTTGTGGCTGAATAAAATTTGTAGCTTCTTAAAATATGAATGAGGATAGTGATAGTGTGATACTGGCTACAGTTGCATTTATAGTAGTAATGAAACGGTGAAAATCATAAAATGAGCATCATATGGACCATAAGTATGCCATCATAATGTAAGAAACCGGCGCCAACAACTTAGTCAAGCAGCGAGCAGCAGCAGCGACCCGCTGTCCGACACCGACACACTGTGAGGATGGAAACATAGGGCTCGGTGGAGATGGAGCACCTGCCGCAGCAAGTGAACACGCTATCTGCAGTTATTTTGACTTGACAGTGGACTTCACTACAAGCTGATAGACTGTTGAAACAGTTGATGTGCGTTATGTTCTAAAACCAGCTGCCGGTGATTTGACCAGCTGAGTAGCAGGTGACATCATTAGCTGGCTTAAGTTCACGCTGTTGCAACTTTTCTCTGCAGTGTTCTAAAACAGTCTTTGTGAATCTTTGGTCTGAACTGGGCCTGGTTTTGTGGGGCCCTATGCAAAATCTTGTTTTGACCCCCAGTTTCAATCACTTATGAACGACAAATTACAAATGACATTACATGACAAAATGCTACTTTTTACACATAAAAAACTTAATTTAATTTGACTTAGCTGCATAATTAAATCAAAGTCAAATCAAAGTCCGTTGCTGGTCCGTGTCAAAAAAGCAGCACTGGGTCGCCAACTGCGTTAAAAGATATTTGCCACCTGGCCTGATAACTTGTCTGTGGGAAAGCCTGCACAATAGTTGTTAGTAGGATCAGTTCACTCAGACACTGACCCAAAAGCTATTGTCACGTTAAATCCACACCTCAGTTTGAATTATAAAATGAAGATCATGAGCTTGTGAACCTCATTCACAGTCAAGTAGGCTTCATTGTATGTTTTAGGTGTCTTGATATTTATGGCTGTCTTCTGTGTTTGAGACAGGAGAAGGAAACAACAGAAATCAGAAGTATGCCAGACGGACCCAAGCTTCTGCCCCAGCCCGGCTCCAACTGACGTCTACAACGTCATTCGCTCCCAGAAGGAGGATGACCTGGTTTCAACTCGCCCGCACACCAAAAACACCTCCTTTTTATGCTCCTCCCCCGACACACCCACAGGTGACTACGACAACCTGGGGGGGCGGGACACAGAGAGCGGCTTTGTGACGCTTGCCAGCACAGAGAGCTGCTTCCTCAACTTTGACCTCAATGACCTCAGCCTTGGGCGTCGCACCAACCGTGACTTCTACAACACCAGCTTGGGCCGCTCAGCAAAGAGGGAGTTGAGGGACTTGAATGACAGCAGTCTGGGCTCCACTGGGCACAGAGAGTATTATGACAGGAGTCTAGGTCGTCGTACGACAAAGAGCGAGCATTACGGCAGCAGCGTGTACGGGGACCATGTGTTGTATGATGGCAGCATCAGAGGAGGGAGCGACCTCTATGATCCCAAACTGAAGCCTGGAAGTCACACAGTGAAGGCTGACCTCTATCAGACATACATCACAAACGGCAAGGATGACACTTACCAGACCAGCCTGGGAACCTTTGGAAACCGAAAATCCTACCAAGCAAACCTGGACAGCTACAGAAACGGCCTGAATCTTGATGCCGGAAGGAGATACTACAATGAACAAGAATGGATCAACAGAGAAAACTACTGATCCTCTGAACAGCTACCTTAGTGTGTGTATAGCAGTGTGTGTAATTGTGTACAGGACCAAGAGGATGAAAAAAAAACTGTGCACGTACATGGTTGTAAATGTTTGTATAGTATGTGTCTGAAGCCTTTTAGGGGATTTAAATGAGATGAGGACATGCTCAGATGAGATTTTGTTACTGACCCCACAATTTGTAGCTCGTGGGTAGACTAGGCCCGTGTGGCAATTCGTTTGTGATGATCAAACACAAATTTGTTAAGGAAAATGAACTTAAAATTGAAGGATCAGCTTTTACAAATTACAACAAAATGAAACAAAACAGTTTCCATTCATTTCACACATCAAAGTCTGTTTACAGGTGTTGGGAGCACTACTGCGCAGGTGGCTTCAGATGGAGCTGCATGAAATCTGAAAAATCGCATCAAGTGATGTCATTTGAGTCAGCGTCGGTTGGTGCTGGAGACTCCAGGTGTGAGAAAAAAGCAACCAGGGAAGCGTGAGTTTAGCAGACCTCTCAACTCTGCCTGAGGCTACAAGCAGTGGCTACAAAGCTAGATTAGCCGCCCCTAGCATGACACACCTGAATCTCATGCTGCGTATTATTTACCTCAGAAGTCAGAACTGGGAATGAGGTCACACCCAAGTTGATCACATTCCAGTACAAGTCGGAAAACCAAGATGTTGTTTGCAGTATCAGTTCTATCCAGGTTAGCCATTACTACCAAAACTGGATGATAAAAACGCATTACGCTGAATTTTGTCCCTACAGACACCGTAGCTACATGTCAGTGGAGTTGGACAGTCTTGTATATACGACTGTTTTGATGAGACACAAGGCAGAAGTGAGGCAGAAGTGCTAATAAACAGCATATTACCACAGCTTTCACTACTGTTGATGCACCGGCCATCTTGGATTTTGATATCAGGGCTGGTGAGGTCCCTCCGACTTTCCTATAAATGTGTAAAGAGAACTGGACATAGCACTCAATTCAATGAAAGTTGCTCGGTGGTGCATGAAGCCAAAAACATACAACTGCCATGTATAAATTACCCAGATGATAGGCACTGCTTCTGCATCAGTTGGCCCTTAGAGCAAGCGCATGAGAGACTTCTGCCTGCCACGCCGGCTACTTCCTGTTCAGTGCTCTGCTAACTTCAGTGGGGATAAATGATTTGAATGTGCAGCTCTTCTAGACTCTAGACTTTGCAGGGGTTGTGACGCTCAAAACAATGTGTCCTCTGATTTTCAGATGTCTCTTTCGCAATGTTAAGTCTATGTTAAAAAGTCTTTTTGGGCACAATGGCATCATGGGATGGACTTGAAAGTGGTAACTCCACTATTTGGTCGCTACAAAGATTGTCGTCAAAGCCCGGCGCACTTCCTTAGGGCAGATATCCGACTTGAGGGGGGGGATTCCAGTTGAAATTTCCGACCGGGAACTCTGACACTCCGGCTTCCAAGTGCAAGTGGAACACACCATCAGAGCAATCTGTTGGTGGTCAAGTTGCATTGTGGGAAATGTAGGTGCCATGTTTTGACAAGAAAGAAGAATGCATTTTTTAAAAACTGTCTGTGAGTCTGGCAATGTTATAGGGCAATTTCAAATTGGTGGAATACTCTTAACAAGCTCCCTCTACATGACTTTGACTTACGACTAGGTCATTTCTCTGAACCTCCCTATTGGTGCCCATCATTTCAGTTGATGCTGCAGTTACACTGTACATACCTCAAACATATTTTCTTTTAGATAAATTACTACAAACAAATGCACACAGGAAATCTGGGGGCCTTCAGAGGCGACTGATTAAGCTTTGGTGAGAGGACGCCCAGTAAAGAAGCCATGTGAGACCTCAAGTATAGCATGTAGTACCTCGGATGTGACTGGGTGATTATGAGCGACTTTGATAGTGAAGTGTGTGTGTGTGTGTGTGTGTGTGTGTGTGTGTGTGTAGTAGCCTGTTTGCATGGCCTTGTCATGCTGCCCTTGCTTGGTAGGATAACTATCAAAGGTCTTGGACCCTTATGTTTGCTGTGCCTGTTCGAAAACTTTTAACCTCACCCACGTTTACCTGATATAAACCGGCTACCTCAAACAGATCAAGACACAATAAACCAACACTGCTTGAGAGAGCGAAGGCTGGATATTTTCTATGTACTGCAAGAGTGTTTTGACATGGCCTTAAACTGTGAGATGTCCAGATCTTGCATCGAATTTATTAACAGCGTTCTGTCTCCTACTGAGGAAATCAAAGACAAAAACAATGCTAGTGAGTGGAAAGGTGGCTCTTGCAGTAAATTTGAGTTGCCTGCAGCCTGACCACAGCAATGGCATGATATTGAAGAGAATGATTAAATATAGCATCGTTATTATTATTTATTCAGAATGTATAATGCCTTGACGTCTCTCCTGTAAGTGAGAGTGGTTTGTATGTTTGTTACATCTTCAAATAAAATGTGATTCAACTGAATCTGTCTGTGTGATGACGTGATTTTACTGACCCAATAAAAAAACAGGAGGGTTTTATTCGCAGTCAATCAAGTTTTTATTAACATTCCAAGTTAAATTACTAACGCACCCTCGCTTTCATTCATCTCTACCACTCACATCCAACAGAGCACACAGTAAGATACTGTTCAAGTTCAGGTGAGCAAACACTACAAGATTTCTTTGATTCATTATTTAGAAAAAAAACAACACATCCATTCAGGCCACGTTTTTCAGCAAAGTATGAAAACAAAAAACACTTATCTGTGTGTATCGGCCTGTCCTGGGCTTAATACATATAAAAATCTTGTAGTGTGCATCCACTCTAAGACATTCATTTACACGCACACACACACACACACACACACACACACACACACACACACACACACACAAACTGAGATAAAACGTTTCACATACAGGTCCAGCTGATCCCTGCCAAGCACACATACATAACATTTTCTCTTCAGTCAATCACACACACACACCCACAAGCCATAACGTCCTTAAAGGGTCTGATATCTTCAAATGAGACATGAGACAAATATTTCAAGACACATGCATGCATACACGTCCACACATCATTCACACGAACACCAGCTGCTTTGAGGGGAAGTGATTGATTTCCAGGATTTTGTACTTGTGGCCAGGCTGAGGTCTAAAGGTCAGCCGTGGGTCCGCTTACGAGGCTGCTTTTGCCGCCGCGGTTTCAAGATGACGTAGCGCCTGTAGGTGGTGTGATGATCTGATATAAATGGGATGTAGAACGCTCTGAAGAGGGGAGACGACCTGAGAGAGAAGTATTTCTTATTAACAAACTTGCATCAGCCTCTTTTAGGCCTTAGTGCAGAGGAGAAATTTAAATATTAAGCAGATACTTCTTATTCTTTCCAGTCTGTATTCTGGGCCTTCTTTAACCTTTTATAAATTTAGAAATGTATATTTGTATGAACTTCAGAAGACTTGATAGCCATTATTTCTGTGCAAATTCTGCATTTGTGAACATACCTTGAGGCTTGAAGGAAAGGCTTATAGGCGATGACGTTCCACTCCTCTTTGTTGGCTGAATAACGTGGCTCCAGCGGCGTCTCTTCATCTATGTCCAGATCTACTAAGTAGTGGCACTGCCGTAAATCCACCTGCCCAGAGCACAAATTTCACAATTAAAATGCAACTGCTATTGAGTGCAGTGTCCATGTGTCAACACGTGTATGAGCAACTTACATATCTGGTCGGCTCCTCCAGGTTCTGGTCGTTCATATTCGCTGGGATGATCTGTGTGGCCAGAGGACCAGACGCGTACGGCTGAGGCAGCTGCCCTTTAAACTCAGACTGAATGAAGTGCAGTTGCCAGCTGGGGATTAGAACCAGAAACTATTAGCAGATGACACAGTCACATCTGGAAATGGCATATACACTTTCCATACTTTATTAGACATTGAATAGCTGCGTAGGAATCTTGGATACTGACTTGTGCGGTAGCAGGAAGCTGCTTGGAAAGCGGTACCACTCTTTGCCAACACACACACTGACAGGTCTGCCTTCAGGGACTGAGTGAAGAGTCGGATCCTTGGCGATGCGATGGAACTCTGGGTACAGGTCCAGAGGGGCGTGGTAGCCTGTAGACAGAGGAAAAATCTCATATCATCCATCTTGAAGTGTTGCTTTTGTTGCCTGACACTGTTCCTTACACTGAGAGTAGTGTCTGTGTGTACACACACCTCTGAAGAGAGCAACAGACCGAGACAGTGACAGCACTGTGAAGACCGCAACTGCGCTTAGAGCCAACCAGTTGGAGGAGACGGTGTAGTGCTCCAGTCGATACCGCTGGAACAGGAAGTGGTAGCATTTCTGCAAAAAATAAAATCAATCTGTTACAACTCAGTATTTACAGATTCTAAAAAAGGGTCTGCTGAAGTTTTGCTACTAGAACCAAAATTGGAAAAACATACCTGTAGAGAGGAGAGGGCTACTGCTCCGCTGAGGCAGATGAGAGGGTAGATGGGAAACAGAAAACGCTCCTCTTTATGAGGTCTTGTGAAGAAAACCAACATCCACAGGTACATGGGAGACAGAGTCAGCCAGTATGGACGGCCCAGGTTCTGTACTGCAGAAAACACACGTGTGCACAAGCATGTGAAGTTACACGAAAAGCTGCTTCAAGAATTTACAACACAGCAAATAAACTCTTTAAACATGTGTTAGATTAGATTAATGTCTAGTTATTGCTGCAAACTTATGATGCCAATACTAAGCAGGACTCAGGTACAGGACATTTTTAATGGCAGGGTACAACAGTTTTGTAATAGCATCAGTTAATAGGTACAGGAACCATCACATAAGCTTTCAATATGTTCCCCAGAATAACTTGTTAAATACATGAAACAATGGGGGAAAGTACCCAAGTGCGTCACACCCACACCTCTTATTATTATGACACATACTGCTCTGCTGAGGCAGACGCCTAATGACCTTTCAGTCCCCCAAAAAGGGCAGGCAATGACAACAGTTAGTCTTTTTTTTAGTGCTGGTGTATAAAAACGAATTGTCCTCACCATTGAACCTGTGTAACAGTGTCTCCATGAGAGCTGTGAGTGGCAGAGAGAACAGTGCCAGAGCAAACACCAGGTTGAAGTTCAGGATCCCATTTGCAAAGTAGAAATGCCACGGCTCTGTACCTGAAAATTAAACAATGAAAAACATGCAAAATATTACAGATAATGTAAAGACAATCACAACAAAGACAATACAAAGTTACTGCAAGAGTTACTTAACGAGAAAATCCACAGACGAGACGGTTAAAGAATTTGTTATAACAGGTGAAACACTGACTAATGATGGTGGAGACACAAGCCCAGAGGTCCTTTACATATTTTGTAACTGTCTGTGAATTAAGCCTATGTCTATTTACAACCTGCTGGCACACTGTCAAAGATCTGATATGATAGTGTTGATGCGCCCTCTACAGTCCACTATAAACAGTGCAGCTTTAAATTTTTCAGGTTTTTAATTTAAGATCCATCCGCTCCATTCTGACTCCTCACTTCCAGTACTGTTTAGAAAAAACAAACTGTTAATGGTGCATTTAACTGTTGCTTGACAACACTACTCATGGAAATGTCGCTGGCTGAGGAATTCTATTTCTGATGCTCTGTCTAACTGATCAGTTCTAGGAGAGTCCTACTGTTTTCTTGCTGTGATTTAAGATTGTTCACCTATAAAAAAGATTAGAGCTTATATATTGCATTTTGTTTATACTTCATACTGTGAATCTCTTCACATCTCTTGGCCAGTTGTGCACATTTCTGCACAAACTACCACTTCTAAAAAATGAAATGAAAGGAAATTGGATGCTGATTCTGATTTTCGCACAGCACATTAAACAACGATCACGGGCTGTTGGCTTGTGGCTGTAATAAAACCTGGTATGGCACAAAGCAGTTTTAATCATGCAGACTCTTTGCTCTGCAGTCGCTGTAATAAAGCACATGCCCTAGAAAATGGCTCCGTGTAATATGCAGAATTAGATAATATGAAAATGTTGTTTCTCTTCAACAAAATGAAACATAATAAAAAGCACTTTATGACAAAATAGAGGGAGCGTGTGTTCCCGAGCTGAATGAGCAACATCAGATTCTGTTTTTTGCCAACAAGATATAAAATGATACAGTAGTGATGTGTGCTTTTTGTATATTACCATACAGATCAGGTCCGTGTGGTGTGAAGACGTTATACAGCAGAATATTGAGCGGAGCAATGACCAGTTTGCCATAAAAGAAAGAGTCTACTGCCATGAGGGGTACCTGAGAAACACACACAGGATAAACACAGAGGAAAAGTGATAGACCCTTATACATTTACCTTTCACAACATAAACACGATATTGTGTAATTTTTGAAGAATTTCACACGCAAATATATACAGTGTATGCATATTTACCATGACAATGTCTTTGTTATATTATTTTCTGTATGACATATTAATGACTAACTCTCCAACACTGTCCTGCACACACTGCAGCTGTGACACTGCAAATAATCTCATATACAGGCACCTTTGTCCTGTAATATGCAAATTTAAAGTTTTAAAAATACATTCTCACCAGCAGCAGAAGCAGAGCGACAGCCGACCAGGTGATAAAACTTTTCCACTGCCTCTTTAACACCAGCAGGTCGAAGGCGATCGGAATCCTGCAGGGAAAATAAAGTATAGCTTCATTAAGAGTAATAAATTTCGACGAGCCTGTCTGGAGGGGGAAAGGTATAGCTGACAAATAGGCATTTTAGTGTATTATCTTACCCGACCAGAGCGGAGAATGGCCATCCAACGATGGCGCCAGCAGCCACACCCATGATGGCTAACGGAGTTGAGTCCTGAAACCACCCCGTCATGGCAACCAGCGTTGTGTACATACAGAAAGAGGAAGGCAGGAATGCTGAGGAGCAAGAACATAAGAGGATGATCACAAAAAATGAGCAGCAAGCCACAAACCTGAGTCAATATGTTACCTCTGCAAAGCCTTACTCATCCAACTTTCATTTGAGCACAACAACAAAAAATATTCCTTCTTAAATGTATACTGCACACTGTACACGTGGCAGTTCTGCTCCATATTTTTGATCAGTGTGCTGATTTGGCAATAAAAACGACAGACAAATACAGCTCTTTAATAAGTTACTCGAAAAATCTGGAAGGCAAACACCTGGAAAAGACAGAACCTAGAAACGTAGTAGAGATGAAAGTGAGTAGAAAAAGAGTAAAAAATACAGAATGGTGAGAAATGACAACAGAGATGGAAACGGATTAACTAAGCGAATAAATCTGACCAACCTGCAGATGAGCAGAACATTCCCGTGCTCAGGACAAGGAATGCCAACATCAGACGGCCCACATGCAAACCAAACTTCTTACAAACTGCCCTGTCAGACACACAAACCAAACTGTTAACTTCCATATCATATATAGATATTTATAAAGAAACATCTAGTCAATCACCACAAAACTCTTAAGCCAAAGTGCTTACAGTAAGATGCCTACTTTAATTTATTTAAGAGGAGCGTAAACTCACTTGTAGAAATAGAGCTCACAGACACAGCAGGAGAACGCTAAGACACATCGTACAAAGTAGAACACCAACACCTGCAAGAGTCACAACACAAGCCTGAAACCTCTGCAAATACTCCAGCATTATGACATACACGTCTCTATAATAGAATAGTGGAATACTTACCTTGTTTGTCTGTAGAACATGGGCGTGTAAACAAGCAGGCAGAGCATGTAACCACAGGTAAGTGTAGGACCTGATGGCGTACAATGGAGAATATTCCCACGTTTGCATCCCTGTGCCGTACAGCAGGTAGTGCATCTGTCAAAACAGTCAACAATTGCAGATTACTGGAACAACAAAGAGATTCTGACACAGATATAAGAAGATCCCTGCCACAAATGACAGCGAGCTGCACTTGAGGATGTCTGATAGTAGTGAGTGGCACTCACAGGCTCCCAGTAGTTGAACGTCTCATCACAGTCTGAGATGTTGCTGAGCAAAGCTGCGCAGAAGCGTGCGGAGAGCAGGCATTTAAATGCAGTCGAACCTTCTGGAGCCCATACCTGACCTCCCCGACTTATTGATCTATTTAAAAAAAAAAAAACAACAAAAAAAACCCACAGATGTAAAAATGCAAAATACCACAGAATAATACATGCATTATTATCAAAATCTGTTTCAGCAAAATGTATTTAACAACATCAAAATGTACTTCAATAGTTTATCATGTCTGCTTTGTGCATATTTAATAGAAGATGACCCAGTCTCGTTAGCCATCAACAGCAACCTAATGAAGCTGTACACTGGCCTTTGATGCTTCTCTGTGTGTTTTAACATAATGCAGGCTTAACTGATTGATGTTTCCACTGCACCTGCTTTTAATAAAACACCAATAAAGGCCCCCATTATGGTAATCATTTCAGAGCTGGCTACTTAATATGCCCTTAATTACAAAATTAAGCATTTGGTGGAACACAAAGTAAATGTCAGCTCACAGCGGAGGACAGATAAACCTGTATTACTCCGAGGACTGAAAGACAGAGAAAACACAAATGAACTATGTCTGAGCAATATCACAACTGTATCAAAAGGCCTATTAAGACTAATTATATGTTATGCAGTGGCACAGCTGTCCTCCACTGCTCTCTGCTTTCCAGTTTTTCACAATTAGCGGCCTGTTTGGTGTCTGTTTTCAGCTCCTGGCTCTTCCCTGTTTTAAGTCGTGTGAGCACGTGTACATTTTACAGATGTAATTAGGGATTACAGCCGATATTGTCTTTAAAATTAAATATCGGAATCTGCAAACATGCTGATAATATCAGTATGTCATCGAATGAATATTATATACATTAGAAAGTATTGTATTTCATGTCTCCATCTGCCGGTGGGTCATCACGATAAGGGTATGCATGCATAATCAGGGTGGGCAATATGGCCATAAAATAATATCACAATATTTCATGGTATTTTTGTGATAATGATATTCTTGAGGATATAAAAAATAGTAGAACAAATGTATTATTAATCTAACAACACTGAATGGCAACAAAATAATTGATAAACAGTTTGCCGTCAAATATTCAGTAAAAACTAAACATAAATTAACATTTCTTTAGATTGTGAACAACAACAGTAACTCAGAGTGAGATTCAAATTCTGTTTATAATAATATTGGTTAAACAAAACAAAATCTACCAGAAATTACACATTTAATCAGCTCCCAAATACAAAAACAAGTACCCTAGGATCTATATATATAAATCAACAGGTGATTTCCTTCTTTTAGTAAAATCCTAAATGTTTGAGTTGTTCTTTTTTTCAACTGGACCTTTATGCTCTGCCATTTCTCTTCTGATCATCACGCTGTAACCTGTGACAGGCTGTTATGATGCCAGAACTATCGCACAGTCACATATATGTAGTTTTTGGTCGAGCCACGAGTGTCACATAGGTTTACATTACCAATAATTTATGACAAAATCACTTGATGACACTGACTCTAGTGTGCACACAGCGAGAGAGGAGAGGGAGAGACACTGTGCTGCTGCCGGAGGAGCCGCTGAATGAGTTCCCTCTGAGTCTAAGACGCCACAGTTTATGACACGCTGCTGAAGCTGCTCCTCTTTTTAGAACCATAGCTGAGTCAGTCATAATTTCACTTTCAGCCACGCTTGTTGTTGCCGTGCGCAACAGTATGACATCAATATATCAACAAGTCTAAATATCGTTGGTATCACGATACAAATTTTTCATATATTATAAATTATACCAGTATTATCATGAACAATATGATATGGCACACCTCTAATGCATAATATGATGTTAATCCCACTACAGAGGAGATCACTAATATTAGGTGGGGAAAAAGTGGAAATATCAATATTGGTTTTGGTTATCGGTCAAATGAGTTGTTACATATCGGCATATCACATATCGGCAAAAAATCCAACATCGTGCATCTCTATATGTCATATATTTATATATTTTGATGTTGAATCTAAAACCTTTAATTCATCCATTCATTTGCATAACCACTTATCTTGTTAAGGGTCGCAGGGGAGCTGGAGCCTATCCCAGCTGACACTGGGAGACAGGCGGGGTGCACCCTGGACAGGTCGCCAGAGTATCTGTTTTCACACTAGTCGTTTAGTACAGTCATAAAAGCATGCCACATTGTATTTCACTACACATGTTGTCTGTACTGCATGTGACAAACTTTTAAATCATGGAATCTGAAACCTATAGTTACATCATTTGTAGTTTCTAGTGGGGCGCTTACAATGAGCAGATTGCTGAGGATGTCAGACACCACATTATCTGTGGAAACACACTTTACTTATTTCCATTACCTATCAGTGCTCATTATAGTTAGGCTACCTCCCAGATGTGGACAGCTGTATGCTTACTCTAGAAGCATGTCAGTATGGTAACAGTGATAACCTCCACTCCTCCTTGTGTCCGGCAGTGTTCCCTCCTGTTCACACCCCTCATCAGATTAGCCGGCTCAGATGCAGCTTAGCATTGATCCTCACGTTACGTTTTGTTATGACACGTCATCCCATAGACTGATAGCAGTTATTTAAAGGATTTCAGCAAATATCAACAACAGCAATTACTGATCTGAAATAAACGTTTATGCCCGTGCTGAGCACCAGTTGACCCACTGGTTGTCAGATATCATAAACCTGGCAGGGTGACAGCTGGAGGGGATGAATGAAGAACACCAGGTAACCCAACTGCGTTATATTATAAACATACTTTAATAAAACACGCAACTAACTAAGCGGAAACACAACTTAACAGCCACTGTACTTCACCCTGCTGTAAACTCATAGTCCTCTATGTTGTTTGGTGAACGTTATCAACCGTTGATATCTTGTTGTTGTGATCCAAACTTGCCTAACGTGTCAAAGGAGCTAGCTAGCTTAGCTTCCCCCGCTCGAGCTGTCAGTCAGACCGGGGATGGAGCCCGCAGCACCGGCGTCTCCTCTCCCGGCTCATACTCACTCTTGTCGGGTCTCTGTGGTTTTACTGTCATCACCGCCCTTGTCCTCTTTCGGTGGCCGCGCCTCGGCGGGGACGTTCACGTTGTTTGCATCTTGTCTGCTGCCTCGCCTGGTTCGCTGCCGAAGCGCCTTGGCCGCCATGTTTTCCGATTCTGCACCCGAGTGACACTTCGGTAATTTCCGCCGCTGTCCGGTTATTGACACCTCTCATCATCACAGTGAATGAATGGTAGTGGTCTCAGGATGAAACCTCTGTCAGGTGCACTCAGCTTTTAACCTTGTTCTTATCATATATTCTTATGATATATTTTGTTGTCCTTATCTATTTATTTATTTTTTATGATTATTTTTATTAGGTTTCAGCCAAAGTTTCATTTTTCATCACTGACAAACAACCTTACTATCACAATCCAATAATAATAACAATAATAATAGTAATAATAATAATAATAATAAACATCATCACCAACAAAACAATCACATACAAATTACTAGCCAAGTCCAGTTCAGAGGAGTCCACCGTGTCCAAGACGGGTTGCCATATTCTAATAAATCCCTAATATTGTCATGAAGAGTGTAAGTCATTTTTTCCAGAGGGATAGTTCCCTGTACCTCCTCATACCAGTTGTCCATTGCAGAGACTTCCTTCGAGTTAATAATCTGAGGATTGTCCTCCTTGCTTTGTGCAAGAGTATGCATATGTGCAATCCTACCCCTCAGTCATGGTGTACAATGAAGCCTGTGTAGAGTTTTAAATTGCACCTCTCTATCGGTATTACATCTCAAAATACTATGTGATGCCCAAACGTTTTCTTTGTCCTTATTTTTAAGAGGAATGTGTAAAAAACCCATACACCTGACTGAGGAATGGAGTTTTAAAAAATAGCAACCTCTCAAGGAAATAGGGATATGTAACCCCCACAAATGACATGTTAATAAACATCAGCCACTTACTCGTGTATCTTTACAGCCCTTGGTCAGTTTCCTGGAAAGTACTACTAATTACTTTGGGTAAAATACAGTGTGTAGAGTCTTTTAGTAAGAGCAGCACTTTCTTTCCAGGAAACGCAGGAAATCATGAATTCCTAGTCACCCAAAGCCTCAAACATAACATCAGAGGAACAGTGGTGGACAGTCTACAATGTTGCACTTACTTAAAGGTCCAATGTGTGAGATTTAGGGGGCTATGTTTGCAGAAATTGCATATAATATAATAAGTATGTTTCTTCAGTGTATAATCATCTGGGTCACAACTCACAAACACATCCTGTCTCTCCTGTGAGGCTAAGAAAAGAGTGGTTACTGCAACATTTTCACCAGGTTTGGATCATGGTGATTTGCTGTACATGAATGCATCTGCACATTGTTTGCACGTTAGATACTGCATATCATGGTGCATTAAGATTTGTTACAAAATGTAAAGTCCTTATCATCACTGGACGCTTTATTCCAGGGCAGGTCGGCCATCTTTGAGCTTTTGTAGGCTCAGTCACTGGTGTTTGTTCATTTATAAAGCCATACAGGGTAAACTCCCTTCGTATGGTTGTACTACTTTATACTTCTACTTCACTGTATTTCATACTGAAATGTACTTTGTACTTCACTATATTTATTTAGTTGCTATATTTGCTGGTTACTTTGATTTTGATCAACTTCTTACATATGATGCAGTTTTTATAGATTTAAGGTTATGCATACCCTCACAGGTGTTTTCAGTTATGCTGCCCAAATAAACCTACTCAGGTTGGAGTTGTATGAAGCTATAATGGGATTTATAGTAAGGTCGACATGTACTTATAAGAATAATAGAGCTGTAAATTGCCCCGCAACAAAAATTGATGATTAACAAATGACAAAAATGTATTTTTTGTGTTGTTGCACATGATAATAATAACTTGTGTGAACAGATTTGGGAAGTTTCAGGTTACATATTTTGAATCAAAGAGTATTTTTACACTGAGGTATTGGACCCAGTTTTACTTAAGTGAAGGATCTGAGTACTTCCACCACTGCAGAGGGATAAACTGGCTTTGCTTGTTTCTTGTTGACAGAGTTAACTGATTTCAGGGCTGTTTTATTGCAAAATATTTGCTTGTGTGCTTTGTCACAGCATGTACTCCATGTGATTTTTACAATTTTACAATATTTGATAGACCACAACTTTATTTTAAATAACATGTTTATTATATGACAATGAAAACACACAGACACACAGAATGCCAATCACAATTCAAATATATATAGCACACAATGCCTCAACTACTGTAAACACTGTTCATGTACAGTTTTGCAGATTATACGCTTATAATTTGCTTGCAGTTACAAACTGACTTGTAGTTATAATGTCTCTGAAAAAAATAAGAGTTTCAATCCCTGATCCTCCTGAATCCAAATGTCGCTACCTGATGGTGACTTGCAACCTAGACGTAAGAAGGGATTCCAGGTCTTTATGAAACTTGAGGGCTTGTGTGTGTGAGAGAGCGTGTGTGTGTGACTGGTAGGTGAGTCTGTAACAGTAACTAGTCTGGCTAAGGTCAGGATGTGAGAACATGTCGATGAGTTTGACATGCTCCACAGTCCCATGACTGGCCTCTCTGATCACAGCATGGAACTTCCTCTCCTCCCACGTCGGCCCTGTCCAGAAGCTGATGTCAAAGCTGAAGTGCTCGGGGAACAGGGAGAATGGGCGGAAAGGTTTCCCTGGCGATGGGCAGAGTGCAAAGTGCTGTAAAAAGCGTGGGTCGTGTGACCACAGCAGCCGCCAGTCGGGGAGTGAGAACAGAAGCACTGCGAGGAGGTCCAAATTTAGGGACACGGTGACGCTGACGTCTTTGATGTTGTCACTTTCATTGCTTGCTGACACCCTGCCAACCAAACCCATTGGCTGTGCCATCAGACGCACACCTCCCTGCTCTGTGACTAGGGAGACCCCATAAGGAACGAGCAGTGTTTCCAGCCTTTGCCCGAGCAATTTGATTGGCTCACATTCTGAAATGAAATCACCTCTGAAGAGAAGCTCGTGAAAGGCAGGCAGAGCCCAGTGGTTGACGGGCACATTCCTGAACACCAGGCCACTAATGCCAAATAACAAGCTGGGGACACCATTACAGCCCCCAGACGGCCCGTCCTTCTTATGTCCTTCAACTTCAACACTTTTATTATTTCCCTCATCCTCCCCGTGACTCTCTGCATCATTAATCAACTCTTTTTTAGTTAGAAGCTCTTCCATTTGAGGGAGCAGTGTTGGACGCAGCATATAAAGACCGCTTTCCCCTTCAGGATCAACATCAAGAGAGCATGTGGACCGTAAGCTCTCAGCTGCTTTGCTCCTCACCTTGTCCATTTTATCTGAGGTAGCACATGTGGCCGACAGAGTGTCTTGTGTGTCTGTGTGTCCCCGGCTGTCCGAACACATCAGGTGATCTTTTTCTTTGCCTGTAAAGGTTTGAGCATCAGAGTTGAGGTCCTTCTGAAGCGGCTGGACCCAGTAGCAGTGTGCAATGTCGACGTCACAGCAGCATGCCTGCAGCTGTTTGGCCGTGAGGAGGAAGGGAATGGTCTCTGTCGCCATGGAGACAGACCACTTCTCCGCCAGTCCTTTGAGAAGAAAATCTTGCACCAACCTGACAGGGTGGACAGAACCTGAGCAGAGAAATCCCCTGATCAAAGAGAAGAGACATGTGGTTATGTAACTTTTCCTTGCATCTGAGGTTTATTATACTCAAACAACCCGACAGACTCTGTGTTACCATACCTGAATATGTAATCACTGAGCTCGGCTGGGATGTTGTACTGAACTTTGTCCCCTTCAACGACCTCCTCCACCTTACATATCTGAGCAGGGGTGTACGGGAGGCTGCGAGTAAACACGTGGACCAAACCTTTCTCCACATGAAAGCCTTTATCCTGGCTCCTGTATGACAGCAGCACCATCATTAGAGAGTGGCAGTATGCAAACGCACATCACACACACACACACACACACACACACACACACACACACACACACACACACACACACACACAGGGCTGTTTCTATTTATACCACAGTAACACTCACCTTTACTCCTTACCTGTATCCAGTGCACTTGTAGCTCTGGTATCTCTCACTTTCAAACGGATGGACATCACTGAGGATCAGGTGTGCCTCTGCTGCCATGGCAGCCACCTGCCAGCTGTTGTGCCACTCTCGCTTCGGCTGGTCCGCTGGTGTCCCACCCTGTCCGTTGCACAAGGACACATGAACCTCCCCGTCTTCAGACAACACTTGAACACAACTGGAGGCACAGAAAAACAAACATGAGTGTGTCGTCACAGAAAACAGAAGGTATCAATAGCCACTATAATAATCAGAGTTTCATTGCAGATACCAAAATGAATCTTTTTTTAGGATACCTTAGTTTGAGAAATATAAATGTGTTTTTCTGAAATGTTGATTGATATCTAGACTCAAACAGCCATAAGAGAGCTTAAATAAATAAATCAAACTGACAAACTGGACATAAATCAAGAACCGTCTGATCAAAGAAATAACATTTGATGCCATCTTTTAGTACTCGACAGCTGTCAATACTTTGTGTTACAGACTATCAATTTATCCAGTCATATCAATTCTGAATATTTTAAATGCTTTCAATACTAGCATCTATACACCTGAACCAGCTGCGCTTTCTCGCTCTTTCTTATGATTAATATTTACTACAGCCATTCTGCTGTCCTGCTACTAACAAAGAAAATAAGTCGTTGTCATTATGATGTAGCCTTGTTATATTTATCTTTTAAAAAAAAATTGACATTGTATGCCTTTAATGTCAAGTAAGTGCCCTTGGTATAAAAAAAAATAGTATTTAATATCATTTTTTTCAAGGTATTATATAAAAGATGGAAATTCCAGTCTTGTGACAACACTACTACAGAAAAATTCAGTCAGAACAATGAAACAAATCTCAGGTCTGATACCTGGTTCTATTCATAATTTGTAGTTATTGAGCTAAATATTGCAAAACCAGCATTAGGAAGTGTCATAAATGTGCTGCACCAGAGTAAAATTTTAAATCAGTGGTTTAAAAAAGGAAGTTTGGATGGAAACGAAACACTGTGAAAAGGGGGGGAAAAATCTATTAAGATCCAGCCTTCTTTTTTTTTGTTTAAGTATTTCAAGATGTAAAATGAACTTGAATAATTAATGTTATATTTCTTTAGTGTTGAGGAGTAACTACTTAAATTTCAAATTAAATGTAATCAGTTACAGTTGCTGAGAAAAAATATATAATGAAATTGCAGGTACTTATCAAAAGGTTGGTGATTACAAAGGAGTTACATTTGAATATATTTTTTTCTGCATAAAATTTATTCATAAAATATAATATTCATTCTGTTGCTCTGAATCTTTGCACCATACAGGAATGCCTTCTTTTGGCATAGTCCATTTCTGGACACTTTTCGGCTTTATTACCCAGTTTAAAACATTTGTTGGTAAAGTAGTCAATTATGATAACTTACAAAATTTTGAGGAAATAATTAAAGTAGTTACATTAGTCGTTATATTTTTAACTGGCTAAATAGTGATCTGTAACCCATTATGTTTCAAAAATAGCCTTTCCAACACTGTAATTCCATTAACATCTGCTGACACTGTGTAACACGATTTATTTGGTGGAATTTAGAGAGATCTCTGACATTCATACCTGAGGAAGAAGCGTTTGAGAAGTTTTCTGTTCTTTTTAACCCCACTTTTTCTCCCGCAATGAGGAAAGTTAAACACCACCCGGTCAAATAGACGACCCTGAAGAGACGCACATTCCTCCAGCTTTGTGCAGTCCACCTCGAAAAGCACAACTCCGCCTGTTCAACACATGAGAAAATAAAAGTGAGCCACAAAATACAGCTCAGCACAAAATGACAGTACTCACAAACCCGTACCAGAGTCCTTGATGATCTTAATGTTATTGGCTGCGCCCTCATGCCGCAGTGCCTCCTCCTGATGCTGCAGGCAAGTGGCCGTAATGCTGGTCTCTGTCTCGGAGTATTGCTGGCTCACAGAGGCAGAAAACGAGAAGTTCCCTTCTCCCACCAGCAATATGGACCGTGAAGGAGACATGTCCAGTCCAACTGGAAATGAAGGACACACAAAAACTCAATTCCCTGAAGGTTAAGCTGAATTTTATCGCATTAAGTGCGAAAGAAAGAGAAGCGCGTAGGAGGGTCAATGACCACGTTACACCGCCAGTCTTCTTCACGGTTTAATATAGCCTAATCGTAATAATTGCATATTTTAGTAAATAATGTCCGTATCTTGTGTCTGAGACGGCCTCGACTGAATAACAAAGAATAAATGGACTGTGATGTAGTTTAGAGCCAGTGACCTTCTCCTGCTCCCCGGCGCTGCAGTACATGAAAGCCGAATAATATTATCTCACCTGTGGCAGCTTGCGCTGAGCGCTGTGTCACAGATACAGTAGTCCGATGAGAAACAAATTTCAGGAACTTTACGCTGATTCCCCGAGCAGTCAGAAAACAAACCTAACATATTTTAAATTAATTTTAGGCTGTTATAATGTATAGTTGTTATTCTATCAATATTACCAATGAGTTGGCTGTTTTATACATATAATTGTAAAAGCGTAATTTCTGAGACCCCAGAACGGCCGTCGTGTTTCCAGTCGGACACATTTGCAGGGTGACACCTCACATCTGGAGGAGGGAGCTATTTGCAGCATCAGTTTATCCCAGCATCAATTATCTTCGCGTTTTAGTGTTTTATCCATGAAAAATTCCACCTGACAGTTTTTCAGATGCGTCATTTTCAGTTCCGCTCGGGATTTTAACGTCTCTCGCTAACACCGGAAGTAGGTAGTACAACAGCTAGCACACTGATTGTGTTTTTTCTGATGCTAAGGTCATGCTAGCTAACGGTATTGCTGCACCTGCACATGAAAACAGCAGATTGGCTTGCATGATGCACATAAACGTCATCACTCTTGCCATTAAAGTCTTAAATCCAGTATAAACCAATTTAAATTACTAGCAAATAAAAAAAAAAGAAGTAAGGTTACACTCTTGATTCTATGCCTATCTTTAACCTCTGAGTGTTGGTGTTTGTACAATAATGGACTATTATATATATATTTTTGCTCTGGAATATGTCTTTTATTCTCTCTTTAAATTGTATTTCAGGGTATGGTTCATGCTTGCATCTGTCATCTTCATGTAAGACAGAGTATGGCTTTAAACAGTGCAGGTACAGGCTGCAGGTGGGAAAAAATAAATGGATCACAGCATCATCATAAATCTCTCCTTTGACTCTCTGTGTCTTATAGGAAGTGTTGCGCCCACATGGGCAGCGTTCTGGCTTTGTCTTCCGGTCCGGGCCATCAGAACTGGCCTTTCTCTTCGGACCCCCCTCCTTCTCGCTGGGACGCACATCCTGCTCACTGGGACAGTCCACCACGCTGGGAGAGGAGAGATGGCCGCCTACCCAACCCTGGCAGCTTTCACTCTCTCCACAGGAGCTGCAAAGGTATTTCTTGCTGAAAAATAAGCAATGTCGAGTTCACGCAACGTGGTTAAAGAGATGCTGCTGACCACAGGGCAGGAAATACATAGAGAAAAGTAATAAAGTTGTAATGGTTGTGATCTGACTGTTTTTCTCCCCAGATGTGTTTCCTCAGCAGATTGAGGGAGTCAAGATGATCCTTAATAAAACTCTGAGTAGTTTCTTTAAGGTGAGTCTTCCAACCACATTAATTCACATTCAAACAATTTGTTGTGAAGAATATAAGGGTGTAAATCTCTCACATCTGAAAATGTTATAACGCTTAATATGATGCATGTGTTTGCTTCCAGGTCAGTCATACTCTCCACCTCAGTGCTGTTAGCCCTTCGTACTATCGATTCCACGTGGAGCATCTGCAGTCTGACGATTACAGCAAGGACAAGGTCAAGCACGAGTCAACTCATAATAAATATGTTCCCACTACTTACTGTGCTTAGCTGTTCAGAACGTTGGGGAGTTGACAGGTTGCATCTTGGTCCTTCCTCACATTTCAGGATGCCCCAGCATTGATTGGCGAGATGGACTCTTCAGGCAGTCTGAACGCTCACGCTCTGCTGCATCTCACTGAGCGCGTACGAGCCAGAACAGTGTTTCAGGTGAGATCCTAGTGTCTGTCTCTTTCGACATGGCTGTCACTGCACAGTCACTTTACTTAACACAAAATAAACGCTGCAGTTTGCTGCAGACAACTTCATGTATAAACTGGTTGATTGTGTTTCAGACCCAGCAGTCCCAGTTTGTAACATGGCAGTTTGAAACAGAGTACAGAGGGAATGACTTCACCGCTGCTGTGACGGTAGCCAACCCTGACATCCTGAGAGAGTCAGGTGAGAAGTGACACCGTGAGCGTCACTTTTTACATTTTTACCGTCAGTAGTGATGACATGCATGCTATAAGTGTCCAATGGACACTTATGGAAAGCGCGACTACAATCAGTCAGATGTTTTGTTTTTTTTTTCACTGAATATACAACTGTCAACGTGATACATTGTTGTTGATATTTTTAATGATCTAATCTATTATGCTTCTGTGTTTGTTCCTCCTGCACAGTTATCCTTGTGGCACACTTCCTGCAGAGTGTGTCCTCTGGGTTGGTTTTAGGAGGGGAGCTGGTCTACCATCGGGGCCGAGCAGAGGAAGGAGGAATTCTTACTTTGGCTGGACAGTACTCAAGTGAGATTTCATGACCCAGTATCTTTCTGATCTGCTTTGTTTGATTGTGCAGCCGTGGTTTCATCTTTTTTCTATGTCTCCACGCAGGACCAAACTGGGTGGCAACGCTGAATGCTGGGAAAGGAGGGGCCCATGCTAGCTACTATCATAGAGCCAACAAACAGGTACAGTAAATGGCATCATACTATGGAGGATAAAAATGACATAAGTATCAATAATAAATGAAATAAACGTATAAATAAACACAGGAATAAATCGATAAGTATAGAATTACAAAAATAAATAAATACAGAAAAGAATAAATAAATGCTTAAATAAATTTTAAAATTAATAAATACATGCAAAAGATGAGACCTCCTTCCTCATTAAAATGCAAACAAAAATTTATAAATAAATAAATATAGTTTTACAAAAATATAGAAATTAATTTAAGATATTTATTTATTACCTATGTATTTATCAACATTTATTAATTATTTTTTATTTATGTATTAATTTCCATATTGATTTTAACATTCATTTATTTATTCAAATATTATTTATCTATTTGTTTCTGTATATATTTAGGCATTTATGTATTCTTATTTTTTGCATTTATCTAAAAAAAAAAAAAAGTTTAAAAAGGTTATTTATTTATTTACTCCTGTATTTATTCATACATTTATTTATATATTTCCATTTTTTTCAATTAAGCCTCTCTCTATATATTTATTTCTGTATTTATTCTTGTATTTATTTTTTAATCACTGTATTTATTAATACTTTATTTATGTATTGATATGTAGGTCAGTTTTCGTCATGCACACCATTTACTTAAGGTGCATATTGCAAATGTGCGTCTGCATGTGTTTGTGTCACCAGATCCAAATCGGGGTGGAGTTTGAAGCCAGTACCAGGACGCAGGAGACCACAACCTCATTTGGGTACCAGATGGAACTCCCAGAGGCCAATATGGTCTTTCGAGGTAAATTTTCTTTCTCAGTCAAACATCATGCTGAATGAAAACTACTAAAAAGAGTAAAAGAGTACAGTATATGAGACCTTTTTTGTGTGTTTATTCAGGTATGATAAACAGTCGATGCATAATAGGAGGTGTTTTGGAGAAGCGTCTGACCCCGCTCCCTGCCACCCTGATTATGGGTGCCTTTGTAAATCACAGAGGTGACAAGCTGCAAGTAGGTCTCGGGGTCAATGTGGGATAATCCTCCACAAACCCCTGCTGGAGTTACAACTTGCTGTCAGGACATCCATCCAGAGACCTGTTTCAGAGGCTTTATAACGACCTGATCTTTCAAGGTAAAACACGTCCTACAAACCAACTGAATATCGTGGATTTTTTTGATTGTTGAAGCCCAAACATGGGACTTGCAACCTACCTCTCAAAATGGAGGTGATGTTTTCTGATTGGATTAAGCAGGAGAAATGGATGAAGATTTTGTGGGACTCAACAACTGGAGATGCGTTACTGGTCCACCTGAAACCAGACTGCACATCACCTTCTGGACAATGGAAACAGTGAGGACAGGAGGCGTACTGTACTGTAAACTGAAAATAACTAAAGGTTTTATACTGTAGATGGTCAAAAAGAGTCTTAATGTATATAGATTATATTGAAAGATAACTGTGTTTCTCATGTTTTAACCCACTAACTATCATTCTTGTTTACCTGACCTCTCTGCTGACCATTTTTTAAAGAAAAATTAGCTTGTACGATGCATTCCAACATCCATACTATTTAGTATGACAGAGAAAGATTGAGTGTGTTCCAACACATAGTAAGTCAAATGCAATATACCAAAAAAATACCAGAATGTCCTGCTCTATCCAGTTGGCAGTATGCAAACAATCGATAAGGTGTGCAAGTTACCTTAGAAGGTAAAATGACATACATTGTTAAGTAACAACAGCAGAGCTCTCCAGGGTGACTCCCGTCTCTTGTGAGCTGGGCAAATGGCGTTTGTTGTATCTCCAAGATAACGGCTGTGCTCTAAATCACTTACTTTTCTTTTGACTTCAAATTTTGTCTCTGGACTGCAACAGTTACATGAGCAAGAGGGTCAAAGCTCATGGCGCAATGTTATGATGAAGTAGTACGTCCTAGTTGTATGCATACTCTATGCAACAGTACGTACTTTGTCAGGGCAGCTGCAGTGTGTACTGAGAAGAAAAAGAAAAAGAAAAAGTGATTCGGAACACAGCCAAAGAAACAGGAAACCCATGTAGGGTAGATGATACAAATGACCAAATTCATATTATTCATTTCTTAATGTTCATATTGGCTTACAGTTTTTAACCCAACCCTCATGCCTGGAGGATCAATAGGAAAACAAAGTGGTCAGCAGAAATGTGAAATGGGTAAAATCATGCTAAAATGCCAGTGTGATCCTTAAAATCGAGTGTATGAATAAGTGTGTGTCTGATTGTATGCACATCTTTTTTTCTTTCGCCAGCATATAAACCAGTGTGAGATTCCTCACATGAGCAAACAGCCTGTTGACTGTAAGAGCAAAGGTGCTGCTCCATATACACTAACCTCCTGCAGAGGGATGAGAGAAAGGCGATGCACTGACTCCACTGAGCCAGGACTGTACTGTATGTATGTAGATGAAGGCATGTGAAAACACTGACCTGTATGCAACCTGCACTACTCACGCTGCTTCAGGGCTGCTCCAGTCCTGTTAAACATAAGAAATGTTGCATATGTATTATTTCTACTTTATGTTATATAAGCATAGAGATGAGTGGAGGGGAGTGACTGTCTTTTTGGACTTAATTTATTAAAGATGTTATTTCTATCATAGTTACTGTTCTTTCTTTTTCAGCATTATTATGTAATATATTGCGGTTCTGTAGCTACATTGTGTTTTAAAGATCCTCTAATCAATATTTTTAGTTTGAATTATGGATAAAATATCTACAAGTACTATGAAAGGGGTCACTCATAGTGACAAACCAACAGAAAGTTACCTGAGGGCCTTTACACACCAAGGGCATGAGTTAAAAAGGACGTGAAAATGCAGAATACTCACCTGCAGAACAAATTATGCATCAACTATTTGTACCGGATCTGTGGTTTGGCGCAGCTTCTGCAGTGATGCGGGCTCTACGCCGGACCGTCGTGGTGAAGAGGGAGCTGAGCCGGAAGGTGAAACTTTCGATTCACTGGTTCATCTACGTCCCAACGCTCACCTATGGTCATGAGCTCTGGGTAATGACGGAAAGAATGAGATTGCAGATACAAGCGGCAGAAATGAGTTTCCTCTGAGGATTGACTGGGCTCAGCCTTAGAGTGGAGGGAGCTCAAAGTAGAGCCGCTGCTCCTCCGCATCAGAGGGAGTCAGTTGAGGTGGTTCAGGCATCTGATCAGGAGGGAGAGAATGGAGATAACATGCAGCAAGTGGTTGCAGGAATCGAGCCTGTGGCTGCCCCGGCAAGGACATAGCCTTTGCATAGGGGGAGCCCGCTCTACCAGGTGAGCTACTCAGCGCCCCTTTTAGCTCGTTGTTCTGGTTCCATGTTCACAGTTTAGCATCCAGAAAGCTAAAAAGCCAAATAATTTCCCCAGGAATTGTTGGAGACCAAAACAAAGCTAAAAGGAGAGTGGATATGGGGCATTTATAAGATGTCCAGAAGCACTAAAGACTCCAAATTAATGTTAATGTTGCTCCATGTTTGCTGTATGTATGCATGTAAGTTGCTCTTCCCCCTGTGGATTCATGAAGCAGATTCATAAAGCCCCAGAATTCACACAAATGTTTTGCTCAAGTGGAAACAGGGTCTCCTTAAATTCAGATTTATAAATGTTAGGCCTTAAAAGTCATTAAATCGTTTCAAATTTGAATTTGTGACGTTTTAATTGCCACTAACATTTTATTTAATTTCATTTATCCATCTTTAAATTTCTTTTTGACGAAATGAGTCAAACTCCTCTGTGTAGAATTTCACATTTCTGATGTTACAAATCTTTAAACCTACCACTGAAGCTTTCTTTTTACTCTATACTTGCACATATCTTTTGGCTAAGTTTAGATGAACCTAACTCATTCTAACAACTGTATTTCTACATAAAACCTACTTGTACACAGCACTACATATATGCTACTTACCATGCTTCGACAAAAAAAGATGATTTGTCCAAATTTGGTTAATGCACCGCCTTTAAAACTTTCCTAACGTTCTGTCTAAACAAGTCAGAGAGACCAAGACAATAAAACAAGCAACAGATTACAGAGGTGGGTTTAAATTTTTAATATAAAATCTTAAATTCTGAAATAATATACTGTACATACATATATACAAATAGATTAAAATATGAGGTCTGTAAACATTTTAGTTGTCGATGCTCATGATGCATTACAGCGTACAGTGTCTTGCAGCAGAGGTTCACAGTGGCAAAGATAAAGGCTGGTACTCTGTCCGTTTAACCCGACGCCACTTCTCTCTGTTATTTGTCTTTGAATAAGGACGAGAAGAATCCTTTCCCTCCTTCTCCCCTCATTCTTAAAGACTTGCTTCTCTGGAGTCCCACTGCGTTCTCTTGCTGTGTTTCCTTCAGTCTCTCCTCCTGCCTTTGCTGAACCTGCTGATTGATCACCAGCCGCATGTCCTCCTGCAACAGGATGAAAGAAATGCTCTGCTTGTAAATTAAAGTATTTCAGACATTTAGAAATTTTCTATCTCTGCACACAGACTCACCTGCCAGGCATCCAGCTCTTGAGACAACTTCACCTTGTGTTTGATGGTGTTGAGAAGCTGCTGAGTGAGTGTTTCTTTCTCCTGACGGATTGTGGCCAGTTCATTCTCTAAGAAGCTGCACATGATATGATGATTAGTGAAACATATGTTGCTGTGGGCTCAAATTAAATCAAATGACAAATATGTTGTTGTGAAACATTACCTGTAGCTTGGCTTATCAGGACTGCTTGTAAATGGCTCGATTGCCTGCCTCAAAGACTCCAACTCTTCTTGTTGAGATCGCAGCTGAAAATATTGAAATATTGTAACGATCATAACATTTTATTTTTCCTTTAACACACACAAAAAAATTAATAATCTAGTTTAGAAAATATTAAATTTGTATCTACTTCTTCTCCCTTAAAAAAATCCAGAATCTTTGAATATGCAAATATTTTTCATTCCAAAAGTTTAAGTAGGGACACAAGATGTCTCCTACTGCATTGAAAACTCCATTCTTAGTGTACGCGCACTGTGTTGTATATTGGACCACGACTGGCTCCAAACTACTGTGATGTCACAAAATAATCTCGTACATGTACATGTCTCAAATTCTAATATAACAAAAGCACCAAGAAAACTTCCTCCTTCAACAGATGAATGTGAAAACAGCCTTCTAATATCAAACAGACATTTGATACTGCACAGTGAAGGCCAATAGTCAAATGAAGTAACTGTAGACTCTAGACAAATATATTGCTATATATAGTAGCAATGGATTTCACCCATTTCAGACAGTCTCAACCCACTGAAATGGAAACCTTTGAAAGTGTATAACATTCACTTCAGAAAAATTAGATTCGCCCAGTTTTTCTGAATTATTAATGTTATCCCAGAACTCTCAGAAAAGATTTCCTCTTGTTCTTTTTTAATTAAGAAGATTCATCCATCCATTTTCAACCACCTATCTGAAGCTGGGTCAATGGGGCAACGGGCTGAGCAAAGTATTCTCCACGTCCCTCTGCCCAGCAACGCTTTCCAGCTCCTCCTGGGCGACCCTGAGGCATTTCTAGACCAGACAAGATTCCTCCAGTGTGTTCTGGGTCTGCCCCGGGGCCTCCTACCAGTGGGACGTGCCCGGAACACCTCTAACAGGAGGCGTCCAGGAGGCATCCTGATCAGATGCCCTTCTCCAGGAATCGCCATGTAACGTGGTGGAGGGGTTTGAGTGTCCCCATGATTCTGGCCGGGCCTTGGGCCATGGGGTCGGGTTGGGCTCAGCCCAAATGAATAACATGGAGCCACCACCTGCAGGGACGGGCGGCAGGCAGGGGCGGGGACCCAGGCGTGCTGCTCCCTGGTGTCGCAGACTGGCTCTTAAGTAGATTATTATCTCGTTAATTCAGAAGAACAGCATTTTTTCTCATAAAAACTTTTCTCTGAGTCCTGAGATAATTTTGCTAATTCAGAAAACAAAGCAGATTTTTTTCTCAAGTGAATGGATTATGCTTTCATAGAAACCTGTAACATATCAGTAACAAACAGCACTTCCTCTTCTGAGGTCATTCACAAATTTAAAATGTATTTGTGAAAAGTGAGGGTGTGGTTGTGTACAGTTCAACAGACCTCCTCTGTGAGCGCTTGTATCTCTTCATCTTTCGCTTTCAGGACTTCGGAGTGAGCTAGAAGAGCTTCTCTAGCCTGGAGAGCAGGAGAGATACACAGAGGGCAATAGACAGAAAGGTCAGTAATATCAGAGAGGTTATTATTCGGTGTTTGTGCTTTAGATGTGGGTGTGCATGTGTGTATGTTTGGGTGGGTATGACTTCAGGGACTCATTTCAGACTGAAGACAAGTCAGTAGTGGACAGCTTGTCCAACTGGGGATAAAAGTTGAGTCCCCACTTGAGAAAAAGCTGATTTCTGGGTCAACAGTCAAGGTTAGGTTTAGCTTAAGGTTAGGGTCAGGGAAGTAGTGGTCTCAGGAAAAGAAGTAAGTCTTTTCCCCAAAAGTGTGTGTGTGTGTGTGTGTGTGTGTGTGTGTGTGTGTGTGTGTGTGTCTGTATACCTGTGATTGCTGAATTTCACTATGCAGAGACAAAGGTTGCGTTTGTGTACTGTCCAGAATGCTCTCCTCCCCCAGGTTCAGAGCTTTTTGCTGTAGAGAGCGATTCACAGTTCGCAACTCAAACACCACTCCCTGCTCTTGCTCTATCTACACACACACACGCAAACACACACGCAGTGAGATACAGGCACAAACACACACACACACACACACACACACACATACACACACAGATCATAAACTTCAAACCAGTCTCTTTGGTGACTTCTGTCAGTGATGCGCAAAAATCTCCTGCAGCACTCTCATTCTTCCTTCGGTTCCCTCAGGCCTCATCTTTCAACACTACTGTTAATCTTTAAAACCAGTCGATCATCGATCCTCACCTCTGCTTCTTTGTCTCGCAGTTTCGTTTGTAGTTCTGACACTCTGTCTCTCAGTCTCTCTCTTTCCATGCGGTGTCTGTCGCTGTCCTCCTGTGAGGCTTTTAGTTGTGCCTCCATGTGCGACAGCCGCTCCAGCAAAACTCTGTTCTGTAAGAGGAGAGGGGAAAGACGGATGAACACAAAATACTGATTAAATGATGCGATGAGAGAGATAAAAAAAGTAGACTTATACCTGGATTTTAAAGCTTTGACATATGGATACCCAAATCAATTCCATCTTTATGGGTTAACTTTATATGTCCATCGCTGCTTAGCAACAAAGCTGAGGACTTGAGACTTAGACTCCAGTCATATTCAAAGAGACCAAAAGAGAACCTGAGATCTGATTTCGACTTGACTTACAGGAGACGTGACTCCCTACAGACTTGACCTAATTTGAGACTTAAAAATGTTTGAGTCTCAGGTTTCGACTTGGCAAAGTACCAAACCAATAAAATTTACAACAGCCACATGCAGGCCTTGGATATTTAATTATTAGGCACAATTCTTCGAAAGGACTTACGTGTCTATATATACTGTGAATAATGGTTGGACTACCAAATGACATACCAGGTAAAGGCTGGGGGGTCCCCATGCACCAACCAGGAAGAGACTCAAAGTTACCACAAAGAAATGCAAAGGAACCATAAAAAGGCACAAAATAACTACAAAATGAGCAAAATGACTAAAAGACACACAAAACAACCAAAAAGAAACACAAAATCACTACAAAGAGACACAAAACAACTACAAAGAGAAACAAACGACTACAAAGAGAAACAAAACAACTACAAAGAGAAACAAACGACTACAAAGAGAAACAAAACAACTACAAAGAGAAACAAACAACTACATAGAGACACAAAGCGACTACAAAGAGACAAAACAACTACAAAGACACAAAACAACTACAAAGAGAAACAAAATGACTACGAAGATCAACAAACGACTACATAGGGACACAAAACAACTACAAAGAGACACAAAACAACTACGATGATACATAAACCAACTCTAAAGAGTCACAAAACAGCTACAAAGTCACACAAAACAACTACAAAGACAAACAAACCAACTGCAAAGAGGGTTAAGTGAACCTCACTGCAGACTTGAAACAAACCAGTTTCAGACTACCGCCTGACATGGTCTGAGTTTGATTTGCTTCAGAGCAGTCTGAGTTCTCTTGGGATGTTCACATATGCACAAAAAATGCTGAGTCACTGTTCGTTTAGAGGCATGAAAAGAACCAAGTGTGAAAGCACCCTTAAAAACGTCTCTCCTCACTTTCATGTTTTATCATAATTTCATAGTGTTTGGCCATGTTTGAAATGTAATGCTTTATGTGCATCACCTGCTCTCCTGCAGCATTCAGGATATGTTTATGACTCTCACACTAAAACTGAGCCAGTTATTTTGGTATTGATTTGCTGGTGCAGAATATTAAGAAGTGACTGGTTGGTATACCTCTGCCTGAATGTTGTCTAGCTGTGAGAAGTTGATATTCCGGCTGAAAGATGATTCCTCCATCTCCTCTCTGAGGGAACGAATCTCAGTCCTCAAGGTGTGTTCCAGTGTTACAGCCTGAGTGGGTAGAGGATGGAAAAGTTAAAAAAAGGCTATTCATTCAATGAGTGACAAAGTTAGGACTCCCTAAACCTGCTCATCTGGATTCTTTTCCTGTCTGCTGACTGTGACATGACATCACACATATGCAGACAATCCCCCCACACACACACCTAGATGCTGTTAATTTTAATAGCATTGATGTTTTCTGAGGCTTGTTAAGGCAGGATTAAGTCTGCCCTTTCACTGGTAGTATCACCAACCTCTGCCAGCTGCTCCACCAAGCGCTGGTTATGATTGGCTAACTGAGTCAGCTGCTCACTCTCGTCCCTCCGCCGGTTGCGGCCCTGGCTGTGATGTCGCTCCAGCTCAGCCCTCAAGGCAGCTAAATCTGCAGTCAGCTCTGCCTCTCTCTGCCCAGATGCCAGTTCGTTCATCTCCAGCTTCCTCTGCAGGACGTGCTTCTCCTGCTGTACAGCCTGAGACATTGAACGCAACATTAACAGGCTTTATGCAACATGAAAATATCAGATACTGGAACACATGGACTGTTTTATGTCTGTTTTTTTGTAACTTGTGAAGTTACAACAAGTGTACACGTTTTCCAGGAAGCTAAAGTGTTTGAAGAAAAGATTAGATTCAGTGATGTTGGTTCTTGTAAACAAAAGTAGGTCCTTTTCACAGCCGACCATTTGACCTGTCATCGTAGGGAAAGCACAGGAGCTGCTAATGACATAATGCTCTATTCAAGCAGTTAGTCGTGTCAGAACCCTGAAACTGAAGCTGCTGAATGTGAAATTAGGCATCAATCACTTTATTATTTAAACCAGAGCTTCTCCTGTGACATGTCAAAATGCCCTCACTAATAAAGGCCTGTGCTGTTACTTTTACTCATCAGGGACAGATTCATACCTGCAGTGTAATGGACAGGAAAACTACTTACAGAAAAACCAGCAGTGTTCAAAACAACGATAAAAATACTACCATTACGGCTACCATTATTTTTATTCTACAACTTTTAATAATGAGAATAATATCTAAAAACATTTATCTATCCAAAATTGGACCACAAGCGACTTGCTAACGTGTCAAGTTTGTAAAAAACACACTTTTACTTTTGAGTGCCATTTCCTGCTGTAGAGTGAGTGACTAACGGACAGCTACTTAACAGAGACAGAAAATCAGCTTGACAACATGGCCAAACGTAAGTATGACTGTGCATGTATCAAACTGTGCGGACCTTGAACTAATGACTAAGCAGAAATCTGGACTCTGAGGCCGGTCCAGCTGGAAAACAGTGGTCTAATTGTTTTGTTCCTATGTCAGTGATACTTAATTTGCAGCGTGGAGGTCAGAGAGGGTGCGAACTGTGAATTGCTCTCTGTCGGGGTCATCCAAGCACCATTAGTGTCCCTGGTCTATGTGATATGCAGATGTGCAAATGTGGGACAAGTATATAACAATTCTAAAATCATAAACAAAAAAATGTAAATTTGACATAGGAAGTAAATGCATTTATTCTCTTCACAATGTTTGACATTTGTATTTAATTGAATTTATCTATACAGGAAAGGAATTAAAAGTAACCTTGTGTGCTACAGTTAAGAACTGGTTTTCAGCAGGTTCCTGTCATGCAACAATAACACATTACAATACAGTATAAAAACAGAAACACTCAACAGAGGCAAAGCAACAAAACGTAGGCAGCTATGAAGAGTGAGTAAAATGGGATATGGGATTTAAATCAGTGGTTGCAGGTCTGTCCTTCCATCAGATAGTGTTTGAAATGTGTAATAGAGGTTATTGCTCTAATGTGGTGTGGCATCTTGTTCCAGATCTTAGTGTCAGTGTGACAAAATGATCTCTGACCATAGCTGTTTTTGTACAGCGGTACAAGAATAAGTGCATGCGAGACTGATCTGGTGACGTGTTGCTGTCTTGTGTTGTGACTTGGAAGTAGAGCAGTAAGTGTAGGATTGTTGTTTAGGATCTGAAAATAGAATTTAATGGCTAGATGAATTGTGTAGTCAAGGCGTTAGAGTTTGAGAGTGCAATGCAGTGATGAGTCCAAAGACAGAGGGTTACCATGGCTCTTGTAAGCTCTGTTGTATAGTGTTGCTTGTGGATTATATGTTATGTTGTTTGCATGTTTTTAACAGGTTTTTGCATCCTATGTTTTTGTTATCAGTGCTGGTCAAGTATGATGGGAGAACTGTGATTGGTGGCATAGATTAACAAGTATACACCTCAGTATATTTCTTAGTAATGTTCGAAAGTTTGCACACACACTTTTCCCCAGCAGCTTCATCCTTACCTCCAGCTCCCTCTCCCTCTGCTCCAGAGAGGCTGCCAGCTCCTCATTCTTCTCCAGTAAAGCCTGTCCCAGCTCCGCTGCTAGTATCAGATCCGTCTCAATCCCTCCTCCGCTGTCACTGCTACCAAGAGAGGATGTGGATGACGGGAGAGCGAAGGAGAGTGACACTGAGGAGGACGAGGAGAGAGGGAAGAAGGAGTCCTCCAAGCTAGGGGACGGGAGACTGTCTTTCCTGGGGGTGAACATTGCTGATAGATGCAGGTGTCAGTCAGAGAAGCATTGTCCCAGGTCTTGGACTTAAAGTCACACAGGCGGCAGGTGGACTGGTTTTTAAATCAGGAATTCTTCTTGATGGTCTGGTCTGGAGGGGTGTGATGAGTTTATTTTGTAATCCAAAGTGTGTCTCTGCCAAACTTGTTCTTCACTTTGGTGCCAGTGGTCCCACTGCTGGTATGATTCAAATCCTTTTTCCTCTTCTTCACAGATAACACTGAGTGAGAGCTTCAGTAACACACACGAAAAAACACACCAAACACATGTGAAATTCAGGACACGTATGATGGCATGTGTGAATATCAGAGCCGTTGTTTTCTAGTAATCTAATCTCATATGGCCTTTAAGGAGGTCTTTTGTCTGACAGGTGCTTTTGTTACTCTGACCGAAATACCAGCTTATCTTTGTCCTGCTCCCCTCCCTAAATTCCAGAGGCATTGTGCGGCACTATTTCCTACAAACACAACAAAGTCTCGATCGTTTCTAAAACAGTCTCTAAAGTAATCAGTTTTAACCAAATCGACAAGACACATCACACTTGTCCACCTGCTGCTTTAACAAATACAGCCACAAATAAGGCTTGAAAAGATGCAGCTGTCACATATTGTTATTTTCAGTCACAGCAGGATCATGTCTCTAAATTCTGTCTATATAAACCAGATTTTGGTCACATTTAGCAACCCTCAGAAGTCTGAGTCTGCCCTGTCATTTCTGCCTGTAAATCTGACGTCACCATCTGCCATCTCACCTGCTACCATTAAACCATGCTGCATCTTATTTTAAAATCATCTCAAAGCAAAAACTCATTCCTACTTTAGCATGATCTGTTGTCACTGTGAGAACTAACAGAACCTCTAAATTAAAATATGTTCGACTTCCAAGGAACAAAAATGAAGTGTGTCTTACCTGACAGTTCACAGCCAACTCATACCAAACAGGTACACTCTTCCTGTTTGGTGAGTGTGTTTGTGTGTGTATGTGTATGTGTGTGTGTGTGTTGGGGAGTGTTTGCACAAGAGAGGCTGAGCTGGTTTCCTTGGCAGTGGAAACATACAGTATGTAAATACAGCCGGTGGCTCCACCTCCTGAGCTGGAAAGGTAAAGAGAGCAAACAGAGGCGGACAGAGGAGGGAGGATGGCAACACTGGTGTGTTAGCAGTAAAATGCTGTGACATCTAGTGGCTGAAAAGGGCAGGGAAACACACAGATTACCTCTGAGGAATGCGCTGCTGCAAAGTCCAACGCTCTGCTGCTTGAGCGAGGGTGACACCGGGTGAGAGATGGAGAGAGGGGAAGGTCAGGACACAAGCAGGGGTCTGTCTAATCTGGCCCTCCTCCTCCTCCTCATCCCCCATCCTGTTTACCTGCTTGTGGGATTTGAAAGGCTCTCTGTGTGTGTGTGTTCATGTGTGAGACAGGGGGGTAGGGAGTGTAGAAAAAGGGGCTGCCATCAGTGCACCTCCTTCTTAAAGACGGCAAACAGACAAAAGGGAGCAAAAAGCCCTCAAGACGTTCACTGAGCGTAAAATAAGGCCGTTGGATAACTGGGTGCGTTCACATACAGACATGCCTTGCAAACTCTGGCTCGCTCTTTCGGTGTGGCTTCTGCTGCCAACCTCTGAAGCTGGGAGGCAGATGCCAAAACTTTCTGACAAGAAACTCTGCGCCGACTCCGAATGCAGTCGTAAGTAGCACACTAACTTCCTTTTGCTGCTGTGCTTCGTTATGTTGTGATCATGTTGCACAACTGTAGGTAGGAAAGAAATGATATTACACATGTTGAGCTTTTAATCTGAATAGATACGACAAATATTATAAACTGTCCTCCATATGAAGCCTCCCACCTCACATCAGTCTCCTACATTCTTGCCCAGATCCTATCTTGATAGCTCGTGCGCTGCAGGACTACTACCCAGGAGACTGCAGGTTCATCCCCATCAGACAGGGGCAGCTCATCTATGTGTATGCAATGCTTAAGGACAGAGGGAACCTCTTCTGGGCTGGCAGTGTGAGTGAAAATATTGCTTTTGTGTATCTTTGTAAGACATCAAGAACACTTGTGTGGGTGCAGCACTCACATTCTCCTCTCAAAAGTGATGTTGTCAATACCTGTAGTCTTTAATCGTCTGTTTGCAGGTACAAGACTCCTATTACGGACAGCAGGAGGCTCGCATTGGCCACTTCCCCAGCAGCGTAGTGGAGGAGACTCATCCTCTCATGCCAGCCAACACTGAAGTCAAGACTACTGTAGGTGAACACACACACACACACACACCTCCGCACATGTATGCATTATATAATGCTTCTCCCTAATTCTACCTCTCTTCTTATTTACAGAAATGGGACTTCTACTGTAACTGATGTTGCCTCGACCAATAAAGAGAACGACATTCTTGTCTAAGACATCAGAGAAGCCAATCTTACACACATTGCTGACAACATATATGTAGGTTTGCTTATCCACACTGTTGATAATCTGCACTTTAGAAGATAAGGACGACAGCTCTGCACAGCAACATATGATTATAAATTGTAACCAGATTTTAAAGTGCTGAAGGAAGGACCATTGTTGCTTAACACCCTACATTTGACTTGTGTCTGTTTTATTCTCTGTACTACTTCATCATACTGTTTGTTTAGCAGAAAGGTGACATAATGTTTTTTAAAAAGAGACAAATGTGAACTACGCATGCCTTTACTCCGATCAAGCAATTTGTACAATAGCAGCTACTCCTTTTTCTTGGTGAGAAATGTATGCAAGTCAGCTGTTCCTTTCATTTGTGGTGTATAGAAATCGTCACCTTTATTAAAATATAACTAAAAGCAAACCTGGCAGCAATAAAACAGAGGCTTTTAATCATAATAACTTGATGGAAGGTTATTTTGTGTCGATACAAAGCTGTCCCAATCAACCCCACTCTCCCCTACAGGTGACTTCTGCAGTAGGGTCTAATTCAATATTTTACAAATCTTCTAATCTTGCACTGTCTTTCTTTCTTTCTTTCTTTCTTTCTTTCTTTCTTATTGACACTGATATAAAGCACCTGGATCTATTTTTGAAAGAATGATTATCATGCTCAAACCTCCATGCGTAATATGTGATGGTTGTTGTCTTAAGTCAAAGACAAAAGGATGATTCATCAGTGTCTTCCCAGGTGTAGTGCGTGTTGTTATGTGAAGTTCTCTTGAAATCAGAAACACTTCAGACATAAAAAAAAAGAACACACAGCAGGTCTATGATATTAAATTTCAACATTTATTCTATCTGTTGGCTTCTGTGTTAATATGCCAGAGGGTTGTTGCCAATATGAAGGAATGATAGAGCTGTAACTTTTGCATCTACAAGCACATTGTGCACTCACTCTCAGATACGTTCACACATACACTTTCCTTAGCAGCTCAGAGGCCATGCTCCCCAGCGGAAAAGGAGCCCAGTGATAAAAAAAAACTGTCCGTCTCCAAACATCAGTTTCTCTTTCGTCCACGTCTTTCCCTCCTGCTCATTCACCCAAATTCTGTCCTCTCAACAAGCACACACCTGGTCCCAAGTCCTTTGGTGGCTTTTTCTTTTAGTGAACAAACTAAAAATGACTGCATATGCCTCCAGAGAACTCCCACCTCCTCGATAGAAACTATTCTTAATGAACAAACAAAGCACATTTGGCATCCTACTCATACCCACTCAGATAATACTGTGTACTGTAGATACAATTCATTTTAATCATCTTCAGTGACAGTTTCAAGAACATGTCTTTACATTCCAAACCCTTAAATTGACTTTTTAGCATTTCAATCTAAAGTTAAAATGGTTTGGGTTCATTTAAGGCTGGGCAATATATCAATATTATATCAATATTTTTATATGAGACTAGATTTTGGATATTGTAATATCATTACTGATGTCTCTTTCTGGTTTTAAAGGCTGAATTACAGAAAAGTGATGTAATTTTCTGAACTTACCAGACTGTTGTCGCTGTTTTATTTTGTGCCTTTAACCACTTGGTCATTATATCCACATTACTAAAGATTATTTATCAGAAAATTCAATTTATTTGTAAAAGCACCAATTGTTAACCTTACAATATTGTCACAATATCGAAATTGAGGTATTTGGTAAAAAAAAAAAAAATATGATATTTGATTTTCTCTGTATTGCCCAGCTTTAGGTTCAATTAATAAAAACAATTTTTCCACTTAACTGCATGGCCAGTACAGACTCTAACATTCGGAAATGCCTAATGAAGGAGAGGAAATGTCTTTCAATATATGATTACGTGCCCTAATGTGTCATTTACATACACCGAGGTGCAAATATCTTTGGCAGAGAGGCATGTGATAGGGACATTAACTCTCAGAAGCTCATTATCCTGCGCCTCACCCCAGTGTGTCTATACGAAACCTTGTCAGATAGACTCTGCCACATGAGCTCAACTTATTAGTCTTTGGTTTTAAAGCACCATTGTCTTGCAGAGACATCAGAATAACAGTGAGTTAGGAATTAGATACTGATTTATTAGAAGGCACTTGCACTTATAGACATCTAGACCTGTATGCCCCACCTACTGTATATATGAATTAAACTGCCAACATAATAGTAACAGGTTAAATATAAAAACAGGCAGCACTGGGGGTTAGTAGTGAAACAGTGTGAGGAGCGTCAGATTCTGCTCTACATTTTCTGTTTTGGTGTTCCATCTTCACAGGAGATAGGAATATTGCGCTCTGGGGTGGAGGATGACCGAGGCGCAGTGATTGTAAGGATACCATCGACTGACAGACAGGAGGTGACTTCGGCACATGACACGCCAGCAGGAAGCTTGTACTTCCTCTCAAACTCCCTTGACACAAAGCCGTGGTCGTCCTGGAAACAGAATCAGAGTCATCATATCATATGACTAAACTGTCGCCAAGTCAACTTTGTTTAGACTATTTCTGCAGATCTCTGTGGCCTCTCTGACCTGTCTGCCATCGTGTTTGCCGTGTATTATGATGTACTCGTCGGTGACATTGACAGACAGCTCTTCGGGTGAGAAGTGCTTCACATCCAGATAAATGACGTAGCGATCCTTTTCAATACGCATCTATACAGACAATACAGCAGTTAGGAACACATTGTGTTGCATGCCTCCAGCCTGGAGGCGGCTGGGTGCAAAAAAACAAAATAGCTGTTGTTTTCATCTCAGTGCAAGGCTCAAGTAGGTACTAAATAATACAGACACTGGCATTAGTGCAAGAGGATATTTATCAGTGGCATATTTGACTCAGTGATGTAAAATCACTGAGACAAATCTTACATATTAAATCTTTCTGTGCCTTTGAGTGCATCTAATGGCCTGTCACATCACTCTACACACTCAAGTATATTAGATATTAATTATGATTTTAAGTAGCAATAGAAGAGATATTGGTGATACTTTTTGCAGTTAGCAGTAAACTCCATATTTCAGATTAATTCAAGGACGCAGGTGAATTTTACTTTACCTCACTGTGTCCATTGTCAGGCCAGTTGAACCAGCGCAGGAATGAAGGGCGCATCCAGGGGAAGGACCAGGGAAAAGGCCAGTATAGTGGCCAATCGGTGAGAGGTTCTGCCAAAGGGAGGTCAGAGAATCGAAGTGGGAAGGCCCGGCGGTACCAGGGGTACTGGATGGGGATATCCATGATGAGATTCCAGAGGAGTTAAAAACGATGAGTAAGACAGAGGAGGCCTCTTGGTTTGGACTTGGTCTGAGATGGGTGCTACTGAACTCTCCTGCACCGCATTTATAGGCCTTTCCCTCCCATCCCACCCGAGCTTTGGCTCTGTTCATGTCCTCTGCATCCCCCTCCCCTCCGTAACCCTCCATGCACACTGGCATAGTGACTCTGCCAACAGGCTGATCTTTCTGGAACAATGATGTCAACTGTTTATCCCCCCCATCACCCTCTTTGTTTCATCGGTCTGACTGTGACTGGCTGTCTCTCTTTCTCTTTCTCTCTCCCTCTCTCTCTCCATAACTCAGCCTCACTGTATCTCCCTGCTCCCAGTCATGGGGTAACACTGGCTCGGAGTACTGCTGATGCCCCCATACTCATTTCCCAGGAAATGCCCCTGTCTGGATCTGTGTGTGTCTCTGTGTGTGATTGTGTGTGTGTTTGTTCAAGGAATAGCTGCCAGAGCATTAGCCTGCTGTGCTCCCAGTGCCAGAAGCTTTAGGTTTGTGTGCAGAATGGACGTGAGGTTGAATGGGAACTGATGAGTTTGTATGGGAGAGCATTAGGTGATGCTCTAAGCGTGTATCATTTTGCCATGAGCTCAGATGTCAAATATGAAGTCCTTTCCAACTGTCCAACAGTTGTGCCAAACCAAAATTTCTGTCAGTCTCTGCTTCATGCTCCCAGTGGTGTTCACTTATACACCTATGAAATCTACTCAATAAATGTGCAGTAACAATTTGCACTCGGTTTGTCTGAGCAGATTTCATCTCATGTCTTGAGTTAAGAGAAACTAAATTTAACAGCTATGACACACTAAAGCTTATTAGGTGAAGAATACCTAACACCTACCTAACTAACTGATCACTCATAAGTAGGTTAGCTTTACTTGAAAAATGGTCATACACAAGAGACAATATTTCCTTCATCCGTTCATTTTTCATAACCGCTTATCCTGGTTCAGGGTCGCCAGGGGGCGAGAGGTCGGGTACACCCTGGACAAGTCACCAGACTATCACAGGGCTGACACATAGAGACAGACAACCATTCACACTCACATTCAAATCAACATGCACTTTAGAGTTACCAGTTAACTTAACCTGCATGTCTTTGGACTGTGGGAGGAAGCAGGAGTTTATTTTATTTTTTTTTTTTATGCTGTAGTTATTCCTGTTAACAAATTAGTAGAGTAGGTATACTGTACCCATTATTAATTATGTCACTTACTGACTTACATAATTAAACTGGTCTTATTTGATACCACACAGAATCCTTTTTTTTTTTACAGTCTCCAATGTGAAAGAACTGCACACATTAAATATTTTATATGCAAGCACTGAGCTTCTACATAAACTTTTAAACCCTTATGGCACCACAATCATGGTGCTTTCCGCTGCTTTCTCATTAAAATGTATTAAGTGTTAATAGTTCTGAGTTGTGGGTGTGTCTATAATTTTATATAACTGGGTGTGTCTGAATGTGCTGGGTAACCTGATCACAATTTCCTCCATAAAACAGGACTCCTGCTTGACCTCAGTTACAATCATCTGCCCTACTTAAATGTCATATTGCAACTCCTATGACTATTTACACTTAAAATGAGACGATAAATCAATGTAAACACTTATTTTCTAGTACCTAGTGAGACTATGTCATTGAGTCACTTTACTTCCTGTCTGTTTAGAGTCGTTACCATGGTGATGCGCCTTGCCCCCAGCAGCCTCGAGCAGTTTGTTGTGGGATATACGTTAGCTAGTAGAAATGCGTCAACGTTAGTTAGTTAAAGTTGCCGCTGTGGCCGCAGAAATGGACCTACCGGCTTCATATTACGGGAAACTTGACAAAAGAAACCCAGTTGTTGTAAACGCTGAACGAGACATTAACTCGTTTATAACCCTGATGAGACGGGTCGCTTCTTCCACCAGCCATGACAACGGCTCTTATGCTAAAGGGTGAGATAATCAAGAGCACGCGCGGCGTTAGCTTGCTGCTAATTAACGTAACGGTTAGCCGGCTAGCTTAATGCAGTTTATTCTCCGTAAAACTAAGTTAAGCTTTAAAGTGAACGAAACAGTTAGCATAGCTACACTATAAGAAGCTGTAACTTACCTCAGAAGAAAAAAAGTTGTAGCTAAGTTATTCATAGTCTAACATTGTTTAGTCACTATTAAGCAATTTGTTTAGGTTATTAGTCATAAGTTATCAAACAGGAAGGGCAGGCTTCACTGTTGAGGACAGGTGCGTAGCTAACACCAGAGCATAACATTGCTGTGGGCCCCCATTTTAATACTACCCCAATTCCCCAAAAAAGTTGGGATGCTGTGTAAGATGTCAATTAAAACAATGCAATAATTTTCAAATCCTTGTTGACTTATATTCAGTAAAGCACAATCCAGTGACAAGATGTTCAATGCTGACACTGATAAACTTCATTATTTTTTGGTAAATGTACACTCATTCTGAATTTTATGCACACAACATGTTCCAAAAAAGTTTGGACAGGGGAATGTTTACCACTGTGTAACATCACCTTTTCTTTAACAACACTCAGAAAGCATTTGGGAACCGAGGACACTAATTGTTGACATTTTGAAAGTGAAGTTCTTTCCTATTCTTGCTTGATGTACAACTTAAGTTGCTCAGCAGTCTGGGGTCTCCATTGCTGCATTTTGTGCTTCCTAATGTGGCACACATTGATGGAGACAGGTCTGGACAGCAGGCAGGCTAGTCTAGTTCCCACACTCTTTTACTATGAAGCCACACTGTTGCAATATGTACAGAATGTGGTTTGACATTGTCTCGCTGTAATAAGCAGGGACGTCGTTGGTAAAAACTTGTACATGTTGCTCTAAAACCTGCATGTTCCTGTCATCATTCATGGTGCCTTCACAGATGAGCAGGTTACTCATGCTGCTATGGGCATTAACACACCCTCATACCATCACAGATGCTGGGTTTTTTTTACTTTGAGCTGGTAACAGTCTGGATGGTCTTTGTCCTCTTTAGCCTGGTGGACATAATATCCATGATTTCCAAAAACAATTTGAAATGTAGACTTGTCAGACCACAGCACACTTTTCCACTTTGTGTGAGTCTACCTCAGATGAGCTTGGGCCCAGAGAAGTCGGTGCATCGTCGTCTTAATTTTCCTTTGTAGATGCAGTGATGACCTGTGCTTACTGACAGTAGTTTTCCAAAGAGTTCCTGAGCCTGTGTAGTAATGTCCTTTATATAGTCATGCCAGTTTTAGATTCAGTGCAGCCTGAGGGGCTGCAGGTCATGGGTACTCAATGTTACTTTACAGCCTTGCCCCCAATGTAAAAATTTCTCTGAAGCTTTTTGACAACACAATTGTGTGTTGAGGAAGGTTGTTTTTAAACTGTTGGACTGTTTACCCATGCAGTTTTTCACAAAGTGACGCTCCTTGCTTGTGAACAACTGAGCCTTTCATGGATGCCCCTTTCATACTCATTGATGATACTTTAATCTGTTACCAATTAACCTGTTTCCCTGTGGAGTGTTTTTTGAGCATTCTCAACTTTCCAAGTCCTTTTTTGCCACTGTCCCAACATTTTTTAGAATGTGTTGCAGGCATCAAATTTTGAATAAGTGTATTTTCACAAAACACAATTAAGTTCATCAGTTCAAACATTAAGTCTTGTCTTTGCATCTTTGCACTGTATTCAATTTAATATAGATAGAAAAGGATTTACAAATCATTGCATTCTGTTTCTTAAGTTTTACACAATGTCCCAACTTTTTTGGAATCTGGGTTGTACAATCATTTTATATAAACAGGGTGCCTCAGTTATGTCACCCTTAATACCACCTTTCCAGTAGGAGCACCCATTCTTGGCCAGTTGTGCAAGCAGCATTTTTAAAAATTTGTTTTCTGAATTTTTATTATCTGTCGAGATGATTGCTAAGAGTACTTGCGGTCTATCAGGTGTACATTCTGCAATAAAACAGGTGCTACAGTAACTTTGGAGCAGATTTTATATTACATACATAGTGAGTCAGCCATATTAGTATTGTCTTGTCAGTCTGGTTAATTATCAACTTTAATATTTGCCTGTTTTTAATTTGATTTTCATTCTGAAGGATTAAAGTCTTGGTGGAGATATGGAAAAAGTACAAACATCGATTGCCTTCGAAGATGTACCAGGAGCGAATGTTGCAGATTGCAGATTTTCTCTTTGGGATAAAGGTAATTGTCAGTAGCACTGCTAATATCTGCTAATATTTGGTTTCCACAGCTGTAGTTAATTGCTTTACCAGTTGCATTTCATCAAAAATGTTTAATTCTAGCTTCATAATATTATCAGTCATTAACAACCTCTTGTCTCTTCTGCCACGCCTTGCCTCTTCACTGTCCTCAGCATTCATCATTCATCATTTAACTCTCCCAAAACTGACTGCAGCAATTTGCCCAGGTGTCTTCTGCACAACACCCATATATTGTTGGCATTATGTCTTACTTCCCTCCCCTCTTTGTGTGTAGATGTACCAGCTCGCTCTTTGGCAGGGCTACAGTCTCCACCTGCTGCAGTTCAGCTCAGTAAATATTACTGACATCACAGATGTGGACCACTTCATGGCCTGCTTCTTCCCTGATGGTTTTGATACAGACCAAGATACCTTTGCCATGAAGGTACACTGTAGTGTGTGAGCTTGTGAGCATTGAGTTGCTGTGTGGGATATGTTTGACTATTCACAGTAAGCAGGGCACGCTTGTTGTGCTTTGTTGTTTTATATTACCAAGAAATTTTGTCATGTGAAGAAAGCTCATTGTTATTTTGAAATGTTTATCCTTGAACCCTTGAACATATCTACAATATATTTATTGTGTCTGTGCGTGTTTGTGTCTGTAGATACGTGCCATGCAGGGCTGGGCCTTGTGTATATTTGAGCAGGAGAAAAAGCACAGCGTTCTCAGCCAGGAGGGACTCTGTAAACTGCTGGATTTGCTGAAGTTCATCAGGATCATGATGCAGGCATTTCAGCAACATGAGCACCTCTGCTGGCAAATATATAATGGTATATTAGTAACACTTATGTAATTTGTCCAGTGCTTGCTTTTTGTCTTATAGTACATTTTGTAAGAATAAATTAAAACAGGACAATTTCACCGTGTACCCAAAAGGGTGGGTTTGTGAGGTCCTAGATGCAGGGGTCTTATTCACAAAGCCAATGTGACTTACTATACTCAAAGTAATAACCTCCCAATGGCACCTGATGATTCCTGGAAATATATTAAGAAGGGATGGCAGAAGAAATACCGACGCACCCAAGATAAACTTATTTGTTGCCCTAAGTAGGCGCAGTTTCACAGCAGCCTTAAGTCCTGGAAATATGTTGACACAACTTCTCAGAAGCAAAATTTTATAAAAAAGTATAGAATGGCAATCATCTAAGTAATGGTAATTGCAGTAATTTGTTGTTTAAAGTGGGAGAGTATGAGATTCTACTGTATTTGATATTTTACTGTAGAACTAACCTCTTTGTCTTTTTCTTTCTAATCTTTTCCAGGTTCATTACACATATTCAATATCTGCCGTTACCTGATGACCATGAATTGTAGTGCACAGGTACTTCAAGATAAATGATAGCTGGGAGTTATACTACTGTAATTCTAGATGCAAAACATTGTTTTCGCCATGTCTGATACACTCTTAAGAAAAAGGTAAATGGATAAGGGTGAGAAATGGTGTGTGACAGATGGATCAGACTTGAATTCTTAATGTTGTAAGTGTGTGCAGTAATAAAGCACAGGGAGATCTGCAAAACCATAACTGACTTATTAATGTGGCTTGTGCGAATTATGTAAGTTTTCAGTGATTCACTCTCTTATGTGCATCAGTTGGTATCCTTAACCTCCCTCTGGGGCACTGTGACTAATGTAGACAATGAGACTCTTAAAACCGAGTGGTACTTTTACCTGATGAATGATATGATATAACCATAAAATTGTGTAATTGATAATGTTGATATAATTGGGTGCCATGATCCTCTATACCACCTCTTACGATCCTGTCCAGGCATTGGAGTACCTTCTGTGGGCAAGCGCCAGTTTAGAGCTGTCCATCCCTCTGATGACCGCTGAGTATCTGCCATGGATTGTCACTCTCTACTGTGCCGTCTGCCACTGTTACTATGACAACCAGGCTGCTGTGCAGGCGGAGGTGAAAAACACGCGTCATCTGCATCCAGACACCTACGAGCACACAGTCAATGTGATGTTAGCAGACGATTCACAAGCTGCTTTATAAGTCATGAATACCAACTGTCACCTGTTGTTGAACTGTTTGCAGTTTTCTGTTAGCCAGTCTGCCTGGTTTTAATGTGCTTTAGAGAAAATTACCCAGGACTATATAATGAAAATCTGTTTTGATTTCTATTTGTATGCTGTATCAAGATATCAGTTTTCCAAACAAATGTTTCTGAATGGAATTTAATGCACATAGAATGATTCATAAACTGAAATGCTGAATTATTTTTTTAACTCCTGCTCCTTGTTTGTGGAGTGGTTTGTGTTTCCTCAAATGCTTATAGGAATTTGCCAGGAGAGCCCTTGGAAAAATCAATGAGCTAGCAAAGCAGGAAGTGCAGAATGAAGTTCCCACCACCAGAGAGACTCAGAGAGCTTTCAAAGAAGCCTCTATCAAGGTAGGGGACTCCTCTTACCAAAATCTACTCTTTATACTGTTACTGCGATAAAATATTAGAGAGGAGAGATCATTCCCACAACTCAGTGACACCTACAAACATCAAAAGGATGCAAGGAACAAATGCTGTTATACATGCAAATATAAAACCATTCCAATCTCCATATATAATCAGTTTCAGTGCCATGTGAAGTCCTGTCTCATTTCTTAATTCTCAACTCACACCTTATAAGCAAACAGTGGCTCTGCATTTATAAAATCACTCAGTGGAAACTGTCAGTGTGTAACAATTTCACTAGGGTGTAGGAATTTTCTTGGTACTTCCTGTGCCTAAGTTAACTGTTTATTTGTTTGCCTTTACAGTGTTGATGTGCTGGTCTTTTTTTATCAACACTGTTTCTTTTTTTTCAGCTGGAGGCCATGATATTCAAGCGTGCAGTCTATGAGGTCAAAAGGAGACCCAAAAACAGATTCAAAACCAAAAGTACCCTGAAGGACATACCCAATGTAATAACATCCAGTGTACTGCCATATCATCGTGCCTAATGTTTAATATCCCCCCCTGAAGTGTCCCTGTATGCCTGCCTGTATTTACTGTAGGCGCCATGGCCCCGCACCACAACAGAGCGCATGCTAATGGGCCTGTTTGACAGCAGTGCAGCGCAGTTCTTGAGCATTCTGGAAGCACTCTGGGACAGCACCAGATGCCCACTGCAGATGAAGATGCCAGATGAACCAGAGCTGCAGGAGGTGATCCTGGAGCTCCTGTCTGCTGGCGTCAGTATATTGTCTGGTTAGTAAAACAAACACATAGCAGAAAAACAGTGATTACAAGTGCACAATGAACAGAAAACCCTCAGGTACTGCAGGTGCTTTAGAATGCTTAAATTGAAATTGGGTGTTTAGGGTGGGGAATGCTCGCTGTGTTTATTTAGTAATGTTTCTGTATGTTTGTGTTTGTGAAGGAGATACAGCTTCTAGTGAGTCTCTTAGTGCACTGACGCCAGCAGCCACTCTAATGGATTTAGCCATTTCAGGTTAGTCACTGCTTTCTTATTTATTTTTTTTCTCACATTATATTCAGCATGTATAACACTATCATGTGTTGCAAGGTGTTTGTTTTGTGCAGTGAAATGGAAATTATTGTGGAGTAATGTGATGTGTTGTGTTGCTAGGAGAAAACAAAGTACCCATCTTGTCTGCGGTGAGGTTTATTAAGATGTTGTTTCAGTACAAGCAGCCAGATGCTTTCACTGAACTTGCCAGAGAGATGCTGCAGGTTTTGTCTGTGAGTAACACACAAGCAACTCAGTACTCAGGAAAGAGGAAACCACTTGTGTATTCTTGTGTTTCCAATTTGAGTTTAATGTGTGCTGTGTGTCTGAGTGATCTTGAGTGTTTCTTTTTGTGTCTCTCTGCGTCAGGGTGTGGAGGGGCAGTCATTCAGAAGGGCCGAGCTGGAGCTTGCTTTACTTGACAGTTTCAACAGTCTGCTGTCTTCCCAGAGGAGCCATCGTAGAGAGGACAACATGACTGATGGTAGCAAAGGGAAATTGTGCAACACATGGACTGATTTATATCATCAGGGCTCTGAGCCTTTATGAAGACAAATGGATTTATAGAAACTGTCCACAAAGAATTCTCATGAGCAATTTATTGCTAGAGCCCAGACTTCATTGATTCTTGAACAGCCCTCTGGCTTCTTTTCCTTGATTCCCTGAGATTAATTGTGTGTGTCACCGTATTGCCATGTTGCTGTTAAATATATGAGTATGTTAACCAAGTTACTTCCTGTCAGATATTAGTTGACACACTTTGATATTTTATGTTCATAAGTTGGCATTGATTAGGTATGAATCAGGTGCTCAACTCTGGGTTACTTGATCACAAAATATCCAACACTGATTTAAGTTATCTTTGAGTATAATGTGGTCATGTTCTTTGATATTTCCAACAGACAGACACAAGTCTTCATTCTCAATGAGCGATGAGTTCCTTGTCCTGGTAGACACCCTGCACAAGTCTGTTTGTCGCTCTGCTCCTGTAAGTTTCTATGTTGTGTGTGTGTTTGTATTGGGGTTGATCTGCCAAGGACTAGGGTTCAGATTACAATAAGAGTTAGAGCTCAGACATTTCATATGCTGTGTGTGTGTGTGTGTTTGTGTAGGAGGTGCAGCCAGATGGAGACCTGGTTTTGGATGTTTTGTTATTTCTTTGGGGTAAAGTGAAGCTGGTGATCCAGAGGGACCAGCTGCAGAACCAAAAAATTATATACTGCCTTGAGAAGATAGATAATTACGACAAGGTATGTATTTAAAAAGGTAAGCTTTACCCTAAGTGTTGACTTTCAGGGTGATAGGAACAAGTTATTGTCAAATATATAGTGAGCAAAGAATTTTTTTATGAATAGAATTTTTGAAGTTTAGGACTGAGTGAACTGTGACATTAATGTAGACATGATAAAACAAGTTTATCCCCAAATTAACAAAATACAAGTTGGGCACCAGATGGGAAAATAAATACTACCCTGTCACTTTTATAGAGATATTAATTTAAAAACATTGGGGAGTTAGCCCAGATAGCTAGCAAACGTCTGCTACAAAAACCATCATCTCAGTCATCACTTAAATCTCTTTGTATTCAACCAAATACACTCCATTCAAAGTTAATAATCAAACACAAAATCTCACACACCAAACATCAATAATTCAGAAGAAACAAAATTCAAATTCTGAGTCCACAACTGAAAATTAAATATCCTTTAATTAAATCAAAGGAGGACTCTGTGAGTGCACATTGATGCAGTTCAGTGAGTGTACTACTGTATGGCATATTTTACATTTTTGACTGTATGTTTCATGTAGCAATCCTACTTATTTTTTTTCATGTGTATGTGCTTCACGTGTATGTAACATGTTCACAGTGGCTGTGGTGTCTGTCAGTGCTGTGTGAGGTGGCCTTTGCTTGTGACCTGGCAACTGTTGACTGCATAATGGCAGCAGAGATGATATACACATTGGCCATACTGCTGGAGAGTGCAGCTGAATGCAGTAGTGAGTGTCCAGGTACGGAATTAGGTTCCTCCATTTAACAGTCTTCAGGACAGCTGAAATCATGCATCTTTTGTACTTCATCTTGTGTTGTTTTATTGAATGCTACTGTGGTATTTGATACTGGGTAAATTCTCACTCACCCACACCCACACACACACACACACACACACACACACACACACACACACACACACACCTGCTACATATCATGTTCATCATAGCTGTGATAATATAATCATTCTCATGTCTTGTGTCTAGGAGCTGGAGAAGCAGACTGTAAGGGTGTGAAACCAAGCTCGTTCTTTATACTTAAGGTATGTAAATGTAATGTCTTTACATGCATCAACTTATAGTTCTGTATAATACAAGTACTTAGTGTTATAAAAAACATATGCATGTGATGAAAAAATACAGTTACACATATGCCAATGTGCTGTATTCTGTCGCAGGTGTTTTTTCCAGAAATATTTAAAAAACGAAGCATCATCCAATGTATGTGTTTGTGCGTGCTTGCAGAGTTCAAGTACAGAGCTGCTTCAGAAGGTGTGTGAGGTGGCGGAGAGGGGTATTGGAGCTCTAGCAAAGGGTGCAGCTACATTGCTGCCTCGTGATTGCTCAGCAATCATTGACTCTGCCTTCATGCAGGTAAGCATGCAACCTGTCGAGCACTCAATCTGACATTTATTCATTTACACCATTCTAAGCCAGGTCTTGCCTTGAGTTAAGTTCTCAACACTGTATTGTGGGATGGAAACATTTTAAAAACAAACAAACCAGGAGAGTGAGTGTCACTAAAACCTGTTGTTCTCTTATTCTGATAGAAATTTGGTCCCCTCCATCCATCGACTCCCTCTCTGTTGGCTCCAGCATCATCGGAAAAGGGAAATGAAGATGATGAAATAAGTGAGAAGGAAAAAGAAGTGGAAACTAAGACAGAATCAGAATCAGATATTAGAGGTGCTCAACACACTCAGTCCACACATGTGTTTCTGCTGGCCACAGACCTTCATCTAGAGCTAGACATCATCCACCACAGGGCTTCTCTCAAGTTGCTGCAGCGAAATGCAGGTCAGCCTCACTGCTACAGTGACACATTTACTTACTGCTTAATTTTACATTGATACAAAACAGAAGTTGAAATCTCTTACAATAAATCATGGTTAGTCAGTGTAAATGTTCTGAAACAATATTGATATGAAAATCGTATGACTTTGTTGGTTGTGTTTAGTCACAGAGTCTGTGCTGTTGGATCGGATCAAGAAGAACAAGGTGTCCAAAGCTCTTTTCCTGATCCAGAAAGCCTTGCTGGAGTACAACAACACGGAGCCAAATAACAGCAACAAAACCAAGAGTCTGCTCGAGGTTACAGCTTCACAAACTTTCTCTTTTTCTTAGATGCAGTCACAACTACGCATGTAATGTCAAATACCTGATATTTCCACATGCAAAGAAATGTGTAGGTTTATTTGCAAATGTGTGTTTGTCTGTGTACTCTTGCCAGGAGGCCTCCACCCTGATAGAGAAAGCTGGGGTGGAAGAGAGAAGACTGTACATCTCTACCACCCCTAAGACTTCAGCTGAAAGCAAAGATGAAAGGAAAAATGAGAAAGAGGAAAGCCCTCCGCCACCTCCCATCCTGCTCTCACGCACTGACCACTCCTTTACCTTTGCCCCAGCACCTTATGGCTTCAAGGGACAAGTGAGATTTTAATTTATTAATCTAACAAGTAGCAAATGATCTAACACAGCTTCTATTCTTTTTTTATCTCACTCTGTTCTTTCTTGTTTCCTTTCAGGTGTGCTGGTACCAGCTCTGCGGCCGTGCTGTTGGCGGCATTAACCAGAAAGTCCGCCTCGCAGACTGCAGCCTGCCAGGAACTGGAAATATGGTACAGTTTTTATCTTTAGCAGAAGAGTGTCAGGTTTAGTGGAACACCTTTTGTCATCTTGTATGATCTAGTGTAATACTAGGTCTTACTTTGTATGTTTTCAGGTACCAGCAGTATCTGGTGAATGCGTGCTGAAGGTGGAAGGCCTGGAGCCCAACCAGAAGTACGTGTTTGCTGTAGGAGCCTACAACAGTGAAGGCAAGCTACTGGGCAACACCATAGGAGGGTCAACAGCCCCGCTGCTGGCATCCTTGCCGGTACCACTGCTCTCTACATGGACTCACTTGGCACAGGTACGCTTAACTAATAGACACTTGGTTCTATTTTGTCACCTCACTACCCTCATCATTGCTGGTTTCCAGGTGCTGAAAAACTCCTGGAGAAGAATAGCAGTGCCTTTTCACCTTAATATACATGTACACATTGCCTTATCTGGATGTAGAGTAGAATGGAGAGCCTGTAGGCATTACAATGATTAACACTGACTCAGACAACTGTTTATGGTATTTTGGCCTGTGCCAAACTGATGGATACCTTAACACTGTTGCCCATTGAGCCAGAGAAAAAGCAGGGTTATGGTTTTATTTTTTTTCTCTTTCCTTAGGTGGCTTTCCAAACGGAGCAGTATGCTATCGCAAAGAGAGCCTGCAGTGAACTGTGGATCCACTATACCTACACCGACGATGGGTCCCCCAGCACTCAGGATAGACTCGCTGTCACAGGGTGAGGAGGGAAACACATCCTCACAGTTCAAGTCAAGCAGTCTGTTTTTCTTTGCATTTGCAAATCTCATTTTGCTCTGTCCTCATTCACCACGCTGAAGGCTGCATGTCCAGACCCTGCAGTGCTCCTCTACTCACCTATTACAGTTGTTCTTCACTTCCATCTTCATTGAGACGGAGATCAACATTCAGCAGGGATCGCTTTATTGTGACTCATTCAGTGACAGTGGACCATTTATTTGGGAACAGGTAAAAAAAAAAATCTGCTTAAAGGTATACATGCACATTGAATATTTATTTTCAATATAAAATGACCTTCACAAATTGTTGGGTAATTATCATTGTTAGCAGCACCACAATATGAATTTTTATCTCCTTTTTCTGCTTGTATTGATGTGAACAAAGGTTAGATATTTTAAATTAACATGAACATTTATAAATGATATGTGCACATGTATGTGTGCAGGAAGCTAGACTGGCAGAGTGTGAGCGAATGCTTGTTGCCATGGACCTGGCAATGTGGTTGAATGACGGCAGCGCTGCCTTGCAAGCTGTAGCTAGCTGTTACGGCCTCCTGGCACCTCTAATCTTCCATCAGATCACTTGCGACCCTGTTGTTCAGGTATGCAATACCTCATCCATTTCAGTCTCAACATTCTGTCCTACAAGCTACAAATTAACTTTGTTAACAACATCACATAATAGAGCTGTAAATAATTCATAACTATGTGTGTATATGCCTTTGTCTCCGTTCTGCTGTGCAGGTGCTAAAAAAGTGCTTGATAGTTTTGGAGGAGAATTTAGGTCTTCTCAAACAAAAATGGTCAGGAAACGCCACAGAGTCATTTATGCACATGATAGCCTCCATCACTTACTACCTGTCCAAGGTATGTCTGCATATATACACCCGTATATTTTATTTTGTGGTGATTAATATCAAGTGTGCAGATACTCTATTCACCTTCTTAATACCACACTAATCCACAGTGACTTACCAGATATGCCAAAATGATAACCAATCCACAGCCTTACAACAAAGTAATGTCTTATCCATTATGTTCCCTGACCAGGCATCGCGTGTGCTCGGGGAGCATCAGATGGCCTCTATGTTGATGGACTGCGGTCGAAGGCTGCTTCAAGAGGTCTATGATGCCCAGCTGCAGATCAGTAGACTTGCCAGTAAAGCTGTGAGTGAAAGGAACAGTGTAAAAGTGTTGATGTATTTCATGACTCATCCTCACTCTTAGAGTGACTTTAAAACATGAAATAACTGTAATAGGATTACCCAATATAATTTTAGATTCGTACAAAATGTCGCAGTATTTTTAGTGATGTTTAATATTAAAATATTAAATAATTTTTAAAAATACACCAAATGAAGAATATTTTGCTTCACTGTTCCAAAGTTTTTATATGTTTCTGTGTGTGTGTTTGTGTAGTCAAAGACCACAGATCATGCTACAATCAAGGGTGAGCTGCAGCTGAAGGCACTGCAGCGGAAGAACAAGAAAAGAATCACATCTGAAGCAGTTCTCACCACAGACAATGGTAGCACACATAAACACACACACACACACACACACACACACACACACACACACACAAGCCAGTTTAATTTATTTTAAATGCAAAAATGTTGAAAACAAGGTGGTGTGTATAGCAAGACATTTACAGTGTCTGCATTTTCATAAGTATTTATACCATGTTTGGTAAAAATATGCCAGGGCGGCTTTAGTTTAAACATGTTAGCAACAGGATATTACACACTTGATAAAATTATCAGTAAGAAAAGAAATACAGTATTAATTAATATACAATATATTATGGCATTTACATTATCTTTTATAATAAACTTTTCAGTCTACTGTTTGATAATACTTTTGAAGCTTTTTTACCAAAAGTAACACCGTCATGTAACACATCAGAAAGGCTCAGTTTTAAATATTTCATTACATTTCTTTGAGTCTCTCAGCTGGTTAACTTAGTGATTGTTCTGTGAACAGTTTCTGGACTTTGTCAAGCATATTACATTATATTACAGTTACACATCAACCAATATAATATGTTCCTCTAAGCTCTTTTTTCTGTAGAGACTGCACGCCCACTGACAGGCTGTGAGGATCCCACCAAATTGTATGCTCTGATTTCCAGCAGCTCACTGGAGGATGCCTATCAAGATGGTAACACACTGACATACTTTTTTTTTTAATTGAATAATTAGTTTTGGTCATTGACGCCTTTGTTTTTGTGTGTTCGTATTTATAGTGATTAAGCTCAGATACAAGGCATATTTTACTGAGTATGCGGCACTGCTCCTCCAGAGAGCCATGGAAGAAGGCCCCCCAGACGTTGTGTTAAAGTGGGGGCAAGCCGTATTTGAATTTCTTTCCAGGTGTGCTTTCACTATTCACCTCCTTGCTGATTCTAAATAAAGAAATGGTAATATTCGAATTTATACAGTTATAGTCAAACATCAAACAATGCAGCACTGTCCACTTACATATGGATCACACTCCACTGGATTACAGATAGTAGCTGTTTTGCCTACACTGATAAAGACTTGACAGTATGTTAATGGTTCTCTCTCTGTCAGGCGTGACCACATGATGGGACTGTCCACAAAATGTTCAGAGGGAAAAAATCAGAGTAAAAGAAAAAGTAGTGCTCAGGCACAGAAAGGAAATGAACCAGCACAGGTGAAAAAAATATGCACACAGATACCCGACACATACATGTAAATACACAAGAACATACAAAATCCTGAGCATCTGTGCTAAACAAAGATTTTTTTGCATTACATTTCATGGACAATGATCTACCAAGCAGCTGAAGCATCTCTCCTGTGTACAGACGATGCCCCTCTGGCATCATTTGAGTCTGACCTTGCCAAGCAAAATGAGCTATGCAAATTAACATTATTTATTTTTACTTGCTTTAAGAAATACTGTAAATTAGCTTATTTTAAACTGCCTTACAGGACCACTCACAGAGAACCAATATTATTATGCGGAATAAAGTGTTCTTGTTTTTGATATCATAAGGTCATTGTTTTTTCAGTTTTAGTGCCTTATGTATACTGTCAACACTCATCACAGTTAGCTGTAAGTGCAGTACATTAGGCACATACAGTACCTTAACCCCAAATACTTTGTGCTGCTGTTTGTAGCAGAACAAGAAAGCACCTTCACATGATGATGCAAGAAAGAAACTAAAGCAGAATATGCCACAAAGCATGCTTAAGAGACTGAGGACAAGCAGGTACAGTATGTGTGTGTTGTGTTTATTTGCCTGTGTTTGTGTGTAATTTGTATATGTAGGTTCATATAACCACATGTGCACTGGACGTCTCTCCATGTGTATATAGAGAAATGCAGGTTGTGGAGAACCTGCTGAGCATGATGTCGTCTGTGGTGCAACGGCACAAGAACCATCTTAAGCTGAGGAACATGTGCTGCGAGGAGAGAGTGTGGAAGTCTCAGCTCAATTACAGCATGGCTGAGGCACATTTAGCACAGCTGTACCAGGGTCTGGACCAGCTGTATGGAGGAGCCCTGCAGCACAGGTTCACCTACATGATACCAGCTGCTTTACTTCACCTTTGCTGTTGCTTTCTAGGAACTATTGACAGGTTACACCGAGGGGTTGCCGCAATTACACTAAGAGACATATTGTTGCTGATTGGCCTTTAGCAGGGTTGCATTGTTTGTGGGAGACATTTAGTCTTGATTTTGGTATCAGAAGTCAGATATTGTAGTAGTTCTCATCATTATTGCCATAATTACTGTTTAAAATATAGATAATCCTGCATAAATTGTATATTCCTGTGTGCGTGCCAATAATATTATGTTCTGTATGTGCTTTGTTTCAGTTACAGTCAGTTAAATCCCTTGTGTTTCTCTCTGGCCTACTCTGGTGTCCTGGTGTGGAAGTCACAGCGACAGCAGTCCTCTAAATATGAGGTTAGCTCAGAGCAAGACCCCTCTCACTCTGGTCTGAGGGAATATGTGGCTTTACACAAAGAGAGGAGCACAAAGGAGGGTGAGAAAAACTCCTTAAAAATCTAGAAGAAAAACTATCACCTGGTGTGTGTTTTATCACTTGTTTCAATATTTTCCTCCAGCAGTCAGAGTGGATGACTCTGTCACAGAAGAGAGTTGTGAGGACGGAGAGGACTCCTCTGGAACTGTGGAAGAGCAGATTGAGACACACAGAGTCACTGCTGCCTCGCTGCTGGACTCACTTAACAAAGCTGCTTTACATCTCAGAAGGGCCATGGTAGTGCACACACAACGGCAGACATGCTCTCACACACAATAGAGGTGTGAATGGGCCCAAAAAATCAGGCTTGACCCTACATGAATCCACCCAGTATCTGTTCTGGGCCTGAGCCTGATTAAAACCTGAATTTCAACTGTAAAAGAAATATTAATTATATTTTTTTATATGAAAACATTTATTACAAGCAAAGGGCTGATGTATTTCCTCGCACCACTTGTCCTTCTTCTCTTCCTTATTTAATAGTCTGTCATCTGGTGCCTGATACGTTCTATCCATGGCGATGTGACGCGCAGATGATGATCACTGCTCTTCACTGCATGTTTCGCACATCTCTCCCACTGCTGGGGAGGCAAAGGAATGCTTCCCCTGCAGTCCCTCTCTATCTCTCTTTCTCTTGTAGTCTGTTTCTTTTTCATGTGCGCTTTATCTTTGTCCCCTGGTTCTTAACTATATTACTCTATTATTCACTCACTTTCCCTCTCTCAGTCACAGTCCCCCCTCTTTCTTCCTCTTTTCTTCTTGATTCAGTCCATTAAAACTCATGTCATTTATGCATGAGAACTGCCAGTTACATTAAAAAAATAAATAAATAAAATAACACAGCTAAATTGGTGAGAATCTGGCCTGATTCAAGCCCGGGGGCAATAATGAGAAATTACAGCCCTGCCTGGTTCGGGCCTGGTTGGGCCTAATCAGGTTCTGGCAATGAATCAGAGCTCTTAACACACAAGTACAGGAATGCGGACATCACATGTGACTATACAGTCTTAATCCTGGTATTGTATTTAATATTTTTCAGGTGTTGGCACATCGTGGCAGCCACTGGACCACTCTGCAGCGTGTGTGTCAGACTGTGTGGGACCAAAGCTGTAGAATCAATGTCCTAGGACAGGGAGTTGCTCAACTTGAACCTCCCTCCCCAATCACAGCAGACCAACTGCACACCACCTTCACCCCACTACTGGTGCTGGCCACTGACCTAATCATGGACATGATGAAGAGACTTGAGGTAAGTGTCACATACAGCTATACACATACTGTAGCTGCTGGTTTAAAACAACTCAAACACATAATTGTTCCTTTTTACCAAAATATGAAAAGCAAACCTTTAGCAGCCTAAAGCAAAAACACATTTACAACCACAAAGTGAACATGACACAGTCATGTTTGTGACTTTCATCATCATCTTTCGTCTTTTTCCCTGCTAGCTGTGGAGTTTGTATGACAGTGACCTGACTGAGGAGGAGATAGAGTCCAGTCTCCACTTCTCATCCCCTCTGGATAACAGCACACTGGTGGACCTGCGTTGGGTCTGCACCCTGGTGCTGCACACTCTGGAGCGTCTTCATTACAGTGAAAAATGGGAAAGCCTGGCCCACTTTGCCTTAGTTTTCAACTCACACACTCGGTCAGTAAGACTTTTTTTTTTTTTTGCGCCAAACACAGACTATATTGCAATCATAAATCTACAAGTGTAGTTTTAGTAATAAATGGTTCTGTATAGTAACGTTCAAGAGCAAGGAGTAAAGGTTTTGGGCAGGTTGTTAACATTAAAGAGAGATTTGTGTGGAGCTTTTAAAATACAATACTTTAAGGACCAAGATAACATAGCACACAATCACTACAGCATAATATACAGAAATCCTACAAGAAACACTTAAACATTTTAAGTGGAATTAAACAAAAAATGTCTCTTTAGGATTTAACATTGCCATATTTTTTTGAAAACCTGAATCAGAGAGTCAGTCTATCATGGAAGCTTTTTGGTAGCCAAGTAGTCAGAGAGCATACAATATAACTGCAACGTCCCAGGTTTGATTCCAGCCTTGGGACCTTTGTTGCACATCACACCCCTCTTTCTCTCTTTCACGCATTTCTACACTGTCCCTAGTCAAATGTAGGCAAAACTGCTTAAAGAATTTCAGAGTCACCTGTCTCAGAGTACATACTCATGATTCTGTGTGTGTGTGTGTGTGTGTGTGTGTGTGTGTTTATGTGTGCCTGTATCTTTATGTCTGTCGCAGAGAACGTTATGCCTTGACCGTAACTCCTCTACTAGTCCATGCTCAGAGGAGGCTGCTCGAAAGAATTAGTTCTTTTGGAGGACCACCAGTTCCTCAACCACACCATGTCAAGACACAGAAGGCCACTGGAAAGGAGGTGGCACATACCCACACACACACACTTAAAAACTGTATGATAGTCAAAATCAAAGGGTAACAATGAAAAGCAAGCCAATTAAACAAATACCTTTTAACCAGTGCCATGGGATATTTCATTACTTTGCAAAATTAAAGAGAAACCCAAATTATTTTCAGGTTTTTCCTCTTCATTTTCGATTGAGAATGTCTTGAGAGCTTAAACAGTTATCATTCAGTTCCATAGAATCTAGAAAGTCAGTCATTGAAAGGGTAATAACTAAATCATTAATCTCTTTTGTGTACACTTATGCATTATGTGTATTGTACTGTATGCATATATATTTGGTGCTTTCTTTTCTTTATTTTAGGTAACTTACAGAAGCTACGCAGACTCCCAGCTGCTCATTGGGCGGAGCCCTTACCCTGCACAGCAGCTGCCCAATCGCAAAAAAGCAGCACTCACAAACTCTACACAACCAGATGTAGTTGATCTTAAAGGTTTGAAGTGCCAGCCATGTGTCTTATCATGACGAAATATTTTAATCACACAAACAATAGTCTGTAGGCTTTTGTAAATTGTGATGGCTGCCTTATAATTGAAATGTTCCAAATATTAAAAAAAAAACATAGTTAATGGTGGAATGTTGAGATACTATGGTATGAATTGTGCAGAATGTTTTCATGCATATTTGTTCTGTGTCTAAGATTCAGAGAAACAGCGCTCCATGTCCCTTGTTTGCGTTCCTCTGGATGTGGAAGACACGCTGAGCTCTTACCGTCAAGCTCTTGAGAGAAGACCACATTGTCTGCATGTCTTCCAGCATAGCCGCTCATTACTGCTGCTACTTCTTGCATACACAAATCCCTGTGAGTTCAGGGCTTTTTGATTTGACACACACACACTCACTCACACAACAGCTGTTTGAAATCTTCACTGTTTGCATTAATTTGTGCCTCTTTCCAGGCTTTGCGACACAGTTGCAGCACTGTCAGAGCAGAAGTCTCAGCCATTCAGCAAGCCTGGTTGATTTCAGCCCCTTAGTTTTGCCTACTCCAAACATCCAACCTTGCAGCCTGACCGAGGAGGACTTCAGTACCCCAAATGCTCTTTACAGCATTCCCATTGGCCCTGACCACTTGCCAACTGTCAAAGCTGCATACTCCATCTCCATTAGTAAGAGCACACAATACTAAATACTAAAAACCCACAGAAGAATGATTAGCAAGTTACACTAGAGACCACAGCAGAGGTTTCACAATGGTTCAAATCCCTTTTTAGCACATGGCGAAAGGCCATTTATCCATCATGTGGCTTTTTCCAGTGGTAAATTTCCTTTGAGGGTCCGTAGATGAGGAACAAGTAGTTACCGGTTAAAAGTTTATACGAGCTAGCCAGGAGTTGAACCTAGAATCTTCTGATCCGTAGTCAGACGCGTTATCCATTGCGCCACTAGCCCCTATGTACAGCTGTAGTTGGGAACAGCTACATCGTCACAAAACTGCATGTAAGCTTTTGTTGTTCACTTTGGTGTGGAAGTGTGGACAACATTTACGTTAAGAAGACATGTATTGTCAAATTGTCAATAGGTGGGACACTGAGTTAGACGTGTTACAGAGACTACCAGCAAATTGCATGACGAGATAATAACATGAAACATCTGGACGTGTCTGGCTGTCAGGGTCCTAAAGGTCTTACTTTTCTTCATCTCCATCCAACTTTTCTTCAGAGTATCTCCAGGCCAACAATCATGACTCCCTCAGAGTTCTGGCACTACATGAGATGGGAAACCTACAGTTCTACAGTGGAAACACACGGTAAGAATCTGTTTGCTGAGTAGGAATGTGTGTGTGTGGGTGTGTTGATCTAAGCCTTCAGCCGTTTAACTACAGTTACACAACAAAGGTCTGTGAGTTGAGCTTTTCGTCATTTTCCTTACAATCTTATAATAACTAAATTCCTGCCTGTTTTTTTTTTATCCCCAGGGCTGCACACTCATACTGGAGTAAAGCTGTAGACTGTGCCTTACAGTGCTCAGGTGCTGTAGAGAAATGGGACGGTCTGTCATTTTGGGGTGGCTCCCTACAACAAACTCTGCAACAGGCTGGCATGTGGGGATGTCTACAGGCTGCTGGGCTCACTGCCAAGATTGCACAGTAGGTTTCAACGAGGTTCATAATTGATTTTATATGTTTTGTTTGTGTTGCAAGCATCCCTTTAAATCTACCTGCTCCTGAGGGACGTGTTTTTAACTACAGGTATATCTTAACGTCTGATATCAGCCAACGGACCAAGTGCTGTCTAATGTCTGCACACCTGTTTAAGGTAATACTTAAAGTGGATGTTGATCTCTCTCTTAAACACGGTTTTTACTTTTGTTGCTAAATGCACCATTGAGGAAACAATGACAGGAGAAGTTTTTGCTTTCATGACTGTATACTGTAAGTTATTATGTCTGACATGCATGTGTGTGTTTGTGTAAACCACTTCTCCAGTGTGTGCTGTGTTGCTCACTGGCTCAGCCCCAGGCCGACCTCCAGTACGCCTCTCACACCATCGAAGATGAACTGCTCCCAGGAGTTGACCTGTTCTCTGAACCCCACAGGGTTCACCTTAGCACCACTGTAACCAGCCTTAACTTCGTCTGCCACTGGCTTTTCACCACAGGCTACTATATCACGGTAAACACGTAAACACTGTCTGTCTGTCCCCATTTTGAACTCCAATTCTCAAGATAAATAATTGACTTGTTAAATCATCTTTGTTATTTCAGCTGCTACCCATACTCGCCCTTTACCTTCATTTTGTGGGGACTGTGTGCAGAGATTTCCAACGCTATGTTGAGGGCAAAATACTTAAGGTCAGCATTTGAGTTGGCTTCTATATGTACATGTAAATGTTTTCCTGTCGTGGTTGTGGTGGAGTTTTCAGTCTGGGTTGCTGTTTTCTGCAGATGCGTGCCCTCACAGAACTGTGTCTGTTCACTGAAGCTGTAAAGGAGGCACTTCAGCTCACACAAGGAACAGGAGTCCGTCTGCCTCATGGTTACAACATTGCCAAAGACAATCTCCAAGTAAAAACACATATGTTTTCTCTTAGCCTGTGCAAGCTGGTACTGTACCTTTGATAGTGTTGCATCTTGGTGTTATTAACATACCTTATGCACACTTTTAGTGTTGACCTTGTGTTTATAATACTGTAAATCTGAATCTTTAATGGAATATGTGAAGGTTGTTTACCTTTCACCCCCTTAGAGAGATATGTGTACCTGCTATTTCCAACCTAATTTAAACATTAGTGGAAGACTGTACAGTATTTCTGGAAAACTATTAAACTTTTTTTTGTTCTAGTGGTGTCTCTGCACACTATAAAAGGTATTGTTAGGTTCCTTGTTTGTATGATTATATTACAAATTGTGCTTATTCTGCAGCCTGTGAGGATGTTCTACAGCAACAAGTCTCTCCTGGACAATTCTGAGGTACTTTTTTATATATGGTTTCAGTAGATTTCTGAAAAGTGAATTATTCTTATTTAGATTTCAAATTAAATGTCCTGTTGTTTTTGTTGGAAGAATTGTTGCACAAATAATTTTTAAAAGGACTAACGAGACTGTCCCATTTTGTATGGTGCAGGTGCAGTTTTATTTGCTTTTATAATATAACAGAATCACCTCATCCTCCTAACCCTAACCCACTCCCTGCCATTTGGTCTTTGCGACATATTCAAAAACATCAGTCAGCTAACACACTCACATGAATGCACTGACAAAAAATACACACACACATAAACATGTAAAAAAAATTACATATCCTTCCATAAGTAGGCAAAAATGCTTGACTGACCTGTTCACTGTCTCTGTGCTGCTGTTTCTGCATTATATTTGACACATTAACATATTGTTAATGTAATTTGTGTGGTTGTGGTTTGTGGTTAGGCTTTGGAGGAACTTGTGAACTGTGACTTTGCTCCAGAGGTCCAAACCCTGTATGGATCCACATTGTGCCTCCGATTCAACCTTGCTCGTGTTCAACTCATCCTGGCACTCAGCAACACTGTACATAGCCCCTCTGTTCCAGGTCTGTATGCAAGTGTACTTTCTTCTCTCTGTTTTTTATGTTGGGTTAATTATTTGCATCATGTGACATGTTTAACCAAATAAGGTTATATTAATAAACAGACAATAGGGTAAGATACATACTGTTAAACTAATATAAATAACCACATGACCTTTTGTGTTCTTCATTTCACCAGATGTTCAGCATCCAAAAGGGTCTGTGTATCTTTTTAAATAAACATGAAAAATCAACCAATTTATGTCTAAGAATGGTTATGTAATAGGTAAAATAGTTAAAGGTTATTTATAATTTTTGGATATGAGTAACCACCTTTAGTGTTGTAAGGCTAAATAAGAGTCTTTCACTGCATTGTGAGACTACATCTGCATATGCACTGGCCTGTAAAGGCCCTGACACACCAGGCCAACAGTCGGCAGTCTGTCAGTGTTGCGCCGTCCGTGACTGTCTGTTGCCTTAGACACCCTGGTGTTTCCCGCTGTGTTGGCCCCCATCGGCCGTTGACAGTCCTTGACAGCCCTTTTTGACTTTTTTTCAGCTGATTCAGAATGTTGAATTGGCATCAGAGACAATGGAGCCTGTAGGTGAATGAAATCACTCTAATTGGCAGTTCAGGTTAGTGCACAAGAAGAGAAATGGAAGTGAGAAAAGTAAATAAAGGGTTGAAGTCAAGAGGGAGTGTGATCGAAACAAACTTGTTCATAAGGTTATTATTTTGCTTTTAGCCATGTCTAGAGCTGCCACGATTAGTCGACTAATCGATGACTAATCGACTATTAAAATAATCGGTGACTATTTTAGTAGTCGACTAATCGGTTTGAGTAATTTTTCATAGAAAAGTACTATAAAAGTACCCCAAAATACTCCTATTGCAGCTTCTTACGTTCAAATATTGGCAGCTTTACACACTCTCCCATGACAGTGAACTGAAACCCTTCAGCATGAGTATGAAACAAGACATTAGATGACGTAATTTTGGGGTTTGGGCGAGACAGACCGACATTTTTCAACATTTTAACACATTTTTCGATGAAATGATTAGTCAACTAATCGAAGAAATAATCGACAGATTAGTCGACAATGAAAATAATCGTTAGTGGCAGCCCTAGCCATGTCCTATTGGTTTGTGTTCGCTTTGTTCTTTCAATGTCTTTCAGATGATGCTGAAGGAGAAGCTTGTGCCAGCTCAACAACTTGTCTGGTGGACTCAGAACCCCATGAACAGGACAGGCTGGACACTGAGGGCTCCTGTCTACAGACAGAAAAGCCAAAAGTGTTGACCTTTGATACAGAGGAGAAGCTCACAGCAGAAAGGATAAAGGTAATATTTATTTGGATTTTTCAATACATCTTTACTTCATGGGCTTGCCACTAACTGTAATATCAGCATTGAGTTGTTTTATTCTTACTGTTGATTCTAACTTTTTTATGTTGACTTTCTGTCATTTCCTCTGATGTAGTTCATTTTGCTAGAAGGAGCATCCTCCTTGTTGCACTCAATTTCTCAGCAGCTCACTTCTCAGTCCTGTAATGAAGTGGTTAACCTAGAACTGGTGATAGAGTCCAATCTTCTAAAGGCAGACCTATACCTGCAACAAGGACGTGCTGCACTTAGGTACGTTGGCCTTATTCATGTGTGCTGTGCGTGTATTAACATGCTCATGTCTGTATGTCCTGACCATCCTAACTATTTTATCATCCTCCTTTAGTTCTGAGACGGCAATTTCATCCTTGGTGCTGATGGAGACGTCTCCTGTAATCATGAGAGGAATCTTACCTGGCGCTCAGAAACCTGCATCTGAGGTCCTACATGCCCGGACTGGAAGTGAACGAGTAGGATGTTTGTATAGATAGATGCAGAATTAAATAGTTGTTTTTGGAACAAAATCCAAGCATATGAAATCCCTATCTGTGTATTGTGTTGTCAGCATTACAGAACATGACGACATTACAACCAAAAGTAGAACATGTATTGAAACTGCAGAAACCAATCTGAAAGTGCCAAAATGTGATAATGTCACCTTTTTTCATTTAATGTGAAATATGAACATAACTGGGGCAGTAGAATAGAGATTTATTGTACATGGTTTATGAATATGCATTTGGTAATATGTGTAATATCCTGTCTACAGGGTACTAAAGATTGTGGTTTTTCAAACCCCTTTCATGGAGACTGTCCCAGAGCAGTTGAGGCCGGTGAGAGAATTGGAATTCCTCTGTGGCTGCAGTGCCGCCTGGCTCTGGTCCGCAGCCTGGCTGCACAAATCCCTGGTGCTGCTGCTCTTGTCTCAGGTCTGATCATGCTTTGTGCTGCTCTCACTTTTTTCTGATTTATGTATTGTATGTTTTAAACAGTTGGACTAATGTCACAAGGATTACAAATGTGAAAACAAGGGTTAGACACATTTTCCTAATATGCAAACTGGCACTGGGTGTACACTTGAAAAATACGTGGAGGACTACTTTACGTTATTTCATTACATTGTTTCACATAACAAGGTTTGGTATATTATGCCCAGAGTGCCCAGTGTTACCAGAATATTTGAGTACAGTATTAGAGTATTAAAAAGCGAAGGGTTTACAGTAACGTCAAATGGCTAACTAATGAAACAAAAAACCAGAGACTTCATTAGCTGCATATAGGTTAGTGATATGATTTTGAATATTGCATATTTAGTCTCTCTGTGTGACAAACGTGATTGTATTTTCAAGGGAAGAACATCAATGAGGAGGCAGCTCAGGTGTTGCAGGAGGGTCTTCATGAATGTGCACGATGGGGAGAACTGGATATTCAAGCCCTTTTGATGGTCGAAGGTGCAGAACTGGAAGCACAGAGAGGCAAGCCTGATGACAGCATGGCAATGCTGCAGGTACCAACACACAGGCACAGAGACCCTTTTTTGTCACTTTTTATTTTCAAACAAAGATTTGTCCTCCTTTGTTGTTGTTCAACACTTGATACCAGTAGTTGCCTTTTTACACCCGTTCAGGGACAAATTTTCGTTTAAAGGAAAAAGATGATGAGCAAGTTACACAAAAGGGGAAAGAAAAAGAACACTAACATGTCAGTATGAGTTTTTTCTAAATGATGTGTGACCTGTGAAAATTGTAGCATTCTTGAAATTTGTTAGTTTGAGGAGCCTTCCTTTACATTGAGAAACACCCAGAGGTTCACAGGTAGGTATGTAGTATGTAGATGAGGAACACTGGAAATGAGGAACAAGTGATTACGGGTTAAAGGTTTCTATGAGCTAGCCAGCAGTGGAAACTAGAATCTTCTGATCTGTAGACAGACTTGTCATTCATTGTGAGTGAGTGTCAATGGTTCACAGCCCTTTGTTTTAGCACATGGTGAAAGGCCATTTATCCATCATGTGGCTCTTTCCAGTTGTCAGTTTTCCTTTGATGGTATGTTGATAAGGATGATTGGAAATGAGGAACAAGTTGTTATGAGCTAAAGATTTCAATGAGCTAGCCAGGAGTCGAACCTAGAATCTTCTGATCCGTAGTTAGACGCGTTATCCATTGCGCCACTAGCCCTACTTTGAGCCACATTTGGGAACAGCTCATTTCTCACAGTATTGCATGGAAGCTTTTGTTCTTTCCTTGGTGGCCAAGTGTGGAAAATGTTGGTCAAGATTTGGGGCGTCACGCAGGATCTTAGCTTGAGATGTCCAATTCTAAACCATGTGACCAGATTGGAGTAAGTTAAGCAACAACATGAATTAAGCACAGCTTCACACTGATGCCGCGGACCCGGATTCGAACCGGGGTTGCTGCGGCCACAACGCAGAGTACTAACCTCTATACGATCACGGCCTCTTGGTTTATTGAGTGCCTCCTTGTTATGACTGTCTGTTTGGAGGTCTGAATCCAAACCTTGCTACTATATTATCAGTATGGGTTTTTTCTTTAAATGATGTGTGACCTCTGAAAATTGTAGCATCCTTAAAATTTGTTTGTTTGAGGAACTTTCCTTGACATTTAGAAACACCCAGAGGTTCACAGGTAGGTATGTAGTATGTAGATGAGGAACACTGGAAATGAGGAACAAGTGATTACGGGTTAAAGGTTTCTATGAGCTAGCCAGCAGTGGAAACTAGAATCTTCTGATCTGTAGACAGACTTGTCATTCATTGTGAGTGAGTGTCAATGGTTCACAGCCCTTTGTTTTAGCACATGGTGAAAGGCCATTTACCCATCATGTGGCTCTTTCCAGTTGTCAGTTTTCCTTTGATGGTATGTTGATGAGGATGATTGGAAATGAGGAACAAGTTGTTATGAGTTAAAGATTTCAATGAGCTAGCCAGGAGTCGAACCTAGAATCTTCTGATCCGTAGTCAGACGCGTTATCCATTGCGCCACTAGCCCTACTTTGAGCCACATTTGGGAACAGCTCATTTCTCACAGTATTGCATGGAAGCTTTTGTTCTTTCCTTGGTGGCCAAGTGTGGAAAATGTTGGTCAGGATTTGGGGCATCATGCAGGATCTTAGCTTGAGATGTCCAATTCTAAACCATGTGACCGGATTGGAGTAAGTTAAGCAACAACATGAATTAAGCACAGCTTCACACTGATGCCGTGACACGGATTCGAACCGGGGTTGCTGCCACAACGCAGAGTACTAACCTCTATACGATCACGGCCTCTTGGTTTATTGAGTGCCTCCTTGTTATGACTGTCTGTTTGGAAGTCTGAATCCAAACCCTGCTACTATATTATCAGTATGGGTTTTTTTTCTAAATGATGTGTGACCTATGAAAATTGTAGCATCCTTAAAATTTGTTTGTTCGAGGAACTTTCCTTGACATTTAGAAACACCCAGAGGTTCACAGGTAGGTATGTAGTATGTAGATGAGGAACACTGGAAATGAGGAACAAGTGATTACGGGTTAAAGGTTTCTATGAGCTAGCCAGCAGTGGAAACTAGAATCTTCTGATCTGTAGACAGACTTGTCATTCATTGTGAGTGAGTGTCAATGGTTCACAGCCCTTTGTTTTAGCACATGGTGAAAGGCCATTTACCCATCATGTGGCTCTTTCCAGTTGTCAGTTTTCCTTTGATGGTATGTTGATGAGGATGATTGGAAATGAGGAACAAGTTGTTATGAGTTAAAGGTTTCAACGAGCTAGCCAGGAGTCGAACCTAGAATCTTCTGATCCGTAGTCAGACGCGTTATCCATTGCGCCACTAGCCCTACTTTGAGCCACATTTGGGAACAGCTCATTTCTCACAGTATTGCATGGAAGCTTTTGTTCTTTACTTGGTGGACAAGTGTGGAAAATGTTGGTCAAGGATTTGGGGCATCATCACGCAGGATCTTAGCTTGAGATGTCCAATTCTAAACCATGTGACCAGATTGGAGTAAGTTAAGCAACATGAATTAAGCACAGCTTCACACTGATGCCGTGACCCAGTTCGAACCGGGGTTGCTGCGGCCACAACGCAGAGTACTAACCTCTATACGATCACGGCCTCTTGGTTTAGTGAGTGCCTCCTTGTTATGACTGTCTAATTGGAAGTCTGAATCCAAACCTTGCTACTATATTATCAGTATGGGTTTTTTTTCTAAATGATGTGTGACCTATGAAAATTGTAGCATCCTTAAAATTTGTTTGTTTGAGGAACTTTCCTTGACATTTAGAAACACCCAGAGGTTCACAGGTAGGTATGTAGTATGTAGATGAGGAACACTGGAAATGAGGAACAAGTGATTCCGGGTTAAAGGTTTCTATGAGCTAGCCAGCAGTGGAAACTAGAATCTTCTGATCTGTAGACAGACTTGTCATTCATTGTGAGTGAGTGTCAATGGTTCACAGCCCTTTGTTTTAGCACATGGTGAAAGGCCATTTACCCATCATGTGGCTCTTTCCAGTTGTCAGTTTTCCTTTGATGGTATGTTGATGAGGATGATTGGAAATGAGGAACAAGTTGTTATGAGTTAAAGGTTTCAACGAGCTAGCCAGGAGTCGAACCTAGAATCTTCTGATCCGTAGTCAGACGCGTTATCCATTGCGCCACTAGCCCTACTTTGAGCCACATTTGGGAACAGCTCATTTCTCACAGTATTGCATGGAAGCTTTTGTTCTTTCCTTGGTGGCCAAGTGTGGAAAATGTTGGTCAGGATTTGGGGTGTCACGCAGGATCTTAGCTTGAGAAGTACAATTCTAAACCAAGTGACCAGAAAGGAGTAACTTAACCAACAACATGAAATAAGCACAGCATCACACTGATGCCGTGACCCGGATTCGAACCGGGGTTGCTGCGGCCACAACGCAGAGTACTAACCTCTATACGATCACGGCCTCTTGGTTTATTGAGTGCCTCCTTGTTATGACTGTCTAATTGGAAGTCTGAATCCAAACCTTGCTACTATATTATCAGTATGGGTTTTTTCTTTAAATGATGTGTGACCTCTGAAAATTGTAGCATCCTTAAAATTTGTTTGTTTGAGGAACTTTCCTTGACATGGAGAAAACCCAGAGGTTCACAGGTAGGTGTGTAGTATGTAGATGAGGAACACTGGAAATGAGGAACAAGTGATTACGGGTTAAAGGTTTCTATGAGCTAGCCAGCAGTGGAAACTAGAATCTTCTGATCTGTAGACAGACTTGTCATTCATTGTGAGTGAGTGTCAATGGTTCACAGCCCTTTGTTTTAGCACATGGTGAAAGGCCATTTATCCATCATGTGGCTCTTTCCAGTTGTCAGTTTTCCTTTGATGGTATGTTGATGAGGATGATTGGAAATGAGGAACAAGTTGTTATGAGTTAAAGGTTTCAACGAGCTAGCCAGGAGTCGAACCTAGAATCTTCTGATCCGTAGTCAGACGCGTTATCCATTGCGCCACTAGCCCTACTTTGAGCCACATTTGGGAACAGCTCATTTCTCACAGTATTGCATGGAAGCTTTTGTTCTTTCCTTGGTGGCCAAGTGTGGAAAATGTTGGTCAAGATTTGGGGCGTCACGCAGGATCTTAGCTTGAGATGTCCAATTCTAAACCATGTGACCAGATTGGAGTAAGTTAAGCAACAACATGAATTAAGCACAGCTTCACACTGATGCCGTGACCCGGATTCGAAGCGGGGTTGCTGCAGCCACAATGCAGAGTACTAACCTCTATACGATCACGGCCTCTTGGTTTATTGAGTGCCTCCTTGTTATGACTGTCTAATTGGAAGTCTGAATCCAAACCTTGCTACTATATTATCAGTATGGGGTTTTTTTCTAAATGATGTGTGACCTCTGAAAATTGTAGCATCCTTAAAATTTGTTTGTTTGAGGAACTTTCCTTGACATTTAGAAACACCCAGAGGTTCACAGGTAGGTATGTAGTATGTAGATGAGGAACACTGGAAATGAGGAACAAGTGATTACGGGTTAAAGGTTTCTATGAGCTAGCCAGCAGTGGAAACTAGAATCTTCTGATCTGTAGACAGACTTGTCATTCATTGTGAGTGAGTGTCAATGGTTCACAGCCCTTTGTTTTAGCACATGGTGAAAGGCCATTTACCCATCATGTGGCTCTTTCCAGTTGTCAGTTTTCCTTTGATGGTATGTTGATGAGGATGATTGGAAATGAGGAACAAGTTGTTATGAGTTAAAGATTTCAACGAGCTAGCCAGGAGTCGAACCTAGAATCTTCTGATCCGTAGTCAGACGCATTATCCATTGCGCCACTAGCCCTACTTTGAGCCACATTTGGGAACAGCTCATTTCTCACAGTATTGCATGGAAGCTTTTGTTCTTTCCTTGGTGGCCAAGTGTGGAAAATGTTGGTCAAGATTTGGGGCGTCACGCAGGATCTTAGCTTGAGATGTCCAATTCTAAACCATTTGAGCAGATTGGAGTAAGTTAAGCAACAACATGAATTAAGCACAGCTTCACACTGATGCCGTGACCCGGATTCGAACCGGGGTTGCTGCGGCCACAACGCAGAGTACTAACCTCTATACGATCACGGCCTCTTGGTTTATTGAGTGCCTCCTTGTTATGACTGTCTAATTGGAAGTCTGAATCCAAACCTTGCTACTATATTATCAGTATGGGTTTTTTCTTTAAATGATGTGTGACCTCTGAAAATTGTAGCATCCTTAAAATTTGTTTGTTTGAGGAACTTTCCTTGACATGGAGAAAAACCCAGAGGTTCACAGGTAGGTATGTAGTATGTAGATGAGGAACACTGGAAATGAGGAACAAGTGATTACGGGTTAAAGGTTTCTATGAGCTAGCCAGCAGTGGAAACTAGAATCTTCTGATCTGTAGACAGACTTGTCATTCATTGTGAGTGAGTGTCAATGGTTCACAGCCCTTTGTTTTAGCACATGGTGAAAGGCCATTTATCCATCATGTGGCTCTTTCCAGTTGTCAGTTTTCCTTTGATGGTATGTTGATGAGGATGATTGGAAATGAGGAACAAGTTGTTATGAGTTAAAGATTTCAACGAGCTAGCCAGGAGTCGAACCTAGAATCTTCTGATCCGTAGTCAGACGCGTTATCCATTGCGCCACTAGCCCTACTTTGAGCCACATTTGGGAACAGCTCATTTCTCACAGTATTGCATGGAAGCTTTTGTTCTTTCCTTGGTGGCCAAATGGGGAAAATGTTGGTCAAGATTTGGGGCGTCACGCAGGATCTTAGCTTGAGATGTCCAATTCTAAACCATGTGACCAGATTGGAGTAAGTTAAGCAACAACATGAATTAAGCACAGCTTCACACTGATGCCGTGACCCGGATTCGAACCGGGGTTGCTGCGGCCACAACGCAGAGTACTAACCTCTATACGATCACGGCCTCTTGGTTTATTGAGTGCCTCCTTGTTATGACTGTCTGTTTGGAAGTCTGAATCCAAACCTTGCTACTATATTATCAGTATGGGTTTTTTCTTTAAATGATGTGTGACCTCTGAAAATTGTAGCATCCTTAAAATTTGTTTGTTTGAGGAACTTTCCTTGACATGGAGAAAAACCCAGAGGTTCACAGGTAGGTATGTAGTATGTAGATGAGGAACACTGGAAATGAGGAACAAGTGATTACGGGTTAAAGGTTTCTATGAGCTAGCCAGCAGTGGAAACTAGAATCTTCTGATCTGTAGACAGACTTGTCATTCATTGTGAGTGAGTGTCAATGGTTCACAGCCCTTTGTTTTAGCACATGGTGAAAGGCCATTTATCCATCATGTGGCTCTTTCCAGTTGTCAGTTTTCCTTTGATGGTATGTTGATGAGGATGATTGGAAATGAGGAACAAATTGTTATGAGTTAAAGGTTTCAACGAGCTAGCCAGGAGTCGAACCTAGAATCTTCTGATCCGTAGACAGACGAGTTATCCATTGCGCACCTAGCACTAGTTTTAGCCACAGTTGGGAACAGCTCATTTATCACAGTATTGCATGGAAGCTTTTGTTCTTTCCTTGGTGGCCAAGTGTGGAAAATGTTGGTCAAGATTTGGGGCTCACGCAGGATCTTAGCTTGAGATGTCCAATTCAAAACCATGTTACCAGATTGGATTAATTTAAGCAACAACATGAATTAAGCACAGCTTCACACTGATGCCGTGACCCGGATTCGAACCGGGGTTGCTGCGGCCACAACGCAGAGTACTAACCTCTATACGATCACGGCCTCTTGGTTTATTGAGTGCCTCCTTGTTATGACTGTCTGTTTGGAAGTCTGAATCCAAACCTTGCTACTATATTATCAGTATGGGTTTTTTCTTTAAATGATGTGTGACCTCTGAAAATTGTAGCATCCTTAAAATTTGTTTGTTTGAGGAACTTTCCTTGACATGGAGAAAAACCCAGAGGTTCACAGGTAGGTATGTAGTATGTAGATGAGGAACACTGGAAATGAGGAACAAGTGATTACGGGTTAAAGGTTTCTATGAGCTAGCCAGCAGTGGAAACTAGAATCTTCTGATCTGTAGACAGACTTGTCATTCATTGTGAGTGAGTGTCAATGGTTCACAGCCCTTTGTTTTAGCACATGGTGAAAGGCCATTTACCCATCATGTGGCTCTTTCCAGTTGTCAGTTTTCCTTTGATGGTATGTTGATGAGGATGATTGGAAATGAGGAACAAGTTGTTATGAGTTCAAGGTTTCAACGAGCTAGCCAGGAGTCGAACCTAGAATCTTCTGATCCGTAGTCAGACGCGCGTTATCCAGTGCGCCACGCGCCCTACTTTGAGCCACCTGTGGGAACCGCTCCTTTCTCACAGTATTGCCTGGAAGCTTTTGGTCTGTCCTTGGTGGCCAAGTGTGGAAAATGTTGGTCAAGATTTGGGGTGTCACGCAGGATCTTAGCTTGAGATGTCCAATTCTAAACCATGTGACCAGATTGGAGTAAGTTAAGCAACAACATGAATTAAGCACAGCTTCACACTGATGCCGTGACCCGGATTCGAACCGGGGTTGCTGCGGCCACAACGCAGAGTACTAACCTCTATACGATCACGGCCTCCTGGTTTATTGAGTGCCTCCTTGTTATGACTGTCTGTTTGGAGGTCTGAATCCAAACCTTGCTACTATATTATCAGTATGGGTTTTTTCTTTAAATGATGTGTGACCTCTGAAAATTGTAGCATCCTTAAAATTTGTTTGTTTGAGGAACTTTCCTTGACATGGAGAAAAACCCAGAGGTTCACAGGTAGGTATGTAGTATGTAGATGAGGAACACTGGAAATGAGGAACAAGTGATTACGGGTTAAAGGTTTCTATGAGCTAGCCAGCAGTGGAAACTAGAATCTTCTGATCTGTAGACAGACTTGTCATTCATTGTGAGTGAGTGTCAATGGTTCACAGCCCTTTGTTTTAGCACATGGTGAAAGGCCATTTACCCATCATGTGGCTCTTTCCAGTTGTCAGTTTTCCTTTGATGGTATGTTGATGAGGATGATTGGAAATGAGGAACAAGTTGTTATGAGTTAAAGGTTTCAACGAGCTAGCCAGGAGTCGAACCTAGAATCTTCTGATCCGTAGTCAGACGCGTTATCCATTGCGCCACTAGCCCTACTTTGAGCCACATTTGGGAACAGCTCATTTCTCACAGTATTGCATGGAAGCTTTTGTTCTTTCCTTGGTGGCCAAGTGTGGAAAATGTTGGTCAAGATTTGGGGCATCACGCAGGATCTTAGCTTGAGATGTCCAATTCTAAACCATGTGACCAGATTGGAGTAAGTTAAGCAACAACATGAATTAAGCACAGCTTCACACTGATGCCGTGACCCGGATTCGAACCGGGGTTGCTGCGGCCACAACGCAGAGTACTAACCTCTATACGATCACGGCCTCTTGGTTTATTGAGTGCCTCCTTGTTATGACTGTCTGTTTGGAAGTCTGAATCCAAACCTTGCTACTATATTATCAGTATGGGTGTTTTCTCTAAATGATGTGTGACCTCTGAAAATTGTAGCATCCTTAAAATTTGTTTGTTTGAGGAACTTTCCCTGACATGGAGAAAAACCCAGAGGTTCACAGGTAGGTATGTAGTATGTAGATGAGGAACACTGGAAATGAGGAACAAGTGATTCCGGGTTAAAGGTTTCTATGAGCTAGCCAGCAGTGGAAACTAGAATCTTCTGATCTGTAGACAGACTTGTCATTCATTGTGAGTGAGTGTCAATGGTTCACAGCCCTTTGTTTTAGCACATGGTGAAAGGCCATTTACCCATCATGTGGCTCTTTCCAGTTGTCAGTTTTCCTTTGATGGTATGTTGATGAGGATGATTGGAAATGAGGAACAAGTTGTTATGAGTTAAAGGTTTCAACGAGCTAGCCAGAGTCGAACCTAGAATCTTCTGATCCGTAGTCAGACGCGTTATCCATTGCGCCACTAGCCCTACTTTGAGCCACATTTGGGAACAGCTCATTTCTCACAGTATTGCATGGAAGCTTTTGTTCTTTCCTTGGTGGCCAAGTGTGGAAAATGTTGGTCAAGATTTGGGGCGTCACGCAGGATCTTAGCTTGAGATGTCCAATTCTAAACCATGTGACCAGATTGGAGTAAGTTAAGCAACAACATGAATTAAGCACAGCTTCACACTGATGCCGTGACCCGGATTCGAACCGGGGTTGCTGCGCCACAACGCAGAGTACTAACCTCTATACGATCACGGCCTCTTGGTTTATTGAGTGCCTCCTTGTTATGACTGTCTGTTTGGAGTTCTGAATCCAAACCTTGCTACTATATTATCAGTATGGGTTTTTTCTTTAAATGATGTGTGACCTCTGAAAATTGTAGCATCCTTAAAATTTGTTTGTTTGAGGAACTTTCCTTGACATGGAGAAAAACCCAGAGGTTCACAGGTAGGTCTGTAGTATGTAGATGAGGAACACTGGAAATGAGGAACAAGTGATTCGGGTTAAAGGTTTCTATGAGCTAGCCAGCAGTGGAAACTAGAATCTTCTGATCTGTAGACAGACTTGTCATTCATTGTGAGTGAGTGTCAATGGTTCACAGCCCTTTGTTTTAGCACATGGTGAAAGGCCATTTATCCATCATGTGGCTCTTTCCAGTTGTCAGTTTTCCTTTGATGGTATGTTGATGAGGATGATTGGAAATGAGGAACAAGTTGTTATGAGTTAAAGGTTTCAACGAGCTAGCCAGGAGTCGAACCTAGAATCTTCTGATCCGTAGTCAGACGCGTTATCCATTGCGCCACTAGCCCTACTTTGAGCCCCATTTGGGAACAGCTCATTTCTCACAGTATTGCATGGAAGCTTTTGTTCTTTCCTTGGTGGCCAAGTGTGGAAAATGTTGGTCAAGATTTGGGCATCACGCAGGATCTTAGCTTGAGATGTCCAATTCTAAACCATGTGACCATTGGAGTAAGTTAAGCAACAACATGAATTAAGCACAGCTTCACACTGATGCCGTGACCCGATTCGAACCGGGGTTGCTGCGCCACAACGCAGAGTACTAACCTCTATACGATCACGGCCTCTTGGTTTATTGAGTGCCTCCTTGTTATGACTGTCTGTTTGGAAGTCTGAATCCAAACCTTGCTACTATATTATCAGTATGGTTTTTTTCTTTAAATGATGTGTGACCTCTGAAAATTGTAGCATCCTTAAAATTTGTTTGTTTGAGGAACTTTCCTTGACATGGAGAAAAACCCAGAGGTTCACAGGTAGGTATGTAGTATGTAGATGAGGAACACTGGAAATGAGGAACAAGTGATTCCGGGTTAAAGGTTTCTATGAGCTAGCCAGCAGTGGAAACTAGAATCTTCTGATCTGTAGACAGACTTGTCATTCATTGTGAGTGAGTGTCAATGGTTCACAGCCCTTTGTTTTAGCACATGGTGAAAGGCCATTTACCCATCATGTGGCTCTTTCCAGTTGTCAGTTTTCCTTTGATGGTATGTTGATGAGGATGATTGGAAATGAGGAACAAGTTGTTATGAGTTGAAAGTTTCAACGAGCTAGCCAGGAGTCGAACCTAGAATCTTCTGATCCGTCGTCAGACGCGTTATCCATTGTGCCACTAGCCCTATTTTGAGCCACATTTGGGAACAGCTCATTTCTCACAGTATTGCATGGAAGCTTTTGTTCTTTCCTTGGTGGCCAAGTGTGGAAAATGTTGGTCAAGATTTGGGGCATCACGCAGGATCTTAGCTTGAGATGTCCAATTCTAAACCATGTGACCGGATTGGAGTAAGTTAAGCAACAACATGAATTAAGCACAGCTTCACACTGATGCCGTGACCCGGATTCGAACCGGGGTTGCTGCGGCCACAACGCAGAGTACTAACCTCTATACGATCACGGCCTCTTGGTTTATTGAGTGCCTCCTTGTTATGACTGTCTGTTTGGAAGTCTGAATCCAAACCTTGCTACTATATTATCAGTATGGTTTTTTCTTTAAATGATGTGTGACCTCTGAAAATTGTAGCATCCTTAAAATTTGTTTGTTTGAGGAACTTTCCTTGACATGGAGAAAAACCCAGAGGTTCACAGGTAGGTATGTAGTATGTAGATGAGGAACACTGGAAATGAGGAACAAGTGATTACGGGTTAAAGGTTTCTATGAGCTAGCCAGCAGTGGAAACTAGAATCTTCTGATCTGTAGACAGACTTGTCATTCATTGTGAGTGTCAATGGTTCACAGCCCTTTGTTTTAGCACATGGTGAAAGGCCATTTACCCATCATGTGGCTCTTTCCAGTTGTCAGTTTTCCTTTGATGGTATGTTGATGAGGATGATTGGAAATGAGGAACAAGTTGTTATGAGTTAAAGGTTTCAACGAGCTAGCCAGGAGTCGAACCAAGAATCTTCTGATCCGTAGTCAGACGCATTATCCATTGCGCCACTAGCCCTACTTTGAGCCACATTTGGGAACAGCTCATTTCTCACAGTATTGCATGGAAGCTTTTGTTCTTTCCTTGGTGGCCAAGTGTGGAAAATGTTGGTCAGGATTTGGGGCATCATGCAGGATCTTAGCTTGAGATGTCCAATTCTAAACCATGTGACCGGATTGGAGTAAGTTAAGCAACAACATGAATTAAGCACAGCTTCACACTGATGCCGTGACCCGGATTCGAACCGGGGTTGCTGCGGCCACAACGCAGAGTACTAACCTCTATACGATCACGGCCTCTTGGTTTATTAAGTTCCTCCTTGTTATGACTGTCTAATTGGAAGTCTGAATCCAAACCTTGCTACTATATTATCAGTATGGGTTTTTTTTCTAAATGATGTGTGACCTATGAAAATTGTAGCATCCTTAAAATTTGTTTGTTCGAGGAACTTTCCTTGACATTTAGAAACACCCAGAGGTTCACAGGTAGGTATGTAGTATGTAGATGAGGAACGCTGGAAATGAGGAACAAGTGATTCCGGGTTAAAGATTTCTATGAGCTAGCCACCAGTGGAAACTAGAATCGTCTGATCTGTAGACAGACTTGTTAAAATTTGTTTGTTCGAGGAACTTTCCTTGACATTTAGAAACACCCAGAGGTTCACAGGTAGGTATGTAGTATGTAGATGAGGAACACTGGAAATGAGGAACAAGTGATTACGGGTTAAAGGGTTCTATGAGCTAGCCAGCAGTGGAAACTAGAATCTTCTGATCTGTAGACAGACTTGTCATTCATTGTGAGTGAGTGTCAATGGTTCACAGCCCTTTGTTTTAGCACATGGTGAAAGGCCATTTACCCATCATGTGGCTCTTTCCAGTTGTCAGTTTTCCTTTGATGGTATGTTGATGAGGATGATTGGAAATGAGGAACAAGTTGTTATGAGTTAAAGGTTTCAACGAGCTAGCCAGGAGTCGAACCTAGAATCTTCTGATCCGTAGTCAGACGCGTTATCCATTGCGCCACTAGCCCTACTTTGAGCCACATTTGGGAACAGCTCATTTCTCACAGTATTGCATGGAAGCTTTTGTTCTTTCCTTGGTGGCCAAGTGTGGAAAATGTTGGTCAAGATTTGGGGCGTCACGCAGGATCTTAGCTTGAGATGTCCAATTCTAAACCATGTGACCAGATTGGAGTAAGTTAAGCAACAACATGAATTAAGCACAGCTTCACACTGATGCCGTGACCCGGATTCGAACCGGGGTTGCTGCGGCCACAACGCAGAGTACTAACCTCTATACGATCACGGCCTCTTGGTTTATTGAGTGCCTCCTTGTTATGACTGTCTGTTTGGAAGTCTGAATCCAAACCTTGCTACTATATTATCAGTATGGGTTTTTTCTCTAAATGATGTGTGACCTATGAAAATTGTAGCATCCTTAAAATTTGTTTGTTTGAGGAACTTTCCCTGACATGGAGAAAAACCCAGAGGTTCACAGGTAGGTATGTAGTATGTAGATGAGGAACACTGGAAATGAGGAACAAGTAATTACGGGTTAAAGGTTTCTATGAGCTAGCCAGCAGTGGAAACTAGAATCTTCTGATCTGTAGACAGACTTGTCATTCATTGTGAGTGAGTGTCAATGGTTCACAGCCCTTTGTTTTAGCACATGGTGAAAGGCCATTTACCCATCATGTGGCTCTTTCCAGTTGTCAGTTTTCCTTTGATGGTATGTTGATGAGGATGATTGGAAATGAGGAACAAGTTGTTATGAGTTAAAGATTTCAACGAGCTAGCCAGGAGTCGAACCTAGAATCTTCTGATCCGTAGTCAGACGCGTTATCCATTGCGCCACTAGCCCTACTTTGAGCCACATTTGGGAACAGCTCATTTCTCACAGTATTGCATGGAAGCTTTTGTTATTTCCTTGGTGGCCAAGTGTGGAAAATGTTGGTCAGATTTGGGGCATCATGCAGGATCTTAGCTTGAGATGTCCAATTCTAAACCATTTGAGCAGATTGGAGTAAGTTAAGCAACAACATGAATTAAGCACAGCTTCACACTGATGCCGTGACCCGGATTCGAACCGGGGTTGCTGTGGCCACAACGCAGAGTACTAACCTCTATACGATCACGGCCTCTTGGTTTATTGAGTGCCTCCTTGTTATGACTGTCTAATTGGAAGTCTGAATCCAAATCTTGCTACTATATTATCAGTATGGGTTTTTTCTTTAAATGATGTGTGACCTCTGAAAATTGTAGCGTCCTTAAAATTTGTTTGTTTGAGGAACTTTCCTTGACATTTAGAAACACCCAGAGGTTCACAGGTAGGTATGTAGTATGTAGATGAGAACACTGGAAATGAGGAACAAGTGATTCGGGTTAAAGGTTTCTATGAGCTAGCCAGCAGTGGAAACTAGAATCTTCTGATCTGTAGACAGACTTGTCATTCATTGTGAGTGAGTGTCAATGGTTCACAGCCCTTTGTTTTAGCACATGGTGAAAGGCCATTTACCCATCATGTGGCTCTTTCCAGTTGTCAGTTTTCCTTTGATGGTATGTTGATGAGGATGATTGGAAATGAGGAACAAGTTGTTATGAGTTAAAGGTTTCAACGAGCTAGCCAGAGTCGAACCTAGAATCTTCTGATCCGTAGTCAGACGCGTTATCCATTGCGCCACTAGCCCTACTTTGAGCCACATTTGGGAACAGCTCATTTCTCACAGTATTGCATGGAAGCTTTTGTTCTTTCCTTGGTGGCCAAGTGTGGAAATGTTGGTCAAGATTTGGGGTGTCACGCAGGATCTTAGCTTGAGATGTCCAATTCTAAACCATGTGACCAGATTGGAGTAAGTTAAGCAACAACATGAATTAAGCACAGCTTCACACTGATGCCGTGACCCGGATTTGAACCGGGGTTGCGGCCACAACGCAGAGTACTAACCTCTATACGATCACGGCCTCTTGGTTTATTGAGTGCCTCCTTGTTATGACTGTCTGTTTGGAAGTCTGAATCCAAACCTTGCTACTATATTATCAGTATGGGTTTTTTTCTAAATGATGTGTGACCTCTGAAAATTGTAGCATCCTTAAAATTTGTTTGTTCGAGGAACTTTCCTTGACATTTAGAAACACCCAGAGGTTCACAGGTAGGTATGTAGTATGTAGATGAGGAACGCTGGAAATGAGGAACAAGTGATTCCGGGTTAAAGGTTTCTATGAGCTAGCCAGCAGTGGAAACTAGAATCTTCTGATCTGTAGACAGACTTGTCATTCATTGTGAGTGAGTGTCAATGGTTCACAGCCCTTTGTTTTAGCACATGGTGAAAGGCCATTTACCCATCATGTGGCTCTTTCCAGTTGTCAGTTTTCCTTTGATGGTATGTTGATGAGGATGATTGGAAATGAGGAACAAGTTGTTATGAGTTAAAGGTTTCAACGAGCTAGCCAGGAGTCGAACCTAGAATCTTCTGATCCGTAGTCAGACGCGTTATCCATTGCGCCACTAGCCCTACTTTGAGCCACAATTGGGAACAGCTCATTTATAACAGTATTGAATGGAAGCTTTTGTTCTTTCCTTGGTGGCCAAGTGTGGAAAATGTTGGTCAGGATTTGGGGCATAATTAAGCACAGCTTCACACTGATGCCGTGACCCGGATTCGAACCGGGGTTGCTGTGGCCACAACGCAGAGTACTAACCTCTATACGATCACGGCCTCTTGGTTTATTGAGTGCCTCCTTGTTATGACTGACTAACTGGAAGTCTGAATCCAAACCTTGCTACTATATTATCAGTATGGGTTTTTTTTCTAAATGATGTGTGACCTATGAAAATTGTAGCATCCTTAAAATTTGTTTGTTTGAGGAACTTGCCTTGACATGGAGAAACACCCAGAGGTTCACAGGTAGGTATGTAGTATGTAGATGAGGAACGCTGGAAATGAGGAACAAGTGATTCCGGGTTAAAGATTTCTATGAGCTAGCCACCAGTGGAAACTAGAATCTTCTGATCTGTAGACAGACTTGTTAAAATTTGTTTGTTCGAGGAACTTTCCTTGACATTTAGAAACACCCAGAGGTTCACAGGTAGGTGTGTAGTATGTAGATGAGGAACACTGGAAATGAGGAACAAGTGATTACGGGTTAAAGGTTTCTATGAGCTAGCCAGCAGTGGAAACTAGAATCTTCTGATCTGTAGACAGACTTGTCATTCATTGTGAGTGAGTGTCAATGGTTCACAGCCCTTTGTTTTAGCACATGGTGAAAGGCCATTTACCCATCATGTGGCTCTTTCCAGTTGTCAGTTTTCCTTTGATGGTATGTTGATGAGGATGATTGGAAATGAGGAACAAATTGTTATGAGTTAAAGGTTTCAACGAGCTAGCCAGGAGTCGAACCTAGAATCTTCTGATCCGTAGTCAGACGCGTTATCCATTGCGCCACTAGCCCTACTTTGAGCCACATTTGGGAACAGCTCATTTCTCACAGTATTGCATGGAAGCTTTTGTTCTTTCCTTGGTGGCCAAGTGTGGAAAATGTTGGTCAAGATTTGGGCGTCACGCAGGATCTTAGCTTGAGATGTCCAATTCTAAACCATGTGACCAGATTGGAGTAAGTTAAGCAACAACATGAATTAAGCACAGCTTCACACTGATGCCGTGACCAGTTCGAACCGGGGTTGCTGCGGCCACAACGCAGAGTACTAACCTCTATACGATCACGGCCTCTTGGTTTATTGAGTGCCTCCTTGTTATGACTGTCTGTTTGGAAGTCTGAATCCAAACCTTGCTACTATTTTATCAGTATGGGGTTTTTTTCTAAATGATGTGTGACCTATGAAAATTGTAGCATCCTTAAAATTTGTTTGTTTGAGGAACTTGCCTTGACATGGAGAAACACCCAGAGGTTCACAGGTAGGTATGTAGTATGTAGATGAGGAACGCTGGAAATGAGGAACAAGTGATTCCGGGTTAAAGATTTCTATGAGCTAGCCACCAGTGGAAACTAGAATCTTCTGATCTGTAGACAGACTTGTCATTCATTGTGAGTGAGTGTCAATGGTTCACAGCCCTTTGTTTTAGCACATGGTGAAAGGCCATTTACCCATCATGTGGCTCTTTCCAGTTGTCAGTTTTCCTTTGATGGTATGTTGATGAGGATGATTGGAAATGAGGAACAAGTTGTTATGAGTTAAAGGTTTCAACGAGCTAGCCAGGAGTCGAACCTAGAATCTTCTGATCCGTAGTCAGACGCGTTATCCATTGCGCCACTAGCCATACTTTGAGCCACATTTGGGAACAGCTCATTTCTCACAGTATTGCATGGAAGCTTTTGTTCTTTCCTTGGTGGCCAAGTGTGGAAAATGTTGGTCAGGATTTGGGGCATCATGCAGGATCTTAGCTTGAGATGTCCAATTCTAAACCATGTGACCGGATTGGAGTAAGTTAAGCAACAACATGAATTAAGCACAGCTTCACACTGATGCCGTGACCCGGATTCGAACCGGGTTGCTGCACAACGCAGAGTACTAACCTCTATCGATCACGGCCTCTTGGTTTATTAAGTCCTCCTTGTTATGACTGTCTGTTTGTCTGAATCCAAACCTTGCTACTATTTTATCAGTATGGGGTTTTTTTCTAAATGATGTGTGACCTATGAAAATTGTAGCATCCTTAAAATTTGTTTGTTTGAGGAACTTGCCTTGACATGGAGAAACACCCAGAGGTTCACAGGTAGGTATGTAGTATGTAGATGAGGAACGCTGGAAATGAGGAACAAGTGATTCCGGGTTAAAGGTTTCTATGAGCTAGCCACCAGTGGAAACTAGAATCTTCTGATCTGTAGACAGACTTGTTAAAATTTGTTTGTTCGAGGAACTTTCCTTGACATGGAGAAACACCCAGAGGTTCACAGGTAGGTATGTAGTATGTAGATGAGGAACACTGGAAATGAGGAACAAGTGATTCCGGGTTAAAGGTTTCTATGAGCTAGCCAGCAGTGGAAACTAGAATCTTCTGATCTGTAGACAGACTTGTCATTCATTGTGAGTGAGTGTCAATGGTTCACAGCCCTTTGTTTTAGCACATGGTGAAAGGCCATTTACCCATCATGTGGCTCTTTCCAGTTGTCAGTTTTCCTTTGATGGTATGTTGATGAGGATGATTGGAAATGAGGAACAAATTGTTATGAGTTAAAGGTTTCAACGAGCTAGCCAGGAGTCGAACCTAGAATCTTCTGATCCGTAGTCAGACGCGTTATCCATTGCGCCACTAGCCCTACTTTGAGCCACATTTGGGAACAGCTCATTTCTCACAGTATTGCATGGAAGCTTTTGTTCTTTCCTTGGTGGCCAAGTGTGGAAATGTTGGTCAAGATTTGGGGTGTCACGCAGGATCTTAGCTTGAGATGTCCAATTCTAAACCATGTGACCAGATTGGAGTAAGTTAAGCAACAACATGAATTAAGCACAGCTTCACACTGATGCCGTGACCAGATTCGAACCGGGGTTGCTGTGGCCACAACGCAGAGTACTAACCTCTATACGATCACGGCCTCTTGGTTTATTGAGTGCCTCCTTGTTATGACTGTCTGTTTGGAAGTCTGAATCCAAACCTTGCTACTATATTATCAGTCTGGGTTTTTTTTCTAAATGATGTGTGACCTATGAAAATTGTAGCATCCTTAAAATTTGTTTGTTTGAGGAACTTGCCTTGACATGGAGAAACACCCAGAGGTTCACAGGTAGGTATGTAGTATGTAGATGAGGAACGCTGGAAATGAGGAACAAGTGATTCCGGGTTAAAGATTTCTATGAGCTAGCCAGCAGTGGAAACTAGAATCTTCTGATCTGTAGACAGACTTGTCATTCATTGTGAGTGAGTGTCAATGGTTCACAGCCCTTTGTTTTAGCACATGGTGAAAGGCCATTTACCCATCATGTGGCTCTTTTCAGTTGCAATTTTCTTTTGATGGTATGTTGATGAGGAATTTTGGAAATGAGGAACATGTGGTTATGAGTTCAAGGTTTGCACAAGCTGAAAAACAGGAATGAAGTAAAATAAAATAAAACATATCAAATTGCAGGAGTTAAAAGATAGACCTACATATAGGCAAAATTGGGAAGAGCTTCATTATCACAGTATTGCATGTAAGCTTTTGTCATTTACTTGGTGGACAAGTTTGGAAAACAAGTGTGGAAAATGGTAAAGGTTTTGGGCCTCATGCAGGATTTTAGCTTAAGGGGTTTGATTCTAAACCATGTAAAAATCAAGCAGAGGTAAGAGTAAGTTGAGCACCAACATATACGAAGTACAGCTTAACACTGATGCCGTCACCGGGAATAGAAACAGGGTTGTTGCAGCCACAATTCAAGAGTACTTACCACTTTATGATCACGGCTGCCTGGTTTACTAAAAGCCTCTTTGTTTTGATTGTCCATTGAGTGCTGTGAATTTCAAATGGTCTTG